>NC_090440.1:276168019-276472186 GCF_031143425.1 Pleurodeles waltl
AGACCTAAACACGCCCTTAAATTTAGTATTTAAGGGCTCTCCCTGAACCTAGAAACTAGATTCCTGCGACAACAAGAAGAAGGACTGCCCAGCTGAAAACCCCTGCAGAGGAAGACCAGAAGACAACAACTGCCTTGGCTCCAGAAACTCACCGGCCTGTCTCCTGCCTTCCAAAGAACTCTGCTCCAGCGACGCCTTCCAAAGGGACCAGCGACCTCTGAATCCTCTGAGGACTGCCCTGCTTCGACGACGACCAGAAACTCCCGAGGACAGCGGACCTGCTCCAAAAAGACTGCAACTTTGTTTCAAGACGCAGCTTTAACGACCCCTGCAACTCCCCGCAAGAAGCGTGAGACTTGCAACACTGCACCCGGCGACCCCGACTCGGCTGGTGGAGAACCAACACCTCAGGGAGGACCCCCGGACTACTCTCCGACTGTGAGTACCAAAACCTGTCCCCCCTGAGCCCCCACAGCGCCGCCTGCAGAGGGAATCCCGAGGCTTCCCCTGACCGCGACTCTCTGAAACCTAAGTCCCGACGCCTGGAAAAGACCCTGCCCCCGCAGCCCCCAGGACCTGAAGGACCGGACTTTCACTGGAGAAGTGACCCCCAGGAGTCCCTCTCCCTTGCCCAAGTGGAGGTTTCCCCGATGAAGCCCCCCCTTGCCTGCCTGCAGCGCTGAAGAGATCCGTTGATCTCTCATAGACTAACATTGCAAACCCGACACTTGTTTCTACACTGCACCCGGCCGCCCCCGCGCTGCTGAGGGTGAAATTTCTGTGTGGGCTTGTGTCCCCCCCGGTGCCCTACAAAACCCCCCTGGTCTGCCCTCCGAAGACGCGGGTACTTACCTGCAAGCAGACCGGAACCGGGGCACCCCCTTCTCTCCATTCTAGCCTATGCGTTTTGGGCACCACTTTGAACTCTGCACCTGACCGGCCCTGAGCTGCTGGTGTGGTGACTTTGGGGTTGTTCTGAACCCCCAACGGTGGGCTACCTTGGACCAAGAACTGAACCCTGTAAGTGTCTTACTTACCTGGTAAAACTAACAAAAACTTACCTCCCCCAGGAACTGTGAAAATTGCACTACGTGTCCACTTTTGAAATAGCTATTTGTCAATAACTTGAAAAGTATACATGCAATTGAAATGATTCAAAGTTCCTAATGTACTTATCTGCAATACCTTTCAAACAAGATATTACATGTTAAATTTGGACCGGTGGTTCTTAAAATAAACTAAGAAAATATATTTTTCTATAACAAAACCTATTGGCTGGATTTGTCTCTGAGTGTGTGTACCTCATTTATTGTCTATGTGTATGTACAACAAATGCTTAACACTACTCCTTGGATAAGCCTACTGCTCGACCACACTACCACAAAATAGAGCATTAGTATTATCTCTTTTTACCACTATTTTACCTCTAAGGGGAACCCTTGGACTCTGTGCATGCTATTCCTTACTTTGAAATAACACATACAGAGCCAACTTCCTACACTGTGCAATTGGTGGGAGTGTATTTGGCTTGAAGTATAATGATTCTAATTTTTGTAAATTACTCTTCAGTACCTAGCCTGCTGTTTGTAAGGTATATGAAAGGAGCTCCTGGTTTTGTGCAAACACTTATATGAATACCCAGGGTGGGTATTATATATTATTTCTTGAGTGATTGAGTGAATGGAACATTAGATGTACTAGCACAAATTGATATTTTGGAGAGTAAAAAACGATTTTCCACAATTTGCAGTGTGCCCACATCCTTATGGCCCTGCAACTCTGCTCCATAAAGAGAAGAACTAAGCAATTGTTGTTTATAAATCTGAACCACAGACGCTAGAGGACGAAAGCAAGACCTATTCAATGCTCTGGTCAAAGCCCCTGTATTCTGTGTCAGTCTAAGCTTACATTTGGCCATGTTTACTACAGGAAATTTGCAGCCAACGATCAAATGGCTCATCAGCACTACCCCTCTTTTTCACTGCTGGAAATTCTACAAAAGAACCAGCGCATTAGGATCACTATCCCCTCTGGCCAGTATCACCATATCAATAATATACGGCCAAACCCTTACATCCACTAGGATGTAATCGATAAGGCTAGTTCCAGGGGTCTGATTGAAAGTGTGTCTCCCTTCTTTATCAGACGAAGTCCTGCCATTTTCTGTCTTCGAGCCCTGATTCAATGTATTGCCAGGGTACTCCACTTCCTAATAGGCGATATTCCCAATGGAGGGATCATCCAAGCAACATCCTCGTCATATGTTATGAGGACAGGGCAAGAATCCAATGGTTCAGACTGACAATTAAAGTCCCCACCCACAACCTTGACTACTCTCCCGGTTGCATTAGTCATGTGCATATTTACCAGCTCAACAGTTGAGGAATCAATATTGGGCCCCCAGGCCTTATATAAATATTATAAATATAAACATGCAATGATTCAAAATTTAGAGAAACACAAAGAATATAATCTAAGGGAATCATTATTTCTTGTGCTCTACAATTGAGAGTAATGCTCACCCAAGTCACTAAACTAACGAAGGCCTCCCCCTGCCCCATGTAACAGCTAGCTTACTATAACTAGTGTATCCAGATTGATAGATGAGCCTAGTGGACCAGGTCTCCTGGAAAAGACAAGCTGCATGAGCATCTATAAACTCACCCCATTCTGGGATTTCTACATTATATCACAACCTCGCCAAATTCCGTTATACAAGTCTCAGAGGTTTTGCATGAAATTCTTTCACAAGGTTAGCAAGATGTAGTGTGGGAGATCTAACTGCCTCCGTGCTATTGTGTGAAATCCGAGGGCAAGATTTACGAGCATCTGCAATTTCCAACCTGGGGACCTCACAGGGCCAAAGCTGTTGGTTGCAATAGCTCGTTCTGTGATGACTTAAAATGTATGATTTCCTTCTTAATCGCTGCCAGCCGGGCTATGATTGGTGCAAATTCGGCCTTCAGAACGTCTCTGACCTTCGTTAAACATATCCCCAGTGAATCATAAGCCCAATGAGGAATAGGCCTGGCCTCCTTTTCTGCTGCAGTATTACAGTCAACAGAGTCCGTATCTGGAGTTCCCTCTTGACAACTCATGGCAGGTGTTGTTTTTCCCCGGAGGCACGTCTTGTCTGTTTGCCTAAGTTAGTACAGTTAGGCTTAAACTTTGGATGTGCACCAGTAACACCCATTGCTGAAACTTCGATACAGGGGCTAATAGTTGGAACTAATGGGGCAGTATCTAGTATCTCTTCTGATGGTATAACACTTGGGGAGTCCAGGATTAAAAGACCATCCGTGGGAGAGCTCACTCCTGCCCCTACTCCCAAGGACAGCCTTCTTTCTGTTAGGGCATTTTATGTGGAGATAATACCCACAGCAGGCTCCAGGATTTTGTCAATACTCATTGCAGAGGAGGGGTCAAGAAAGTAAAGTCCCAGCACCCTTCCTTTTTCCCATGCCACCAGTGGAGCACCTAACTAATATATAAAATTGCAATATTTACCTCTCAAGTGAGAAAAAACTCAGTATTGCTGTACAGTAAGGTTCAATACAGTAACACTGCAGAGGTGCCCAGAGGATCAAAATGATCAAAAACAGTAGTCAAAATGAGGAAGCGGAAAACACACTTACCCCCTAGAAACTTCAAACAAAGCGTCAAAGAGTTGGTCCAGCCCACCCTCGTCCGGCCGTAGACGGGGCAGATGATTCCGCTCTTGGCCTGGTCTTTACCCGGGTTCATGCCCGGGCACCTCCTGAGCAGCGGGGTCCAAGCATCCCTTTATGCTCCTCCTGGAGTGTCAGGCAACCAGGAAGTGGCTTCCTTGCTGGAAGGGCTGCAGAGAAATTAAGACTTCAGCCCCTGGGTCCTCCAATTGCGCATCCCACGCAGCGTGGTCCAAGCGTCCCTTTAAGCTCCTCCAGGACCGTCAGGCAATCAGGAAGCCGATAACACTAAGTTAAAACCAATCTTGCCTTTTCCGAATAGCGTGATTCAACCTCCATTCACTCCTCTGACCACAGTTACGAGGAGCGTGGTTCAATCTCTATTCACTCCTCTGACTGCTCAACACCGCCGCACTGCCACTCTTCAGGTCTCTGGCTGGACTGTAGGCTCCCAGGCAGAGGCTCATTAAATTAAAATGTAAGGTAGTAGTGCAGTGACCTTGTATTGCTTGGTAAATCTGACTTTAGTATTGCATTGCCCACTTTTTGGGAAAAACCCATCATACAAAGTCAAACTAAACTCCCAACACCAGCATACAGTCTTTGTATTGTTCTCTGCCATGTCAGACAAAAAAATGAACACACTGCACAATATAATTCATCATTATCTACAGCATACTCAAACACACTGATAAACCAAGCCAACACTTTTGTAAGTTGTGTCAATACACCACCCTAAGGTAACACTTTCCCCATCTGATGACCAATGACGCAGTAAGATAAACTATGGCACACCCACAATTATGTACAGCCACCAGCATACCGTGTACCAGACAACTAAACTGTGACATTAATATGCACCACCATATGTCCATACACCCACCACCAAATACACACACAGTCATCGTTATACACACAGAAAACTTCCCTTTCTGCTTCAGCAAATACCCCTGAATGGAATTACAACAAACTGAAAGTGGAAAGGTGTGCCTTTGCTCGCTTTAGTTTAAATCTGCTCAGTAGTTTTTGAAAAATCAGTATTATAAAAAGGTGTCAGGTCGGCTTCAATGGTTAAATTATACAGATATTTTGACTGTTAATTTGCATGTGTTCAGCATATCTGTGAATCAACATAGAACTGATCAAATAAACACATGCCACTGGATGAGGAAGATTTTAGCTCTCTAGACCATCGTGAATGCTCACATTTACACACTTTGATTGGCTGGCCACCGTACAGAAATATATGTTCTTTCTACCATTGCCCAACACAGTGCACTGAGTTGGGAAAAATAGGGTGTGAGAGGGCTGAATGAGCATACCCAGGATCATGTGGGAGGCCCAAAAAGAACCCCTAAGGAATGAAAAATATTTTCAAAAAGTAGATTTGCGTATTCCTGGATCATGACTTCTCTCTGAAACTCGCAGATCTATTTGGGGGTCCAGAGTCTACACATCCTGAAAATAAAATTTAAAAATAATTTTGGCACCTCAGCTACACACAGCTAATGGCCATGAGCAGCGGGGTTGGCTGCCCATGGACAACTGGTCCTACGTCAGGCCTTGTAAACCAGTCACACTTTGCAAAGTCAAGGGCCTTAGAAAGCAGGGATGGGTTGCCTGGGAGAGCTGAATGTAGGCCGCAGTATACCATGCTTTGAAGTGGGAGTTGACTGCCTCATTGAGTGTTTAGTGCATTGTCAGGCCGACTAACCAATCTGTTCATTACTAAAGTGTGTGCAGTAGAAGATTGACATTTCTCTTCATTCCTAAACCTTAACTGAATATCAGTTTTGCTCCCTGGTATGCAGAGGCACATGTTAGCAATGGCCATGCAAATCAGGGAGTTCGCCGCCAGAGGGCGTTTTAGTGCAGAGCCTAGACATAGATAAGGTCCTGTGACCAGCTCCCGCTGCACAAAGTCAAAGGCAGCTTACCTAGGTTTGGGTGTAGGAGTTGGCCAAAGGTCATGCTCTGTGGTCAACGTTTGCTGCATGCAGTCAAAGCCAGTGCAAGAGCTGAACACTGAATACAGAGGCTTTGGGGCAAGGCAACAGCTGGCTGTGCCCTGCCAAAGGGTTATTAAGTGAGGGATTGCCCTCTTGCTCCATCCTAAACCTAAACAGCGTTCCTAACATTCTTTAGCGAGTATAGACATGCACAAGTGATTTGGCACTTAGACAATTCATCTCATTTGGCTTCAAGTGTCACTGTACTACCGTTTTAATGTTACAAATATCGGGGGCATGGCTAGGCCAGCCAGCAAGATGGCCGTCACACTGTGAGGTTCTGCTGGGCTGAGGGCCTATCCGTCAAAATCATCCTACCAGTAGCGGCTATAATTGACTTTCCTCACCGGGGAGGCCCCTTGGAGATGCGAGTGCTGTGGCAGGCACCCGCGGTGGATCTTACGGGGTGCCAGTTGTTCTGGTCTTCCCCCGGCGCTGGAGGTGAGCGCCTCGTGGCTTGGGCCGGGCCCACGATTCGGTACGAGGCGCCTCTCCTGGTGCCTTTTCCTCCCGACTTGGGTCCCTCTGCGGGTTGTGGCGCTTCGCGGTGCCACGCCTGCCAAGACGGGAGAGCTTCCTGCTCTTCCGATTGTGGTTGGCTCAGCGGTCAGATCGGACCGCGGCCTCTGGGTGCTGCTGTTCCCCGGGTGTGGCCCTGTGCTCTGCCCTACTCCGGCGGTCCTGACTGGGGCGGACCGCAGAGAGAGATGCTGGGACAGCCGTTCTGGAGTTTTTCACCCTTATTTCCCCCCCTGGGGCGCTGGCAGACGCTGGGGATTTTCTGGCCCATTCCGGCCTGGATCTATGGTGCTGGACGGCTGACCAGCTGTTGCTACTTGTGCGGAGGAAGGGAACTGGAGGTCCGAGCTTAGGCCTACTGGTCGGTTGGGAGCTGGATTGGGGCTGGATGTGGTGCTTCCCCGGCTTAGTACCTGGTGTTTCCCGCCGCCGGTCTGATTGAACTGTGAAGACACTTGCGGTGCTGCAGGAGCGTCCGGGGTTGACCTGGATGTCTGGTTCCCCCCGCCTCAGGCTGCTTGCAGGTGAGACATGTGACGCGGCTGGGGGTGGCAGTGGAGGTGTGGAGCCCCTGGGATTTGGACCCCGGGCTGCTCCCGGTGGAAGACCTGATTGCGGAAGCTGCTGCCTGTGGATCGGAGCTCGGCCTGGATCGCTCGGAGCTGGTGGAGTGACAGAGGTGCGTTTGTGATGCGATGAGATTGGGCAACTATGCTCCCCTGAGGGATTGGTGCCGCTCCTGGCTGTGAGGTCTAGTGGGGACTACTGCCTTTTAGATTTGCAACAAGAAATCTCTCGATTGCTGAACCATAGCTTTTACTGACGATGGGAAAGGCGGAACAGAGACAAGCAAAGCTCACCTTTGGCGGTGGAAAGAAGAGAGGCGGCACGTCTGCCTCTCAGCTAGAGGAGACACCTGAAGAAGAAGAAAATTCAGACACTTCGGTCAATGCTATGTTTTTAGATCTAAAAAACAGCCTCGCTGGCATTGACGCCAAGCTTGACCATCTGACTGAACAGATGGACCGAATCAAGGCCAGGGTGGACGATCATGACTCCCGGTTCGACCGGTTGCAGGCACGCACAACCGAGTTGGAGGATCAGCATCATGGTGAACGGGAACAGTTGCTGCGGATGGAGCGCGTGCTGGAAGTTTTACGCAATAAAAATCAAGATTTGGAGGCCCGGTCACGCCACAATAACATCCATATAGTTGGTCTCCCGGAGACAACGGACATGGGCAGGATGAAAGACTTTGTGAAAGGTATGCTTGCTGACCTTTTCCCTGGAGAATTCTCCTGTCTGCTAGTGGTGGAGAGGGTGCATAGATCTCTGGGGCATCGGCCCCCACCAGTTACTCCGCCACCCCCTATTGTTGCCCGTTTGCTGAACTACCGGGACAGGGATACTGTCCCTTTACTGGCTAGAGACAGGCGACCGGTAATCTACAAGAACTCTGAATTAAGTATCTTCCCGGATTATACCCCCAGTGTACAGGCTGCACGTAAAGCCTTTATGCCGGTTAAATGTACTTTGAGCTAAACAGACGCTAGATTCTCCCTTATCTACCCTGCGAAACTGAGGGTACAACATGGAGGTAAACTGCACTTCTTCACAGACCCTAAGCTAGCGGCAAAATTAGCAAAAACGGTTCCTAAGAGGTCTGTGGCTGCTGACCCGGCTGCTTTGGGAGCTGAGCGTGCAGATTTCAGTGACATTGATTAATCCGGACTGTTGGGGCAGCCTGTTATTGAGAGATCTCCTCAACTTTGCCACTCTGCTGTTTGTTTTACATATGGGCCCTATGCTCTACCTCCCCCTGCCTCGTTTGGGGCAGTGGGTAGGATGGTTTAGCACTCGCCCCTTGGATGAGTCCTCTCACAATTATCTTTTTTATGGTTGGGGTATATGATGTTCAGGGGGGTGGGTTCTTAGTCTTGACCCGTTTGGGGGGTCTGCGCGGGTGGGGGATGAGCAGGTATATATTTTGGTTCATCCTTCTTATTCTGTTCCTTTTCCCTCTTTTCTTCCTTCTGTTGATGTTTGGCAGGCGTGAGGGAGTACTGTGGATTTGCGATGTAATTGTCAGGACAAAGCCAAAATGTAGGGAATATGACATTGGTTAGATGTCTAACAAAGAATGTGCGTGGCTTGAATGACAGGCGTAAGGTGCGACTAATATCCGCTTATGAAAAGCGCCACAAAATCGATATTTGTATGTTGCAGGAGACTCATTTAGTTGCGGCTACGCAGGACTGGCTGAAGGTTGGCTGGATTGGCGAATACCATTGTGCGGTGTTCTCGCGCTACGCAAGAGGATTGGCGATCCTGCTGCGTAACGGATTGCCCTGGCATACTCAGAAAGTAATAGCAGATCCCAATTGTAGATATGTTATGATGAGCGGCATGCTGCTGGATAAAGCTTGCAGGCTTGTCTCGGTGGACGGCCCCAATGTAGACGACTCCGAGTTCTTCTGTGAGGTGTGGCACTTAATAGACTCACTTGGTAGCGGCGCTGTAATCTGGGGGGGGGGATTTCAATGTGATCTTGGATCCAGACGTGGATCGAGAAAGTATGGCCAGAGTGCAGCACATAGCTGCTGCTAAAGCACTGAAGTCTGTAATGACAGAGGGTTCCTTGGTGGACTTATGGCGGGTGAAACATGGGGCTACTAGAGAGGGTACGTGTGTTAACTATGCTCATAATAGCTGGTCCCGTATTGATCGTTGGTTGGGAACGAGAGATGTGGAGCTCTGGACACAGTCGGTGGAACACCTGGCGCACACCCTATCGGATCACTCGCCAGTTAAGCTAGTACTGGTGGTTCCTGGGGGACCTGGACGCGCATTTATGTGGCGCATGCCTCATGGGGCGCTTAGATGTGGTGCATTTCGAGAGGAAATCCAGGAGGCAATTACTCATTATTTTGCTGAGAATGCTGGGTCAGTGCGCTCCGCTGGTACATTATGGGAGGCCTTTAAGGTGGTCATTCGTGGGGTATGTCTCTCACAACAATATGGAGTACTTAGATCACTGCAGCTGGAGTTGGCTGCTTTGGAGGCTCAGATAGCGGATTTGGAGCAGCGTTTGGTGGTGGATTGGTCTGGGGTCACTCTTGCGGCTCTATGAGGTGCTGTGTCTCTATACGAAGAGGCCTCCCTACGGGAGATTTGTTTTCCGGGGAAGTTCGCTAGAGCTAGGAGATATGGTGAGGGAGAGCAGGCGGGACGCACGCTGGCGAATATGTTGCGTAAGCCATGGGCCAGTAACTACATTACAGAAATGGACAATGCAGCAGGCGAGCGAGTGATGGGAACGGAGTGAGTCCTGCAGGTCTTTACTGATTTTTTCAAAGATCTGTATGCAGAGCCTTTAGAGCTAGATGCCGAGGCAACACAGAATTATTTCTCGGAGATTAGCCCTCTTTGGTTTGACGATGCTCACAGGTCATATCTCGATGCCCCCTTCTCGGTTGAGGAGATAAATTTGGTAATCTGGGGTCTGCCTGGAGAGAAGTCCCCCAGATTGGGTCGACTGACTCCCCCCTTTTATAAAGAATTTGCTGATATACTTGCTCCTCAACTTCTGGGGGTACATGCGGAGGCGATGGAGACTGGGGTTCTCCCCACTTCCCTCCTCGAGGCCTTAATTGTAATGATCCTCAAGCCAGGCAAGGATCCATACTGCTGTGACTCGTACCGACCGCTCTCTATGATAAACATAGATAACAAAATCTTGGCGAAAGTGATAGTGGCGAGGTTGCAGCCGCTGCTGCCAAAGTTGGTGCTTCCGGACCAATCGGGGTTTGTGCCGGGTCAGTCTACGTCCCATAACTTGCGTATGTACTTTGCGGTCGCTGGTACGGTTGACACCGAGGTGGATGCGGCTGCGGTGTTCCTGGATGCTACTAAAGCTTTCGATTCGCTGGCATGGGAGTACATGTTTAGGTTGCTTGCCAGAGTGGGAATAAGTGCGCGATTTGTGCAACTGCTAGACTGCGGCTAAATGGAAATATATCTGCCCTTTCCCGGTGGCTGGGGTGACCCACCAGGGATGTCTGATGTTGCCGCTGCTCTTCGCAGTGGCGATGGAGCCTCTTGCGGGGCATTTAAGACAACATCACAATGATAGAGGACTGGCATTCCGCCAACACCCTCTCCTAATCTCTATGTACGCAGATGACATTGCGCTGTATGTGCGCGAGCCACAGACAAATCTTGATGTACTGCTGGATGAGATAATGCGTTTCGGCACTCTCTCTGGCATTGCGATCAACTGGTCAAAGTCGGTGGTGATGCTCCTTACAAATAAAACAATACGGTCCCCTTCCCGATATCCGATCTGTTGGATAGATGAGCCAGTACGCTACTTAGGAGTTTGGCTGAATTGAGACGTGGAGACAGTTTGGTTGGCTAACTATGGCAGGGCCATCTCGTGGTTGGTAGAAAAGGTGGAGACATGGCGTTCACTACCTCTTTTGCTCACTGGACGTATAGCTATTGCCAAAATGGTAGTGCTGCCTAAGTTCCTATATCTATTTGTGAATATTCCTCTCTGTCAGAAATGGGGTCTTTGGTTGGCAGTCAGGTTACCCCCTGTCCAAGCAAGGACCCTCACTCTAGTCAGGGTAAGTCACACACAATCCAAATTATCCTTGGCACTGAGCAGTCAGGCTTAACTTAGAAGGCAATGTGTAAAGTATTTGTGCAATAAATCATACAATAACACAATGTAGCACCACAAAAATACACCACACAGTGTTTAGAAAAATATACAATATTTATCTGGGTGTTTGCAGGTCAAAACGATAAAAGATGCAATAAGAAATTGTAGAGATATCACTGAAAAGTGATATGAAGTGTCTTAAGTCTTTAAAAAGCAAACAAAGTATCTTTCAAGCACAAAGTACCTGGTCTGGACTGAAAAATCACCATAAAGGGCCACAGAGGAGGAGATGCGTGGAAAAATGGTGTGTGCGTCGGTTTCGCCCCTTCACACACAGACTTGCGTCGTTATTTTTCACACAGGGAAGTCGTGCGTCATTTTCCGGCACGCGGACCGTCCCCTTCTGTGGTTCGTGGGATTACCAGATGTCCTGGGGTCTGTGCGTGAAATTCTGGGCTTGTTGCCCGCCTGCGCATCGTTCCGGTGGGCTGTGCGTGGAATTTTCTTCCTCACGGCAGGCACTGCGTCGATTTCCTCTCTGGAAGTCGGGTGGCGGTGTCCAGGCAGGCCGTGCATCGAAGTTCTGGTCGCACCGCAGGCGTCGTGTCGATCTTTTCCTTGCGGGTCGAGTGGCGTCTTTCCGGATCAGCGTGCAGTGAATTTTTCACCGCGGAGCAAGCTGTGCATCACATTTTTCGGCGCACAAGGAGTCCAGTTGAAAGATAGAAGTCTTTTTGGTCCTGAGACTTCAAGGAACAGGAGGGAAGCTCTATCCAAGCCCTTGGAGAGCACTTCTGCAGCAAGGCAAGAGTTCAGCAAGGCAGCAGGGCAACAGCACGGCAGCAGTCCTCTGTAGAAAGCAGTCAGGTGAGTCCTTTGAGCAGCCAGGCAGTTCTTCTTGGCAGGATGCAGGTTCTGGTTCAGGTTCCTTCTCCAGCAAGTGTCTGAGGTGGTAGGGCAGAGGCCCTGTTTTATACCCAAATGTGCCTTTAAAGTGAGGGAGACTTCAAATAGTGGCTTAGAAGTGCACCAGATCCCCTTTCAGTTCAATCCTGTCTGCCAGGGTCCCAGTAGGGGGTGTGGCAGTCCTTTGTGTCAGAGCAGGCTCTCCACCCTCCCAGCCCATGAAGACCCATTTAAAATGCAGATGTATGCAAGTGAGGCTGAGTACCCTGTGTTTGGGGTCTGTCTGAGTGAATGCACAAGGAGCTGTCAACTAAACCTAGCCAGATGTGGATTGTAAGGCACAGAAAGTTTTAAGTGCAGAGAAATGCTCACTTTCTAAAAGTGGCATTTCTAAAATAGTAATATTAAATCCAACTTCACCAGTCAGCAGGATTTTGTATTACCATTCTGACCATACTAAATATGACCTTCCTACTCCCTTCAGATCAGCAGCTACCACTTCAACATTGTATGAGGGCAGCCCCAATGTTAGCCTATGAAGGGAGCAGTCCTCACAGTAGTGTAAAAACACATTTAGGAATTTTACACTACCAGGACATGTAAACTACACCGGTACATGTCCTGCCTTTTACCCACACAGCACCCTGCCCTAGGGGTTACCTAGGGCACACCTTAGGGGTGACTTATATGTAGAGAAAGGGGAGGTTTAGGCTTGGCAAGTAATTTTAAATGTCAAGTTGAAGTGACAGTGAAACTGCACACACAGGCCTTGCAATGGCAGGCCTGAGACAAGGTAAAAGGGGCTACTTGAGTGGGCGGCACAGCCAGTGCTGCAGGCCCACTAGTAGCATTTAATCTACAGGCCCTAGGCACATACAGTGCACATTACTAGGGACTTATAAGTAAATTAAATAGTCCAATTGGGTATGATCCAAGGTTACCATGTTTAAAGGGAGAGAGCATATGCACTTTAGCACTGGTTAGCAGTGGTAAAGTGCGCAGAGTCTAAAAGCCAGCAAAAACAGAGTCCAAAAAGTGGAGGGAGGCAGGAAAAAAGTTATGGGTGACCACCCCAAGGCTGTAAGGTCTAACATGTGTCCCCCCAGCTGAAAGTAGGGAGAGCTACCCGACCTCCTGGGAGCTCTCATCGCTAAGGCGGAAGTATCTGGAGAGACCATCAGTGTTGGCGTGGTCAACCCCTGGGTGATGCTCCACCGTAAAGTCCATCCCCTGTAGGGAAATGGACCACCTCAAGAGTTTTGGATTCTCACCCCTCATCTGCATGAGCCATCTGAGGGGCTTGTGGTCTGTCTGAACCCGGAAGTGAGTCCCAAACAGGTAGGGTCTTAGCTTCTTCAGTGCCCACACCACAGTAAATGTTTCTCTCTCAATAGCACTCCACCTCTGTTGCCGTGGTAATAGCCTTCTGCTAATAAAGACTACTGGTTGGTCTGAGCCCTCCTCATTTAGCTGTGCTAGAACAGCCCCTATGCCATGCTCTGAAGCGTCTGTCTGCACAATAAATTCCTGGGAGTAGTCAGGGGCCTTGAGCACGGGGGCCGTGTACATGGCTTACTTCAGAGAATCGAAGGCTTTCTGACAAGCCTCTGTCCAATTCACCAACCTAGGTTGTTTCTTGGAACTGAGTTCTGTCAAGGGTGACACAATGGTACCATAGCCCTTGACGAATCTGCGGTAGTATCCAGTGAGGCCTAAAAAGGCTCTCACCTCAGTCTGTGTTCTAGGTGGATGCCAGGCCTAGATAGTTTCAATCTTGGCCTGGAGTGGCTGCACCTTGCCACCACCTACTAGGTGTCCCAAGTACACCACGGAACCCTGCCCAATCTGGCACTTACTAGCCTTGATGGTCTGGCTTGCCTGTCGCAGAGCCTGAAGCACCTCCTTGAGGTGGAGCAGTTGTTCCTCCCAGCTGGAACTGTAGACAGCTATGTCGTCCAGGTAAGCTGCACAGTAGGCATCCTTACCAGTTAGGACCCCGTTAAACAACCGTTGGAAGGTAGCGGGGGCATTTTTCAACCCAAATGGCATCACCCGGAATTGGTAATGGCCATCAGGGGTGGAAAATGCTGATCTCTCTTTAGCCCCCTCAGTCAGGCCGATCTGCCAGTACCCTGAAGTAAGATCAAACGTACTCAGGAACTTGGCAGCGCCTAGTCTGTCAACGAGCTCATCAGGTCGGGGGATGGGGTGAGCATCAGTCCGTGTGACTGAGTTGAGACCCCGGTAGTCCACAAGAACCTGAGTTCTGGCTTTGCACCTGGGGCATTAGCCTTAGGAACCAACATCACCGGGCTGGCCCAGGGACTACTGGATTTCTCAATAACCCCTAAAGTCAACATCTTGGAGACCTCCTCCTTGATGCTGGCCTTCACCTTATATGATAGCCTGTACATTTTGTTCTTCACAGGGGGACTGTCACCTGTGTCAATGTCATGAACACAGAGGTGGGTCAGTCCAGGAGTAAGGGAGAACAGGGAGGAGAACTGCTCCAACAGCTCATAGCAGTCTCCTCTCTGGTTTAGAGTTAGGGAGTCAGAGAGGATGACTCCCTCCACTGACCCATCACCTTCTTTGCAGAGAGGAGGTCGGGGAGAGGTTCACTCTCCTCTTCCATGCCCTCATCTGTGACCAGGAGCATACTGACCTCAGACCTCTCAAAGTGTGGTTTGAGCCGGTTGTGATGGAGGACCCTTAGGGGGTGCCTAGGGGTCTTGAAGTCCACTAGGTAAGTGGCCTCCCCTTTATGCTCCTTGATTTCAAAGGGGCCAGTCCAGCGATCCTGGGGAGCCCTGGGCTCTACTGGCTCCATCACCCAAACTTTGTCTGCAGGTGAGAACTCCACCAGAGTGGTCTTCCGGTCATACCACTCCTTCATTACCTCTTGACTGGCCTCGAGGTTACTCTTGGCCTGCTTCCAGAAGCGTTGGGTTTGGTTGCGGAGGTCCAGCATGTACCTGACCACATCCTGGGGAGGTGTCTTGGGAGCTTTCTCCCAGCCCTCTTTAACAATGCTTGGGGGTCCCCTGACAGGGTGACCATAGAGAAGCTCAAATAGGCTGAACCCCACCCCTTTCTGGGGCACCTCTCTGTAAGCAAACAACATGCATGGTAAGAGGACATCCCACTTACGCCTCATGGCTTCAGTCAGGCCACTAATCACGCCCTTCAGGGTCTTGTTGAATCTCTCAACAAGCCCATTGGATTGAAGATGATAAGGGGTGGTAAACCGGTAGGTCACCCCACACTCATCCCACATGGACTTCATGTATGCAGACATGAAGTTTGTGCCCCTGTCAGACACAACCTCCTTAGGGAATCCCACATGGGTAAATATTCCCAACAGAGCTCTGGTCACCACCGGTGCAGTCACTGTTCTCAGAGGGATGGCCTCTGGGTAGCGGGTGGTATGGTCCACCAAAACCAGGATAAACCTGTTGCCCAAGGCAGTTTTGGGGTCCAAGGGACCAACAATGTCGATCCCCACCCTTTCAAAGTGGGTGCCAACGACCGGGAGTGGGAACAGGGGAGCCTTAAGCTGTTTCCCTGTCTTCCCACTAGCCTGGCAGATGAGGCAAGCTCTGCAGAAGTTATCTGAGGCTATCCTCATTCTGGGCCAATGGAAGTGGGTGACAAGCCTTTTAACGGTCTTGTCTTGGCTCAGGTGTCCTGCCAGGGGGATGTCGTGAGCCAGACCCAGTAGGAAGGCCCGGAAACACTGGGGGACCACCAGCACACGGGCTGCCCCAGGACCTGGAACCTTAGGCTCACTGTAAAGGAGATCATTCTCCCAGTAAATATGGTGAGTGCCAGAGGTGTCACCTGCTGCTTGGGTTGTGGCCTGTCGCCTCAGACCCTCAAGGGTGGAGCATTCCTTCTGCGCCTTGCAGAATTCTTCCCTGGTTGGCCCACCCTCTACTTGCCAGCCGGCAAGTTCAGGTAGGTTACTCAGGTCAGCTATGTCCTCCCCAGTTGGCTCAGGGGCCTCCTCCTCCTCAGGGACCCCTTCCACCACCGTGAGAACATTTGAGGCGAGTTTCCCGCGCCTCTTGCCCTTCCTCTTTGCAGCTGTCTGGGCCATTGTTCCAGGCTCCAGACACCCTTGACTCCCTTCCCGGGCAGCCATGGACCGTGTGGTCATGCAGACCCACTCAGGCAAACCTAACATCTCCAGGTGGGATCTGAGCTCTACCTCTTTCAAAGCTTTATGCTCATGATCATTGCCTAACAGACAATCTACAGGCATGGCAGGACGCACAGCTACTTTCAGAGTACCAGAGACCCCCCCCCACTCAAAGGGAACCAGAGCCACCGGTAGGTGACTCTCACGATTGTTAGTGACTATGACCTGGTGGAATGTATTAGGGACTATCTGCTCTGTTGACACCAGCTGACTCTTGACAGTAGTCATACTGGCTCCTGTGTCACGCAGAGCTTCCACCTTTTGCCCATCAATGGTGACCCACTGCCTATACTTTGAAGTATTTTGGGGCATGTGGGCTTTGGGCACCATTTCTCTTTCTCCCAGGGATACTAGGGAAACCTCTGCCTTCTCCCCAAAGCTATCTGGGTCTGTCTCCCCACCGAGCACTACACTAGTCAACCCAGGTGTCTGTCCGGTAGTGGACGGTGCTCTCCTGGAACACTGGGAGTCACCCTTATAGTGGCCATACTGGTAACACTCTAAGCATTTGGGGGTGAATTTCCCTGATGATTTATCATAAGTCCCTGGCTTTTTCCCAAATCTGGAAGAGGAATGGTTGCCACCCCCTCCCTGGGAATTCTTTTGGGGTCCTTTTGAGTGTTCCTTATCTGTAAGTTTATCTCCCCCCTCTTTCTTCTGTTGGGAACCCTGACCACCTTTGTGGGTGTCCCCCCCAGATGCCTTTCGGGACACTCTGGTGCTAACCCAGAGGTCCGCCTCCTCTGCAAGCTTCCTGGGATCAGTCAGCTTACTATCTACCAAGTTCTGGTGCAACTCTGTAAAAGTAACATTGAGCATATGCTCTCTCAGAATCAAGTCATATAACCCTTTGTAATCTTCTATTTTGTTGCCCCACACCCATCCATTCGGTGCCTTACTGGAAAAGTCAAACAAATCTACCCATGTTTGTGTGGATTGTTGGTGCTGTCCCTGAATCTCTGACAGTACCCCTCAGGGGTCAGCCCAAACTTGGCAAGTAAAATGGCTTTCTGAAGTGGGTATGTGTTTTGATCCTTTATGTCCAATGTGAGAAGTGTGTCCCTCCCAATGGTGGCACATAACTCCACATAGCTGTACCCCATTGCCCTTCAGGAACCTCATGAGCCCATAGTGCAACTTCATAAGCAGCTAACCATTTCTCTATGTCATCTCCCACCACAAAACGGGGCACCACATTTTTGGGTATACGAACCTTCTTTTCTCCAGCAGGTCCTGTCTGTATGCTGCCACCATTACTGCTGGATTCAGCCTGCCTTGCCTTAAGATCCAGCTACTTGAGACTCAGTTCTTGAGCCAACAAAAGTTTCTTTTCAGCCAAGGCTCTCTCAGCTGCAGCTTCAGCTCTTTCAGCTTGCTTGGCTTCTCTCTCTGCCCTTCTTTCCTCCTGTTGAGCCTCAATCTTCAGTCTTGCCATTTGCAATTAGAACTCCCTCTCTTCTCTCCTTTCCTCTGCGGTCAGGCTTTGCTCAGAGAAAATGCTCCCTTGTCTGGAAGGGGGCACAATTGTAGTGGTAACATCACCCACTGGTGGTAAGAAATCCTCTGAGGGGCCATTTTCTTCCTCATCATCCTCCTCTAAATGGGCTTCTGCCCAGGACCTCAACGCCACTTGAAAGTCCTCCTTTCTGGAGGCCCCCTGGGTGGGTACACTCATCTCCCTGCAGAACCTTTTTATTTGTTTGACAGTATATGTCTCCACCAGGACTAGGTCAAAATCTCCTGCTTGAGACCCAGCCAGAGACATGTTGAGTGAGGATGTATGTTTAGAAAATTGTCAGGAAAAATGAATTTGCAAAAAGAGATAAAAATCAAGTTGACCTTCAACTGTGGGTAGGTAGTGAAATACTTAGCTACTGTATGTCACTGCACAAATAGAAGTCCTATCCTCACCGCTGATCACCAGTGTTAGAAATAGGGTCTTTGGTTGGCAGTCAGGTTACCCCCTGTCCAAGCAAGGACCCTCACTCTAGTCAGGGTAAGTCACACACAATCCAAATTATCCTGTGCAGACCCTCTGGTAGCTTGGCACTGAGCAGTCAGGCTTAACTTAGAAGGCAATGTGTAAAGTATTTGTGTAATAAATCATACAATAACACAATATAGCACCATAAAAATACACCACACAGTGTTTAGAAAAATATATATTTATCTGGGTATTTGCAGGACAAAACGATAAAAGATGCAATATGAAATTGTAGAGATATCACTGAAAAGTGATATGAAGTGTCTTAAGTCTTTAAAAAGCAAACAAAGTCTCTTTCAAGCACAAAGTACCTGGTTTGGAGTGAAAAATCTCCGCAAAGGGCCTCAGAGGAGGAGATGTGTGGAAAAATGGTGTGTGTGGTGGGTGTGGTTTTGCCCCTTCACACACGGACTTGAGTCGTTATTTTTCACGCGGGGAAGACGTGCGGCGATTTCTGGCTCACGGACTGGTCTCCTCTGTGGGTCGTGGGGTTTTCAGACGCCCCGGGGTCTGTGCGTGGAATCCTGGGCTTGTTGTCTGGCTGTGCGTCGTTCCGGTGGGCTGTGCGTGGAATTTTCTTCCTCACAGCAGGCGCTGCGTCGATTTTCTCTCTGGAAGTTGGGCGCCGTTGTCCAGGCGGGCCGTGCGTCGAAGTTCCGGTCGCACCGCAGGCGTCACATCGATCTTTTCCTTGCGGGGTCGAGCAGCGTCTTTCCGGATAGGCGTGCAGTGAATGTTTCACCGCGGAGCAAGCTGTGTGTGGAATGTTTCGGCGCACAAGGAGTCCAGTTGAAAGATAGAAGTCTTTTTGGTCCTGAGACTTCAGGGAACAGGAGGCAAGCTCTATCCAAACCCTTGGAGAGCACTTCTGCAGCAAGGCAAGAGTTCAGCAAGGCAGCAGGGCAACAGCAAGGCAGCAGTCCTCTGTAGAAAGCAGTCAGGTGAGTTCTTTGAGCAGCCAGGCAGTTCTTCTTGGCAGGATGCAGGTTTTGGTTCAGGTTTCTTCTCCAGCAAGTGTCTGAGGTGGTAGGGCAGAGGCCCTGTTTTATACCCAAATGTGCCTTTAAAGTGGGGGAGACTTCAAAGAGTGGCTTAGAAGGGCACCACGTCCCCTTTCAGTTCAATCCAGTCTGCCAGGGTCCCAGTAGGGGGTGAGGCAGTCCTTTGTGTCAGAGCAGGCCCTCCACCCTCCCAGCCCAGGAAGACCCATACAAAATGCAGATGTATGCAAGTGAGGCTGGGTATCCTGTGTTTGGGGTGTGTCTGAGTGAATGCACAAGGAGCTGTCAACTAAACCTAGCCAGATGTGGATTGTAAGGCACAGAAAGATTTAAGTGCAGAGAAATGCTTACTTTCTAAAAGTGGCATTTCTAAAATAGTAATATTAAATTCATCTTCATCAGTCAGCAGGATTTTGTATTACCATTCTGGCCATACTAAATATGTCCTTCCTACTCCCTTCAGATCAGCAGCTACCACTTCAACAATGTATGAGGGCAGCCCCAATGTTAGCCTATGAAGGGAGCAGGCCTCACAGTAGTGTAAAAATGAATTTAGGAGTTTTACACTACCAGGACATGTAAACTACACAGGTACATGTCCTGCCTTTTTCCCACACAGCACCCTGCCCTAGGGGTTGCCTAGGGCACACCTTAGGGGTGACTTATATGTAGAGAAAGGGGAGGTTTAGGCTTGGCAAGTACTTTTAAATGCCGAAACTGCACACACAGGCCTTGCAATGGCAGGCCTGAGACAAGGTAAAAGGGGCTACTTGAGTGGGTGGCACAACCAGTGCTGCAGGCCCACTAGTAGCATTTAATCTACAGGCCCTAAGCACATACAGTGCACATTAGTAGGGACTTATAAGTAAATCAAATAGTCCAATTGGGTATGATCCAAGGTTACCATGTTTAAAGGGAGAGAGCAAATGCACTTTAGCACTGGTTAGCAGTGGTGAAGTGTGCAGAGTCTAAAAGGCAGCAAAAACAGAGTCCCAAAAGTGGAGGGAGGCAGACAAAAAGTTAGGGGTGACCCCCCTAAGGCTGTCAGGTCTAATACTGTCCATCTTACTGCGAGCTTTCTGCGGCGACTCCGTTCCGCTCTGATACGGCTGGCATGGGTGGGCAGGCAACCCAGGATTTCCTGGGAGACGTTGACGTTGCCCTTCGAACTGGGGGCCTCGCTGCTCCTGATTTGGAACGCTACTATCAATGTGCCCAGGCACATTTTGCATATTACTGGATACGCCCTGTTCGATATCTGCCGCACCTCACGCCTGAAAGCGATGCGGTGTGGCCTGATGGGCTGTCCCGAGTCCTTGGGAACCCCTCTCAGCGCAGACCTCGTAGAATAGACACAGTGACATGCACAGCAAGGGCATGGACTGTTTTGTTGCACCGTAGTGGTGTGCCTGAACCCTTTGCTCCATCGATGTCTGTATGTCGTCGACGAGCAGATGTTCCGGGATGTGAGACTGCACAGCTTTCTTAGCGATTCAAATTTGACTCAACTGGGATTCTGGTTTGTGGAGGGGTGGTTGGACTCCCCGGAGGGTGCGCTTGGAGATGGCCGTGATAGTGCACTGCATAGGTTGTATGTGTTACGAGTAGGTGCAATGCTTTGCGCCCGTTTACCTCACCTGTCGAGACACCATTGGTATGACAGGCTCTGGAGATGCTATGTTGTGTGCAGTCCCCGCGTAAGTTAATTACTAAGTTGTACAACTGTGCTCAGAGTCAACATGGGGAAACCGTACTGTCTGGTAAAAATAGATGGGAGATAGATATTGGTGAGGACATCTCCGAGGAGGAGTGGAGGAAATGCTGTGCGCACGTGAGAGCTTTGTCGCCTAACTATAGGCTGCGTCTTATCCATTTCAAATTCCTGCACCACGTATATGATACCCCACGAAGGCTATACACCACGGGTCTGCGCTCAGATGCATGCTGTGAGAGATGTCGCGCCCCTGACGCTGACTTTTTGTACCTTTCATGGAACTGTCAGGATGTTCATACTTATTGAATGGAGGTAATGCATATGATTGAGGAGATTACTGGCTTGGATTTACCCTTTACCCCCAAATTAGCACTCCTTGGATGCATTGGGGGGGTGCCATCGGCTTATAGGAGACTGGTAGACCTGCTGTTGCTACTGGCTAAGCGCAGGGTTGCGAGGTGCTGGGGCCACGGCCGTGTTCCCCGCGGATCGGGCTGGCTCCGAGACGCCTCATTTTGCCAGGAGCAATTAATTGTATTTTGGGAGCTGACCCCTGAGGGTTCTAGGCCAAGGGATATATGGGCTCCGTTGCATTCCTTCCTGGAGTCTGATGTGAGAGACTGAGGATACAACTCTATTGGGCTACATCCACTGTCACTCTATCTGTCATAAATATTCCCTAGAGGCAAGATTAGATATGTATAGAAGAATGGCTGCATCGCTTTTCTGCGTCTTCTCTCTACCCACTCTTCACCCCCTTTCTTTCCGATGGACGCTGATATGACTTTCTGCTCATGGACGCCTGTTTGACCTAGAATTGTCACTGATTTTGAGTTAATTATTGATACTATACTAATATTGATGATATTTTAACTTGTGATGTTTAGCTGGATATGAGGTAGATAACCCTTATGACATTTATTGGCTGTTTTGAGCTATATAACGGTTATTATGCATAGCACTGGACCACGGGGAATACTGATCTGATTTTCTTGCTCTCTGAACGTTCTGTGTTATATGTTCATCTTTATAAAATGAATAAATACAATTAAATAAAAATGTTACAAATATAATCTATGAAAAAACTTTCGGACACAACGAAACACTTGAAATGTAAATAATGTTTACAATTTCCTTTCTTGATCTATACTTTGCCATTAATCCAATGCCATATTTTGTGATTCATAGCTTTACCTAGTGAAAGAGTATATAACTGTTGCCGTTTTGAATTTCTGAGGGTATTTGTGTTTCTATAGAGGGACAATGCCAGTTTACCATATCGCATGGTCATCTGGTGAGAAAGTAAATAAAGTGTTCCAATTGAATGTCTGCCACTTTAAACATGAATGTTTTGTCATTGTGTGTGCGGGCATTTTTGTGTGTGTTCACAAATCGCTACTTCAACACATTAATCGCATTGTATATTGTACGTATTAAGTCCTCTTGTCTAATATTTGAGTTCCAGGAAAACTTCAAGTTCTAGCAACAGGTAATCATTTGAAACCATTGTTGAAATGCAGGGAGGAGCTCAGTCACGTTTTTTTTTTCTTTGCTGTGTTATGAGCACATGCTCGTTTAAAATAAGGTATGGGTGTATTTAATAATAGAGCTTGAAATATTTTGCTGAAGGGATAAAGCAAAATGGAAATAGGTGTTTCAAAGCATCTAATCAGTGAACCTATTGCAGTTGAGTGCAAATACAAAATATCAATTAAATCAACACTCCTGCTTGGAAATCAAAGTAAACAGGTCAATGCTGATGAGACGTGACCACATCGGGTATCCATCCAAGAACCTGTTTTAAATCATAGAAAATGAATTCCACCAAATGGCATAGATATTATAAATCACAAAAAGGTAATTAAGTTTAAGGTTAGACTGTAGCGTTATGGTTTAGCGTTCGAATTAATAATTTATTTGGAATTATTTTCCTTTTTACATTTAAATATTTTTATTGATTTTCAAAAAAAGTAAACCGTCCAGAAAAACCTGTACATCCATTTCCAGGTCAGAGTGCGCCACAAGGGTTTGCAAGGTGTATTGGGATCGGCAGGAATAAGGGATTTCCCGGGACACGAGATCCATGTGTTTAGTTAGAGATGGAGATAGGTGGTTTGGGGTCAAGGGGGGTGTTTACTCACTTAGGGCCTGATTCAGACCTTGGCGGGCGGCCGAGGCCGCCCGCCAAGGTCCCGCCGAAAAATGACCGCACCGCGGTCAAAAGACCGCGGCGGCCATTCATACATTTCCGCTGGGCCGGCGGAAATGCCCCTGCAACGAGGATGCCGGCTCCGAATGGAGCCGGCGGAGTTGCAGGGGTGCGACGGGTGCAGTGGCACCCGTCGCGTATTTCAGTGTCTGCATAGCAGACACTGAAATACTTTGTGGGGCCCTCTTACGGGGGCCCCTGCAGTGCCCATGCCGTTGGCATGGGCACTGCAGGGGCCCCCAGGGGACCCGCGGCACCCCCTACAGCCATCCTGTTCCTGGCGGGAGACCCGCCAGGAACAGGATGGCGGTAGGGGGTGTCAGAATCCCCATGGCGGCGGAGCGCGCTCCGCCGCCATGGAGGATTCTGCAGGGCAGCGGGAAACCGGCGGGAGACCGCCGGTTTCCCGCATCTGACCGCGGCCGAACCGCCGCGGTCAGAATGCCCTGCGGGGCACCGCCGGTCTGTCGGCGGTGCTCCCGCCGACCCTGGCCCCGGCGGTCTCTGACCGCCGGGGTCAGAATGACCCCCTTAGTGTGGATTAGGTAGGTCAGTGACAACTGCAGATGTGTATAGTGGTTATGGTTATCTTGTAGTTGGTGGTGGTTTCTGTTCAGCTTTTTAGGATTGTTTCTTTACTGTTCTGTTTTTGTTGTTAAAATAGCCGATGAGTGGCAACAAAATAGAGCTCATGCTTCTGTGTGACAAGTCACTGGCTGAAATCTTGTTTTCGAGTCAACTATGTTGACAAGACCACATAAGGGAACCTGGATGGATCAGTGGTTTTTAAGCATGTCAGTTTTCAGAAAGGGGATTTATGTGAAAGGTCTAGATATTTTGTGCTATTACTGCTGCTAGATGGATATGAGATTAGACTTGGGAGAAAGATGTATTTCAAGGATAGGTTAGCGCTTGAAGTAATAATACTGACAATTTGCATAGATTTTTTTTACTTTATTCCAGTAGTTATGGAGCTCATGGAATGAGAACCACACATGCTTAATTGTATCATTACTTCCACTACAGTGCCACCAGATTACCGTTGCATCCTTTAGAGGAAGAAATTGACCAATTGCATAACTTAGGGCCAGATGTATCAAAAAGTTTTGCATTCGCAAACGGTGCGGAACGGTAAATTCGGCCGTTTGCGAGTGCAAAACAGTGGTCTGCGATGCATGAAATGCATTCGCAGACCACAAATAAGGAATCGCTAGAATTGCGATTTCTTGCGTTGTGACCTGGAAATTGTGAGTCGCAATTTGCGATTTGCAATTTCCAGGTCGCAAGGCTATGCTGGAAAAAATCGCATATTGCAATTTTTCGAAAAATGGCATTTTGCACTTGCAAAATTAAAAAATGCAGCAAAACTGCATTTTTAAATTTAACATGTAAAGCACACATGCCCTTTTGGCATGTGTGTACCTTACATGTTGAAAAAAAAAATTTGGGGTGGAAGAGAGGGGGCCTTAGGCCCCCAGCACCCTGGCCTTTTGCATTTCCAAAATTGCGATTTCTGGTTCAGGCCCATAGCTACGAATGGGGCCGGTATCGCAATTTGCGATTCGGTAATAGCATTTGCGATTTTTAAGAAATCGCTATTACCGATTCGCAAATGTAATACATGGCCCTTTGCGAGTCGGTAATAGCGATTTCTTAAAAATCGCTATTACCGAATCGCAATGGGCCATGATGATACATCTGGCCCTTAGTTTTTACATTTATGTTCACTTATTGGATCTTATTCAGATTTGTACATGGGCTAGTTCTGACCAGCAGAGGAATACATATGGTTTAGGCATAAAGTTGAAAGAAATGACTTTCAGAGGTATCATTGTATTCATAGTTATTTGTTGGTTTCTGTTTAGATGTGGGTGATTCAGTTGCCTCAAGTCGTAGTGGCAATTTTCACTGTGCATTAACAACATTATGGGACAGGGTTAGAAAATACTGTCTTTGTTATCCTGGTTGAAATGCACTTTTAATTCCTGAAAACTAATGAATACACCCCCTTTAAAAAGATGTTTTATGGTGAAAGTGTAGAAAAAGCCATCTTCCTTCAACCTGTTCCAGATTAGACATAGAGGGGGTCATTCCGACCCTGGCGGTAAATACCGTCAGGGCCGGGGACCGCGGGAGCACCGCCAACAGGCTGGCGGTGCTCCCTTGGGCATTCTGACCGCGGCGGTTCGGCCGCGGTCAGAACAGGAAAACCGGCGGTCTCCCGCCGGTTTTCCGCTGCCCTGGGAATCCCCCATGGCGGCGCAGCTTGCTGCGCCGCCATGGGGGATTCCGACCCCCTCACCGCCATCCTGTTCCTGGCCAATGGCATGGGCACTGCAGGGGCCCCCGTAAGAGGGCCCCACTTTGTATTTCAGTGTCTGCATTGCAGACACTGAAATACGCGACGGGTGCCACTGCACCCGTCGCACATCCTCCACTCCACCGGCTCCATTCGGAGCCGGCATCCTCATGGAGGGCTGTTTCCCACTGGGCTGGCGGGCGGCCTTTTGGCGGTCGCCCGCCAGCCCAGTGGGAAACCCAGAATGACCGCCGCGGTCTTTTTACCGCGGTACGGTCTTCTGGCGGTTCCCTCCAGGCGGGCGGCTCCTGCCGCCCGCCGGGGTCAGAATGACCCCCAGAATGTTCTTCTTTCGCTGTTGACCAATATAGATGTGTTAATCCAAGTCTTAGTTCAGCATTTGTGCCTGATTTATAGTGAGATTCAATATTATTTTCCATTTTTTTTGTGGGTGAGCATACTGTTAATGGAAGAAGGTCAGTGAGACTCCAAGAATGTCCACGATCGAAGGTGCTCACGTACCGGGAAGCACCTAACGGAACCACAAGGTTATCTGCTTTTGGAATTGGTTGGGTATCGGATTTGGTTACCTCTTTGAGGGCTTGGTAGTCGACACAGAAAGACAAGTCAGTAGACCCTTGCTTTTGAACTAGAACCAAGCACTCAGTGCTTAATTTGTGCTTGTTGTTTCCGGTGTTGAGCACCAGCACTTATTGTTGAGGGCCGTGGCTTATTCTTCGCCCCCAAGCATTTGCTGCGAGCAAAAGACACATATGGGAAAGACGGAGGAAGAGGAAAACGAAAAAGCGTCAAAAAGGGAGAGAGCAGAAAGCTGCAAGAGTGAGCTGAAGTGGCAGGGAGCAGCTTTAAATGGATTAAAGAGGCCTGAGGTGGCTTCAGGATTACGCTGCCTCAGTATTCCGTGTTCCCACATTTAATTGCAGCAGCTGCATCTTTAAGTGGAGAGCTTTGAGCACTGGCACCTGGTTATTTGCAAATTAAGCACTGCAAGCACTAGACTGTTCTATCATATGAGGGTTATGTAAAGGTTGTTTTTCTTTAAAGAATGTCTTGTGTAAGAATATTGTAGCAAGGTTCCACGGAGGAGTTCCACATTGAGTCAGTTGAAGCGGTTGGCTAGTGGGGAAGGACTGCGTGGAGCCGTCTCGTTATCATTAAATCTTTCTTCCACCAAACGAAGAGTATTGGAGTACTTTAAGCTTCACAACACTTCAATTGGCGACGATTCACCAGATTAGCTCGGAAGATGGCTTGAGGTCCAGGAATCTAAATGTGCATACTGAATAATGTACTAGCAGTGAGATGTTTTTTCATTTCTGCGACTGAACGTGTTACCGGCATTTCTATCGGCATTTCAAGTAAGGATATTTCTACTTTTTAGAGGCGGCCCATAAAGCATTACACGCCCGCACTTTCAGTGTTGTCTGCACTCGTGCTAGTTCAAATGCGCTTCTTTTACAACCGTGACGACGCATGCTGCTATTCAGGAAAACACAATGGAAAAGTGTCAATGAGTGCTATGGCAACGTGCGCTGCAGTTCAGAAAAGCATAACAGAAACGTATATATGAGCGCTACCTTCATGAATTTTTCTCTTCAATATTTAGGAGTCTGCTTGTGGTGTGTTCATGACTCCATGCTCAGTGAACTTTTCATAAGTTAAGTGGAAGCAATTAACAGAATAAAAGGACAACTGCTTGATCTACTGAAAATCAAGAAAAGACTATGGCCCTCATTACAACCCTGGCGGTCGGTGATAAAGTGGTGGTAATACTGCCAACAGGCCGGCTGTAACAAAAATGGAATCATGACCACGGCGGAAACCGCTCAGACTGACAGCCACTTAAACACACCGACCGCCAGGGCGGAATCAACAAGCACCATGGCGGTAACTGCCAAAAGCCAGGCGGAAGACAATGTACCGCCCACTCTATTATGACTGGCCTATCCGCCGCCTTTTCTGGGGTGGTACAAATGACATAAACAGCCTGGCGGAAACAGATCTCTGAAGTCAAAGGACTCACCTGTGGAGACTCAGGGAACAACCATGATGCCATGGAGCCCGAGCTGCATGTCTTCCCCATGCTCATCTACCTTCTGATTCATCATGAACACCAACGACGGTGAAGATGACCACGGTGAGTACTTCCGCCTAGCACACAAGGGGGGGGAGAAAGAAAGTGACACCCCCACGGAACACACGCACCCCCACCACAAACACCATACACAGAACCAGATGTAGCAACATAACATATTTACCCCGTACCTCTCAGGAAAAATGCAAGACAAAATGATTTGAAGAAAGGGAGCGTAATACAATAAAATACTATGAAGAAGTGCATCAAAATCCAAACGTAAATACATATTTGCAAATGTAGAGTCACTGCCCAGTCCTCAATGTCCGTGGGCCACAGGGCCACAACACATAGGCCAAGTCCCCACCTCACTCCTGCAACAACACGGAGAGAACACTGCAGGAGCATCAGCTAAAAAATAGGCAGGCACCTGGGTGGGACGGAGAGCAGGGGGGCACCTCAGCCGGAAGATGGTACAACGCCACTGGTCCTGGAGGGAGCAACATACCCTGTGTGCTGTCCTGTGGAGTGCAAGGCCACAGTCTCTCAAGTGGGTGGTTTGCCCACTGCTTGGTCCTGGGGAGTGCAAGGCCACAGTCTCTCAAGTGGGTGGTTTGCCCACTGCTTGGTCCTAGGGAGTGCAAGGCCACTGTCTCTCTAGTGGATGGATTCTCCACTTGTTCTGGAGGGGGCATTTTGCCCAGTGTGCTTCATCCTGGGAAGGATGGGGTGAGTGGATGGCTTCTCCACTGTTTCTGGACGGGGCATTGTGCCCAGTGTGCTTCATCCTGGTTCTGGAGGGGAGGGGGCATTGTGCCCTGTGATGCAGATCTTGGGGAGTGCAACGTCACAGTCTCTCACCTGGGTGTCAGACCCACAGGACTACACACTGTCCGCCGGGAGTGACAGCTGCTCAGTGGTGGCAGTGGTGCTGGTGGTGGTGCTTGCCATGGTGGGGAAAGGCTCCAGCGCATCCCCTGCAGCCTCTGACGCTGCCCACTGGGGCTGTTGCTGCTGGTAGTGGTGCTGGTGCTGGTGGCGGTGCTGGCAGTGGTGGGGGGAGGCTCCAGACCATCCCCTGCAGCCTTGGATGGCTGCCCACTGGGGCTGTTGCTGCTGGTGGCGGTGCTGGCAGTGGTGGGGGGAGGCTCCAGTCCATCCCGTGCAGCCTCAGATGGCTGCTCACTGGGGCTGCTGCTGTTGATGGCAGTGCTGGTGGCGGTGCTGGCAGTGGTGGGGGGAGGCTCCAGCCCATTCCTTGCAGCCTCGGACAGCTGTCCACTGGGGCTGCTGCGCCGGCAATGGTGCTCGTGGTGGTGCTGGCAGTGGTGGGGGGAGGCTCCAGCCCTGCCACTGGAGTCTCGGACAGCTGCCCACTGGGGCTGCTGCTGCTGGTGGCGGTGCTGATGGCAGTGCTGGTGGTGGTGCAGGCAGTGGTTGGGGGAGACGCAGCCCATCCCCTGCAGCCTTGGACGGCTGCCCACTGGGGCTGCTACTGCTGGCAGTGGTGCTGTTGCGGTGCTGGCAGTGGTGGGGGGAGGCTCCAGCCCTTCCCCTGCAGCCTCGGATGGGTGCCCACTGGCGATGCTGGTGGCGGTGCTGGCAGTGGTGGGGGGAGGCTCCAGCCCTTCCCTTGCAGCCTCGGACGGCTGAACCACCATGGTTGGTGGTGGGGGCTCCGAATGAGTCCCAGCACCAGGCCTCCTGTCCTTCCTGCCTGCTGGTGCAGGCCCCTTGCCCTTCCTGTTAGCAGCCAGGGATTGCTCCTTGCCCTTCCCTGTAGCATCTGGGGGTGCCTCTTTGCCCTTCCGTGAGGCAGCGGGGGTACCTCCTTACCCTTCCATGAGGCAGCTGGGGGTGCCTCCTTGCCCCTCCTTGAGGCGGCTGGTGGTGCCTCCTTGGCCTTTCTTGCAGCACCAGTGAAGGCACCCTTTCAGTGTGGCTGCCTGGTGCCCGGTATCCTATCCCACCTGGAGTAGCTGTCGACACTACTGTGGCTGGCGACTGGGTGGCTGAGGTGTTCGCCTGTGTTCTGACCACCCTGGCCTGATGTGAAGGACGGGGGTGGAGGGGTAGTAGGGAAGAGGACAAAGGTGGAGAGGAAAAGCTTCTTAGGGACATTGGGGCGGGAAGAGGGTGAAGGTTTGGGAGTGGAGGAAGAGGAAGTGGTTGTAGGAGGTGTCTGTCTGCTGTGTTTGGGTGCAGGTGCATGGGCTGGATGCTATTGTGAGGTGGATGCTGTTGGGTGTCTGAGTGCTTGCGTTTGTGTACTTTAGGAGGAGGGGGCAAAGACACAGTGGGAGAGGACACAGGGGATGTATGCATGGATGTGGGGGCAGTGACTGCCAGTGAGGGGTTTGTAGTGACAGGCGTGATGGTAATGGTGGTTATGGATGAGGATGTAGTGCATGCAGGTGTGAGTGTAGACGCAACTGGGAGGGAGGTGGACAACAAGGAGGAGGGGACACAGTGGAGGCAGTGGATGTTGGTATGTCTGTATCTGGATGGTGTTTGTGTGAGTACCTGTGGGATGATGTGTGGTGCTTGTGTTTGCCTGAACCACTCCTGTGTGTTGTCTTGTGTGCATGCTGGTCTGCCTGTGTGCTTGGGATAGGTTGAGGTTAAGGGGAGGTTGGAGGGACAAGGCCAGGAACAGGGTGTAGGAGGCTGGACTGGCTTGTAGTGAGTACCAAGGGGTACTTGCACCTTGCACCAGGCCCAGTTATCCCTTATTAGTGTATAGGGTGTCTAGCAGCTTAGGCTGATAGATAATGGTAGCTTAGCAGAGCAGCTTAGGCTGAACTAGGAGACGAGTGAAGCTCCTACAGTACCACCTAGTGTCATATGCACAATATCATAAGAAAACACAATACACAGATATACTAAAAATAAAGGTACTTTATTTTTATGACACTATGCCAAAAGTATCTCAGTGAGTACCCTCAGTATGAGGATAGCAAATATACACAAGATATATATACACAATACAAGAAATATGCAGTATAGTCTTAGAAAACAGTGCAAACAGTGTATAGTTACATTAGGATGCAATGGGGACACATAGGGATAGGGGCAACACAAACCATATACTCCAAAAGTGGAATGCGAACCACGAATGGACCCCAAACCTATGTGACCTTGTAGAGGGTCGCTGGGACTATTAGAAAATAGTGAGGGTTAGAAAAATAGCCCACTCCAAGACCCTGAAAAGTGAGTGCAAAGTGCACTAAAGTTCCCCAAAGAACAAAGAAGTCGTGATAGGGAAATAAGGCAGGAAAGACACAAACCAACAATGCAACAGCGATGGATTTCCAGTCGAGGGTTCCTGTGGAACAAGGAGACCAAGTCCAAAAGTCACAAGCAAGTCGGAGATGGGCAGATGCCCAGGAAATGCCAGCTGCGGGTGCAAAGAAGCTTCTACTGGACAGAAGAAGCTGAGGTTTCTGCAAGAATGAAAAGGGCTAGAGACTTCCCCTTTGGTGGACGGATCCCACTCGCTGTGGAAAATTGTGCAGAAGTGTTTTCCCGCCGACAGAACGCCAACAAGCCTTGCTAACTGCAAATCATGCAGTTAGCGTTTTTGGACACTGCTGTGGCCCAGGAGGGACCAGGAGGTCGCAATTTGGACCAGGAGGTAGAGGGGACGTCGAGCAAGACAAGGAGCCCTCTTAGCAGCAGGTAGCACCCGGAGAAGTGCCAGAAACAGGCACTACAAGGATGCATGAAACAGTGCTCACCCGAAGTTACACAAAGGAGTCCCACGTCGCCGGAGACCAACTTAGAAAGTCGTGCAATGCAGGTTAGAGTGCTGTGGACCCAGGCTTGGCTGTGCACAAAGGATTTCCGCCGGAAGTGCACAGGGGCCGGAGTAGCTGCAAAAGTCGCAGTTCCCAGCAATGCAGTCTAGCGAGGTGAGGCAAGGACTTACCTCCACCAAACTTGGACTGAAGAGTCACTGGACTGTGGGAGTCACTTGGACAGAGTTGCTGGATTCGAGGGACCTCGCTCGTCATGCTGAGAGGAGACCCAAGGGACCGGTAATGCAGCTTTTTGGTGCCTGCGGTTGCAGGGGGAAGATTCCGTCGACCCACGGGAGATTTCTTCGGAGCTTCTAGTGCAGAGAGGAGGCAGACTACCCCCACAGCATGCACCACCAGGAAAACAGTCGAGAAGGCGGCAGGATCAGCGTTACAGAGTTGCAGTAGTCGTCTTTGCTACTATGTTGCAGTTTTGCAGGCTTCCAGCGCGGTCAGCAGTCGATTCCTTGGCAGAAGGTGAAGAGAGAGATGCAGAGGAACTCGGATGAGCTCTTGCATTCGTTATCTAAGGAATCCCAAGAGACAGAGACCCTAAATAGCCAGAAAAGAGGGTTTGGCTACTTAGGAGAGAGGATAGGCTAGCAACACCTGAAGGAGCCTATCACAAGGAGTCTCTGACGTCACCTGGTGGCACTGGCCACTCAGAGCAGTCCAGTGTACCAGCAGCACCTCTGTTTCCAAGATGGCAGAGGTCTGGAGCACACTGGAGGAGCTCTGGGCACCTCCCAGGGGAGGTACAGGTCAGGGGAGTGGTCACTCCCCTTTCCTTTGTCCAGTTTCGCGCCAGAGCAGGGCTAAGGGGTCCCTGAACCGGTGTAGACTGGCTTATGCAGAAATGGGCACCAAATGTGCCCATGAAAGTATTTCCAGAGGCTGGGGGAGGCTACTCCTCCCCTGCCTTCACACCATTTTCCAAAGGGAGAGGGTGTAACACCCTCTCTCAGAGGAAGTCCTTTGTTCTGCTATCCTGGGCCAGGCCTGGCTGGACCCCAGGAGGGCAGATGCCTGTCTGAGGGGTTGGCAGCAGCAGCAGCTGCAGTGAAACCCCGGGAAAGGCAGTTTGGCAGTACCAGGGTCTGTGCTACAGACCACTGGGATCATGGGATTGTGCCAACTATGCCAGGATGGTATAGAGGGGGCAATTGCATGATCATAGACATATTACATGGCCATATTCGGAGTTACCATTGTGAAGCTACATATAGGTAGTGACCTATATGTAGTGCACGCGTGTAATGGTGTCCCCGCACTCACAAAGTCCGGGGAATTGGCCCTGAACAATTTGGGGGCACCTTGGCTAGTGCCAGGGTGCCCACACACTAAGTAACTTAGCACCCAACCTTTACCAGGTAAAGGTTAGACATATAGGTGACTTATAAGTTACTTAAGTGCAGTGTAAAATGGCTGTGAAATAACGTGGACGTTATTTCACTCAGGCTGCAGTGGCAGGCCTGTGTAAGAATTGTCAGAGCTCCCTATGGGTGGCAAAAGAAATGCTGCAGCCCATAGGGATCTCCTGGAACCCCAATACCCTGGGTACCTCAGTACCATATACTAGGGAATTATAAGGGTGTTCCAGTAAGCCAATGTAAATTGGTAAAATTGGTCACTAGCCTGTTAGTGACAATTTGTAAAGAGAGAGCATAACCACTGAGGTTCTGGTTAGCAGAGCCTCAGTGAGACAGTTAGGCATCACACAGGGAACACATACCTTTAGGTCACAAACTTATGAGCACTGGGGTCCTGACTAGCAGGGTCCCAGTGACACATAACAAACATACTGAAAACATAGGGTTTTCACTATGAGCACTGGGCCCTGGCAAGCAGGATACCAGTGAGACAGTGAAAACACCCTGACATACACTCACAAACAGGCCCAAAGTGGGGGTAACAAGGCTAGAAAGAGGCTACTTTCTCACACAACCCCCCCCCCCCAAACGAAGGACAATAAGGCTAACCTTGGCCAGTTGAGACTTTATTGTCTAAGTGGTGATAAGTAGAGAGTAGCTCTGCAATAGACTGGTTACTCCCTTTATCATCCACTATATGGTTACTTCCCTGTGGGGATGTAAACCACCCTGTTTGAAGTTTTTTAGCTAAGCAACAATGTGAAGATGTATTTTCAGAGTTTCTATCAGTAAGTTTTAGCTTAGAGCAGTGGGAATTGTCCACTGAACCTATTTGTAGTGATGGAAATGCCAGACAGGGATGCTGTCTCAGAAAAGCCATAGCTGGGCAAAAACTTTGTCCATATGGCTGGAAGAGAGAACAGGGAGGCTGTTTCTCTTGGGTTGGAGCAGGGCAGGGATGCTGTCCTATCAGCTCCACACTAGGGCAGGGATGCTGTCCTAAGTGTTGTGAGGCAGTGCAGAGTTTCTGCACTACAATTTCTCTGGGAGGTTTGGAGGGATGCTTCATGTTAACTAAAATGGTGCTCTTTTTCTCACCAATGTTAGTTATCCCATAGAGAGGTACTTCTACCTCAGGGAGTATAGCTTTGCCAGCTGATGCTTCCCTTGGAACAGGTGCCACCCCAGGAGAGGTTTCTCCCACCACAGGAATGGTATCCTGAATGGCAGGGTGGTTAGGGGATACTGTGATACCCTTTTTACCTGTTGATGGAGAGGGATCCTGAGTTTTCAGGCCTTCTCTCCTTTGCTTTTTCATTTCAGTAGAAATGAGAGGGAACAATTCCTCTGGGATGCCCAGCATGGCTGCATGGGTATAAAACTCTACATCAGCCCAACCTGAGGCCTCTAGGTCATTACCTAAGAGACAGTCTACAGGTAAGCTAGGTGATACCACCACCTGCTTAGGGCCAGTAACTCCACCCCAACTAAACTGAATTATAGCTAAGGGAAGAAACTTAGTGGAGTTATGGACATCAATAATCTTATACTGTTGTCCAATGATGTGTTGTTCAGGAGGCACTAGGTTTTCAGTCACCAAAGTGATACTGGCACCTGTGTCCCTGTAGGCCAAGGCCTCAACACCATTTATTGAAACTGTCTGCCTGTACTTATCCATTGTAAGGGGACAAGCAGCCAGTGTGGCAAGGCCAATGCCACTAGGTGTGACAGAAACTGTCTTGGGACTGACTACCCCAGTTCCTATGATGGACCCATAAGTGAACCCAACTACACCCTTTGCTTGACTGTTGCCAGCAGTCCCACCACTAGTACCACTACTGCTAGGGGCACTAGAGCTTGATGTATTAGTGGTGGTAGGCTCAGGGGGTTTACCTGGACAGGACTTATCCCCTGGCCTATGGCCTCTGTTTTTACACACAAAGCACCAAGGCTTTTTAATGTGTGCAGGTTGAGAAGAAGAGGAAGAATTTGTTTTATCCCCAGCCTCTGAAGAGTGTTTAAGATTTGAAGTGGGATCTTTGGTTTTACCCTTATCCCCATGCTTATCTTGAGATTTTTCACCATCTTTCTTCTTATTGCCATCTTTGTCACCCCCTGTATGAACTTTTCTGTTCACCCTTGTTCTGACCCATTTGTCTGCCTTCTTTCCCAATTCTTGGGGAGAGGTCAGATCAGAGTCTACCAGGTACTGGTGCAACAAATCAGACACACAATTATTAAGAATATGCTCTCTCAGGATCAAGTTATACAGGCTGTCATAATCAGTAACTTTACTGCCATGTAACCACCCCTCCAAGGCCTTCACTGAATGGTCAATGAAATCAACCCAGTCTTTTGAAGACTCCTTTTTGGTCTCTCTGAACTTTATCCTGTATTGTTCAGTGGTTAAGCCATAACCATCCAGGAGTGCATTCTTAAGAACTGTAAAATTATTGGCATCACTTTCTTTCACAGTAAGGAGCCTATCCCTACCCTTTCCACTAAATGATAGCCATAGGATAGCAGCCCACTACCTTTGAGGGACATCCTGTACAGCACAGGCCCTCTGAAGTGCAGCAAACCACTTGTTAATGTCATCCCGCTCCTTATAAGGGGGAACTATCTTGTGCAGATTCCTGGAATCATGCTCTTTTGCACGATGACTATGGGGAATACTGCTGCTGCCACCATGGGGTTCTAACCCCAGTTTCTGTCTCTCCTTCTCTACTTCTAAGGACTGTCTATCCAAATCCAGCTGTTGCTTCTTGAGCTTCAGTCTGGTTTGTTCCACTCTCAATCTATTGAGCTCCCTTTCTAACAATCTGTCATCAGGGTGGGTGGGAGGGACATTCCTAGACACAGAAGTATGATGAGAATGAACAGAAGGAGACCTGTCCCTTACAGAGGGCACCCTAACAGCTTGGCTAACAGTATAATGTGAGAGCACACCATCAGTATGGTGTGATTCAACCTCTGTACCAACTATGCTAGACTGTCTAGTAATGGGCAGGCTGAGAAGTTTCTTTCCTGAATCTTTTCCTGGGGGAGTCCCTGGATCAGATTGGGAACCATTAGCTACTTTTTCAACAGATGGGGCACTTTTAGCCTTATCTTGTTCTCTAAGCATGTTAAGTAACAATTCCAAGGAAGGATTCTTCCCTACACTCAAACCTCTCTCTATGCAGAGACTCCTTGCTCCTTTCCAGCTAAGGTGATCATATGCAAGTTTGGACAGATCAACATTTTGGCCTGTGCCAGACATTTTTAGAGAGAGTTAAAGTGATAGAAAAAGAGAAAAAAGTTTGTCAGAGCTTTTAGGAAGACAGAGAAAAAACTTTTAAAACTTTTTAGAACTTTTTAGAAAGTTTAGAAGTACTTTTCAGCACTTAGAAAAGAGTGAAAAGAGGAAATGCAAAACTTTTTGGTTATGTGTATATACACTGAACTTGTTTTGTATATTTTTCTCTTATGAAAAGTACAATGACAAGAGTGGTAAGTAGTCTCAAAGCACTTATCCCACCGCTGCACAACCAATGTAGGAGGCTGGACTGGCTTGTAGTGAGTACCAAGGGATACTTGCACCTTGCACCAGGCCCAGTTATCCCTTATTAGTGTATAGGGTGTCTAGCAGCTTAGGCTGATAGATAATGGTAGCTTAGCAGAGCAGCTTAGGCTGAACTAGGAGACGAGTGAAGCTCCTACAGTACCACCTAGTGTCATATGCACAATATCATAAGAAAACACAATACACAGATATACTAAAAATAAAGGTACTTTATTTTTATGACAATATGCCAAAAGTATCTCAGTGAGTACCCTCAGTATAAGGATAGCAAATATACACAAGATATATATACACAATACCAGAAATATGCAGTATAGTCTTACAAAACAGTGCAAACAATGTATAGTTACAATAGGATGCAATGGGGACACATAGGGATAGGGGCAACACAAACCATATACTCCAAAAGTGGAATGCGAACCACGAATGGACCCCAAACCTATGTGACCTTGTAGAGGGTCGCTGGGACTATTAGAAAATAGTGAGGGTTTGAAAAATAGCCCACCCCAAGACCCTGAAAAGTGAGTGCAAAGTGCACTAAAGTTCCCCAAAGGACAAAGAAGTCGTGATAGGGAAATAAGGCAGGAAAGACACAAACCAACAATGCAACAACAATGGATTTCCAGTTGAGGGTACCTGTGGAACAAGGGGACCAAGTCCAAAAGTCACAAGCAAGTCGGAGATGGGCAGATACCCAGGAAATGCCAGCTGCAGGTGCAAAGAAGCTTCTACTGGACAGAAGAAGCTGAGGTTCCTGCAGGAACAAAAAGGGCTAGAGACTTCCCCTTTGGTGGACGGATCCCTCTCGCCGTGGAGAGTTGTTCAGAAGTGTTTTCCCGCCGAAAGAACACCAACAAGCCTTGCTAGCTGCAAATTGTGCGGTTAACGTTTTTGGACGCTGCTGTGGCCCAGGAGGGACCAGGAGGTCGCAATTTGGACCAGGCGGTAGAGGGGACGTCGAGCCAGACAAGGAGCCCTCTTAGCAGCAGGTAGCACCCGGAGAAGTGCCAGAAACAGGCACTACAAGGATGCGTGAAACGGTGCTCACCCGAAGTTACACAAAGGAGTCCCACGTCGCTGGAGACCAACTTAGAAAGTCGAGCAATGCAGGTTAGAGTGCTGTGGACCCAGGCTTGGCTGTGCACAAAGGATTTCCGCCGGAAGTGCACAGGGGCCGGAGTAGCTGCAAAAGTCGCGGTTCCCAGCAATGCAGTCTAGCGAGGTGAGGCAAGGACTTACCTCCACCAAACTTGGACTGAAGAGTCACTGGACTGTAGGAGTCACTTGGACAGAGTTGCTGGATTTGTGGGACCTCGCTCGTCGTGCTGAGAGGAGACCCAAGGGACCGGTAATGCAGCTTTTTGGTGCCTGCGGTTGCAGGGGGAAGATTCCATCGACCCACGGGAGATTTCTTCGGAGCTTCTAGTGCAGAGAGGAGGCAGACTACCCCCACAGCATGCACCACCAGGAAAACAGTTGAGAAGGCGGCAGGATCAGCGTTACAGAGTTGCAGTAGTCGTCTTTGCTACTATGTTGCAGTTTTGCAGGCTTCCAGCGCGGTCAGCAGTCGATTCCTTGGCAGAAGGTGAAGAGAGAGATGCAGAGGAACTCGGATGAGCTCTTGCATTCGTTATCTAAGGAATCCCAAGAGACAGAGACCCTAAATAGCCAGAAAAGAGGGTTTGGCTACTTAGGAGAGAGGATAGGCTAGCAACACCTGAAGGAGCCTATCACAAGGAGTCTCTGACGTCACCTGGTGGCACTGGCCACTCAGAGCAGTCCAGTGTGCCAGCAGCACCTCTGTTTCCAAGATGGCAGAGGTCTGGAGCACACTGGAGGAGCTCTGGGCACCTCCCAGGGGAGGTACAGGTCAGGGGAGTGTTCACTCCCCTTTCCTTTGTCCAGTTTCGCGCCAGAGCATGGCTAAGGGGTCCCTGAACCGGTGTAGACTGGCTTATGCAGAAATGGGCACCAAATGTGCCCATGAAAGCATTTCCAGAGGCTGGGGGAGGCTACTCCTCCCCTGCCTTCACACCATTTTCCAAAGGGAGAGGGTGTAACACCCTCTCTCAGAGGAAGTCCTTAGTTCTGCTATCCTGGGCCAGGTCTGGCTGGACCCCAGGAGGGCAGATGCCTGTCTGAGGGGTTGGCAGCAGCAGCAGCTGCAGTGAAACCCCGGGAAAGGCAGTTTGGCAGTACCAGGGTCTGTGCTACAGACCACTGGGATCATGGGATTGTGCCAACTATGCCAGGATGGTATAGAGGGGGCAATTCCATGATCATAGACATATTACATGGCCATATTCGGAGTTACCATTGTGAAGCTACATATAGGTAGTGACCTATATGTAGTGCACGCGTGTAATGGTGTCCCCCCACTCACAAAGTCCGGGGAATTGGCCCTGAACAATGTGGGGGCACCTTGGCTAGTGCCAGGGTGCCCACACACTAAGTAACTTAGCACCCAACCTTTACCAGGTAAAGGTTAGACATATAGGTGACTTATAAGTTACTTAAGTGCAGTGTAAAATGGCTGTGAAATAACGTGGACGTTATTTCACTCAGGCTGCAGTGGCAGGCCTGTGTAAGAATTGTCAGAGCTCCCTATGGGTGGCAAAAGAAATGCTGCATCCCATAGGGATCTCCTGGAACCCCAATACCCTGGGTATCTCAGTACCATATACTAGGGAATTATAAGGGTGTTCCAGTAAGCCAATGTAAATTGGTAAAATTGGTCACTAGCCTGTTAGTGACAATTTGTAAAGAGAGAGCATAACCACTGAGGTTCTGGTTAGCAGAGCCTCAGTGAGACAGTTAGGCATCACACAGGGAACATATACCTTTAGGTCACAAACTTATGAGCACTGGGGTCCTGACTAGCAGGGTCCCAGTGACACATAACAAACATACTGAAAACATAGGGTTTTCACTATGAGCACTGGGCCCTGGCAAGCAGGATACCAGTGAGACAGTGAAAACACCCTGACATACACTCACAAACAGGCCCAAAGTGGGGGTAACAAGGCTAGAAAGAGGCTACTTTCTCACACAGGGTCAATGGCTGCCATCAGAGAAGAGGCCAGAGCCTGGATTGATCTCTGTTGGGCCGCCATGCCAGTGTGAATGCCCTCCAGGAATGCACTGGTCTGTTGCATTTGGGCCTCCAGCCCCTGGATAGCATTCACAATGGTTAACTGCCCAACAGAGATGGATCGCAGGAGGTCAATAGCCTCCTCACTCAGGGCAGCAGGCTAACTGGGGCAGGGCCTGAGGCACCTGGGATGAAGGAGATGCTCATCCCCCTCGGTGAGCGGACACTGGAAACATGCTGTAGTGCTGCTGGGAGGGCGGTGCTGGTACGGGGGGCGGCAGCTGTACCTGTAGTTTGGGTGGGCACAGAGGTGTCCACCACCACCAGGGAGCTTCCATCGGAGGAGGTATCACTGTCTGAACTGTCCCCTCCAGTCTCCGCCGTAGTGCTCCCCTCGCCTCCTGGGTCCTGTGGGATGCAGCTCCCTCTGTCGCCGGTGCCTCAGCTCCTCTCCAGATGATGCTAATGCACAGAAGGACAGGGTGACAAAACAAAAAGGGGGGGACGAGACAAAGGATACACTTGGTCAATGGTGCCAACAACACCACCATTGGTGTACACAACACACACACACAGGGACCAGCCCTACGCACTAGGCAATGCACTACCAGTCACAATGCTAGTCACCAGCCCATGGACAGGGACACCTAACACCAACTGCAGCATACCTGAGACCCACAGGCCCCTACCCAGTGGTGGATGCCTACTAACTTGGTTGTAGGAAGTTTACATCAAACCCTGCCCAACATGGGACCTACCCTGCAATGTCCGGCCTGGCCAAGGGGCACCCACAGGCCCACATCCTCCACCCGGATACCACCCCACCACGTGCAAGTAGTATATTGGGGCACTATACTCACCCCCTTGTGGCTGCTGTGATGCCCCCAAGCACCCATCCAGCTCCGGATAGGCCACCGCCAGTATGAGGGCCATCAGGGGGGTCAGGGTTCGATGGGCACCCCTTCCTCATTGGGAGGCCATCCCCAGCTGGGCCTCCGCCGTCCCCAGCATCTCAGGTCCTCCCACCGATTCCAACAGTGGGTGCTCAGCCTGCCGTAGACCACCAGGATCCGCACGTCCTTGGCCATGGCACACCATATACCCTTTTTCTGATGGGCACTGACCTGCAGAGAAAGACACATTGGAAAAGGTATCAGTCAGACCGTCCTGCCTGTTACACTCATGACCCACCATAGCCTTTCACATCCCCTTACGAACAGCCATGGCCCAGCATACATGCAGCACGATGCCCAGGGGCCATCCACCAACCCCCCCTCATGAGGCCTTCACACACATCACTCCATGCATTCATGACCCATGCATCATGCTCACAGTGTGCTCACCATTGGTCTGGAGGCCCATACAGCATTCGGTACTGGGGTAGGACCCCATCCACCAGTCTCTCCAACTCTGCCGAGGTGAAGGCAGGGGCCCTTTCCCCAGCCACACAAGACATGTTCTGTGCCAGACACAGGTCACAGCAGCACATGCAGTTTAGGTCCTCTCCTGTTGAAGATCAGGTAGCAAGTGAGTGAACACATAGAAAATGGCAGTCACGTCCGCAGCGGTGCGTACCGTCACCGCCGGTGTACATCACCATTGGCCACTGTAACCCATAGGGCCCAATGATAACCAATGAGGAGTTGCACGGGGCTCTCGGCTGCCTCCCGCAACGGTGCTCAGCGTCAGCAGAATTACCTCATTTCCACATGTCCTTCCAAACAGGACAGGCTGACGCCATTTCTGGGGGGGGGCAGGCCATGGCACCTTACTGCGTCACAGTACACATAAGCACCATTTGGACCTATCCAACAATATACTATTACAATCACAACATGCAATGAAGTGTAGAGGTTGGAAATATGAGATACTGACCAGCTGCTCGCCGTTTTGCCCCATAGATTGCAACCACTGCGGATGAATAGGAGATGGAGACACCCCCCATGTACAGACCCCTGGTAGATTTGGCAACAATTGAGGACATGCACATTATCCTCACCTATAGACTGGACAGGGCCACAACAACAGTGCTGTGTGCCCAATTGGAGCCTGACTTGATATCTGCTATCCGTCACCCGACTGGGATCCCCCCTCTTGTGCAAGTCCTATCTGTGCTCCATTTCCTGGCAACTGGATCCTTCCAAGTGACAGTGGGCTTGCAGCAGGAATGTCTCAGCCAATGTTCTCAATAGTGCTGACCAGAGTGTTGTCTGCCCTGATTAAACACATGCACAGCCACATCGTTTTTCCCCAGGTGGAGGATTTGGCCACAGTGAAAGCTGATTTCTATGCAATGGGACATAACCCCAACATTATTGTGCTATTGATGATACACATATTGCATTTGTACCCCCCCCAGAGAAATGAACAGGTAGTGTTCCTGGCAGACCAGTACATCTCCCATGTCAATGCAAAGTATCCTTGGTCTTTGCATGATGCCTTTATCCTGAGGAATAGTAGCATCCCATATGTGATGGCTCAACTCCAGAGGTGCACCGGGCGTGGCTAATAGGTGAGCCCTTGTTCCCACCCATTGGATGTTGGTGTATGGGTATGGTGTGGGCCCTAAGGGTTAGTGTGTGTCTAACAGGTGTCCCTCGATAATTGCATGTGACACTGGTTACCCCAACCTCTCATGGCTACTGACCCCTGTGAGGAATCCCAGGACAAGGGCAGAGGAATGTTACAATGAGGAACATGGGCAAACAAGAAGAATTACAGAGAGGACATTAAGCTTCCTGAAGGCTAGGTTTCATTGCCTTCATCCCATAGGTGGGTCCCTGTGCTACTCACCCAGGAAGGTCTGCCAGATCATTGTGGCATGCTGTATGTTTCACAACCTTGCCTTACGTTGCCAGGTGCCTTTTGTGCAGGAGAATGAGGATGGAGATGGGCGTGTGGCAGCAGTGTACCCTGTGGACAGTGAAGATGAGAAGGAAGAGGATGAAGATGAGAACAGAAGTGCAATAATTCATCAATACTTCCAATGACACACAGGTAAGACAGTGTAACTTCACTTTTAATTGACAGTTTTGTGTTTGACATTGCCACTGGCAGGCTGATTTTCTGACTTCTATGGCCACTCACTGTACCCTTTGGCATCTCTATTTTCAGATATTTGTGCCCCACTATCGCTCCTGGTGTGTTGACTGCAGCCAGCTATAGGTCATTCCTATGTATACATTACTGTACAGTTGAATTTCAGTGTTGTAACCTTGTTAAATTAATGCATAGTTAAATCATTTGACACACTCCATACTTGTATTTTTTCAAAGGTCATTTATTTAAGAGCTAATAAGTAGAGGGGGATGTGCAAATAGCTGGGGTGATGGTGGAGGAAAGTCCAGGATAGAGTCCAGTCTATGTGGATCACAGGTGCATTGTCCAAGGAGGCATAGGAAGGGGAGCAATGGCAGTTCAAGGTGGACATGGTGACAGGCTGGGACACAAAGGTGACATTCAGGAGAGTCTTATTTCCTGGCGGGGGTCTTGGCAATAGTCTCTGGCTTCTGCCTGGATCGCAGGGAACGCTTGCAGGGTCGTTCTCCTTCTGCAGGGGGAGGGGTGCTGTTAGCCTGTTGGTCCTGTGATGGGGCCTCCTGTCCACTAGCGGCAGCAGAGGTGGAGGGCTGTTCATCGTTTTGGCTAGTGGTAGGAGCCCGGTGGTGTGCCACTGCCTCCCTCATAGTGTTGGCCATGTCTGCCAGTACCCCTGCAATGGTGACCAGGATGGTGTTGATGTCCTTCAAGTCCTCCCTGATCCCCAGATCTGTCCCTCCTGCAGCCGCTGGTTCTCCTGCATCTTGGCCAGTATCTGGTCCATCATCTCCTGGGAATGTTGATATGCTCCCAGGATCACAGTGAGTGCCTCCTGGAGAGTCCTAATGTCATCCCTTGTTCTGGGGTGCTGTCCCACGGCATTGACCCTGTCCACGATTCTCTGCCATAGCTCCATCTTCCTAGCAATGGATGTCTGTTGCACCCTGATGATTTCCTGCACCATGACCGTTATCTCCTCCTCTGAGAACCTGGGGTGTCGTTGTGGTGCCATGTGTGTAGTATGAGTGGTGTGGGCGAGGGAGTATAGGGTGATGGGTTGGGGTGTGTGATGTAAGGTTCATGGATGGTGTATAGGTGATGGTGGTGTGTGGCTGTGGTTTTGTCTGTGGTCTTGCTATCTCTCTTGTAGCACTTGTTTTTAGTTGTACAGGGTGGTGGGTACTGTGGGTGTGTGTTTTATAGTGGTGTGGGTGTGGTGTGTGAATGGGTGTCAGGTGTGTGTAGTTTGAATTGTCCAATGTGGTGTTTTTTTGTATGTGTGTGTGTATTTTGAGCACTGCAGTATGTAGCGCCAATGGTTTACCGACATTGACTGTCCGCCGTGGTGATTCATGGGTCATAATGTTGTGGGTGTAGTTCTGTTGGCGCAATGGTGTGGGCTTGGATACCGCCAGTTTATCACCGACCTTTGGACTGGCGAACTTGTGTGTGTGGCTGTATAGTGACGGATTGCTATGTGTGTGTCATAATATGGGTAGCGGCAATCCGCTGTGGTGGCGGTATGTTGGCGGCAGTCGGCATGGCAGTAAGCAGTACTTACCACCAATGTCATAATGAGGGCCTATATTTTGTTTACTACATTGTTTTACTGTGAATAGGAAGAATTTCCACAAGGTTAAATACAACTTATTCCTTTCAATCATTTTGACTTTATTAAAAAAACCAATAATAATATGAATAACTCAACTATAATTCCACCACAAGTGTTTTTGCATAATGTTGGCACTCCAGAAATTGAATGGGAAGTGTGGCTCGACACGTTTGAGAATTGTCTCAAGGCACTATATGGTCAAAACTTTAGACCTACGTGAAAAAAAGCAATTTTAGCGAGCGCTTTGAATAAAGAAGGTCAACATGTGTTCTAATACTTACCAGTTACCACTAATGGAGCTGGAACTCAGATTGAAGATGTCTACTTGGAAGCAAAACTAATATTAAAAAAAGGATTTGTGAAAGATACTAATGTAGTAATGTGTAGATATAAATTTTACACACAACCATTAAAAATGGAAGAGTCTATGGATGATTTTGTATCTAGATTAAGGAAATTATCTACTAAGTGTCAGTTTTGTGGCATGGCCGATGAACTGCTACAGGATCAACTCATTGTCCAACGCAAAAGCAAAAAAATTTAGGAAAGCTTATGGGCCACGAAGAACCCAGTGCTTTAAGATGCTATAGAAATTGCTAAGGTGGTGGAGCAATCAGAATTTTACACGAAAGACATGGAAAAAAAGAAGCTTGTAGCAATGGTGTCACATTTGTAAATATGAAAGAGTCTTCTGAGATTGCACATACCACTAGTTGTAATCTTGTAAACAAGTCAACGTACAGTTACAAATCCGATGCCAAAGCATGTTTCAGATGTGGCAGTAGTTCCCACAATGCAGATTCTAAAGGTTGAAGTGCCATAGGAAAAGAATGCAGGAAATGTGGATGCAAAGGAAATTTTGCAAGAGTGTGTAGAGCTTCGTTCCAATCAAAAGTAGCAATAATACAGGAAGAACAACATTTTTGCAATTGTGAAGGTTATGACAAAGAAGATAGAATTTTGTATGTGGAAGAGTAACACACTGCTACTGGAAGATTGGTTAGACCAAAAGCGAATTTCGTAATCAAAGAGAGAGTTGTACAACTCATGCTGGATTCGGGATCCCATATAATATCATACCCAAGAGCATGTTAAGACTTGAATGGCCTGAACTTCGCTTATTGCCCAAGGACATAAATCCTGTTGGTTATCAAGGCGAGAAAATTTACATAATTGGGTACATGTTAGCAAAAATGGATTTCAGGACAGGTCCGTCGAAGGCAAAGTCTATGTGGCGGAATCTGGACCTCCAAACTTAGGTTGGCAGCACCAGTATGACCTTCGTATTCTCATTAACCCTAGAACTCCTAACTAGATCATGGTGGTGGAAGAAATGACTGTTGAAGAGATCATCAATGGAGCAAAAGATGTATTTTCAGAGAACCTTGGAGAATTGAAAGGCTATGTACACAAAATAATGTTAAAGGAAGATGTGGTGCCTGTGCAACATACTGTAAGGAAAGCAACAGTAGCAGTTAGAGGAGAGACTTCTGAATGGATTTCTTCAGTTGTTATTACCATGAAATCAGATGGCAGTTTGAGATTTTGATTTGCGCAGTGTGAATCAGAACATAATAACTGATACTTTCCTATCACCAAATATCAATGAAATGGTGCTATTACTCAAAGGTGGGCGTTTTTTTCAGTAAACTGGATCTGAAGAGTGCATATCATCAAATCAAATTACACCAAGAATCATAGAAATTCACAGCTTTCATTACTTCGGAAGGTATATTCCAGTTCAACAGAAAGCCTTTCGGGTTATTGTCAGCTGCGAGTGTGTGTCAAAAGAATGATGGGTAACATTTTCAAAAACGTAAACAATGTTATGTTTTTTCAAGACAATATCTTGGTGTTTAGAGAAACTATTGGAAGCCATACTGTTGCATTGAAACAGGTATTAGAAAAGCTCATCGTGGCAGGGGTAACTATCAGAAAACAAAAGTGCTAGTTTTTGGTTGAAGAAATTGAGTATTTAGGATGTACTCTCTCAAAGAGGGTGTAAAGCCAAAGAAAGACTTGTTGAAAGCTATTAAAGATGCCCCTTCACCAAGTAATAAGGACCAATTAAGGTCATTTATGGGCATTATAGAATATTACTCAAAATTAATCCGAAACTTTGCAGAGAAAACAGAAGACTTAAGAAAACTGTTTAAAAAAGGTAGTTTTGTCTGGGGTGAGGAACAGATGTTGTATTTTAATGCTATCAAGGATGAACTGTATAATGCCAAAGATCTAGCCTCATTTAATCTAAGATTCAAAACTATCATTGCAGTGGATACTAGTGCTTTGGGGGTGGGGGCGGTTTTGTCTCAATATCATACTGAATGGCAGAGAACGGTGGCATTTGCATCAAGGTTTTTCACCCCTAGTGAAAGGAATTACTCGGTTATGGAGAGAGAGGCTTTGGCTGCAGCCTGGGCGTTGGAATATTTTCGCAAATTCATTTGGGGTATATCCATCGTATTACATACAGATCACAAGCCCCTAGTTAAGGTATTGGCACCAGGTGGGGCAGAAAAAGGTTATGCAAAACTAGCAAGATTAGCCTCTCGTCTACAAGAATATACGTATACCCTAGAATATATTCCGGGGTTGCGCAATATTCAAGCAGACTGCTTTTCACACATGCCTGTAGAGTGGCAAGAAATGGATAAAGCAAACCTGGAAAGGTGGGAGAGGGAAGGTGCGGTTGCTATTATAGAAGATATTTATGAACGTGTATGAGGTGCAGTGTCCAGAGAAGAGTGGCGCCTAGGAATGAAGGAGGATGTCACGTTAATGGAGGTGGCAACTTTAGTGAGGTGTAGTGGCAAAAGGGAAAGTTCTGTAAGTGCACAAGCATGCCCGTATTTAAAAGTGCTGGACGAATTATTGGTTGTTGGGAATGAAGTACTAAAGAGGGAAGATAAATGTATACCCCCAGCAAGTCTGCGCTTGACTTTGTTGAAGTTAACCCATGAGGGACATCTGGGACAAATGTTGATGAAAAGAAGGTTGAGAGAGGCTTTTTGGTGGCCAGGAATGGGTGGTGATGTGGAGGAATGGGTTGAGAAATGTAGTGAATGTAAAAATAGTGATGAAAGATTAAAGGTGGGCAATCAAACTGGTTGTGGTGTCATTGAAGATTACAGGAAGGTATGGCATAGAGTGTGCTTGGATTGTATTGGTCCAGTAGTGAATTTGGGTGCTGAGTTGAGATTTGCTTTCACTTTAGTGGATGTTCATTCAAAATGGCTTGTGGTGAAGTAATTTCCACTAGATGTACGAGTCCTAGAAGAAATTTTCAAAGAAGAAGGGTTCCTTAATAGAATTATAGTGGATAATGGGACACAATTAGTGTCTGTAAAGATGAGAGTTTTTTTGGACAAAACAGGTGACAAACACTCCTGGACCAGTCTTTACAACCCACAGGCTAATGATATTGTTGAAAGGGCCAACCGTTTGGTAAAGGGTGCAATTCAGATGGCAGTGACAAATGGTAGTAGTATTAAGTCCACAGTGTCGGATCTTGTTTGGGCATACCGTATGACTAGGAATGTTGTTACAGGGAAAGTGCCTTTCAAATTAATGAGATGAAGGAAAGCAAGGACAAAAAGTTTCCATGCTTGGATGAGAAATCTGTTAGATATTGGATTGGATACAGTGGTAGAACTACTATGGATAATAGTACAAATAAGTATAGGAAAATTCAGGAAGGGGATTATGTTAAGATTAAAACAAATAAGTGGGCAGGGAATTGGAAAATATTTTGAGGTCCTTTCAAAGTAAAGGAAGTGCATTGTTGTTTTGTTGTATTGGAAAATGGTGAGAAATGGAATTTGAGAAAAGTGGCGTAGTATGGTGATGCGAATTCTGTGGATGTCAAAGAAGGATATGGATGTAGTAATTATATGCTAAAGGATGAGAAAGCATTTCTTCATAGAAACGTTGGTAGGGGAAATCCACACATGCATGACAAAGAGAGCGTGAGTGAGAGAGAAATGAGTGAGAGAGAAGTAGCAATGGAACCAAGAAGAACTCAAAGAAATCACAAGATTCCTATGTATTTGAGAGATTTTGTGATGTAATTGAAAGATATAGCTATAGATGAGTAAGTTCTTTTGTCTTATAGGTCCAGTTCAACTTAATGGGTGTTATTGTTGTTTTTAATTATAGATGTGTTGTGTTAATTTATTTTTTTAGGTTCCTTTTGGTTATTTATGTCTTGTTGTTTTTTTTTCTTTTTCAAAGTAGGAAGCTGTGTTATATCATGTGAAGGTTATGTAAAGGTTGTTTTCAAAGAATGCCTTGTGTAAAGATCTTGTAGTAAGGTTCTACGGAAGAATTCCATATTGAGTCGGTTGAAGCGGCTGGCTGGTGGGGAAGGACTGCGTGGAGCCGTCTCGTTATCAATAAATCTTTCTGCCACCAAACGAAGAGTATTGGACTACTTTAAGCTTCACAATGCAGACAAAGGACTCTGAGATCTCTCAATGGCCCCCATGTCCAATATATTGGCAATTTCTGCCTTAAAGCATCCCTGAACCCGGTCAGACATTCTGTAAATCCTGCTCTTCACTGGTAGACTGTCACCTGTGTCTATGTCATGCACACAGACAGGTGTCAACCCTGGAATCAGCAAGAAGAGGCTGGCAACCAGCCCAACACCCCTGTGCTGTTCAGGCATTAACCCAGGGGCTAACTGAACCCCTTCCACAGTGCCATCCTTCACGTCACTGTGCAGTAGGTCAGAAGAAATGGCTCACTGTCTTCCCCTCCTTTCTCTGCCATAATCTCTCCGGAGGTAAGGTTAACACCCTCTTTGGTTTGCATGTTTCACCTGTGTCCACCAGGTAGTTAACATCAGAAATCTTATGAACTACCTGGTCCACACCATTTGTTCTCCAGAGCCCTGGGACAAATAGGCTTAAGCACCAACACCTCCTGACCTCCCTGATAGCCTTTCTTTGTAGATTTCTGGTCATACCATTCCTTCATCAGCACTAGGCGGGCCTGAAGGTTTTCCTTTGCCTGACTCATGCATTGCACCATCAACTTCCTAAAGCCACATACTCCACCACAAACTTCTGTGGAGACTCTGAGGTTCCTTTCCACCCTTCTTCAACTAAGGTGAGTAGACCACGCACCAGGTGTCCATTTAGGAACTAAGGGGAACTGAACCCTATCCCCTTCTGTTGATTCTCTTAGTAGGCAATCAAGAGAAATGACAAGAGAAGATACCACTTCCTCCTGAGATTCTCTGGCAGAGTTCCCATCATGCTCCTTAGTGTCTTGTTAAACCGCACCACCAAACCATTGGTTACAGGGTAGTATGCTGTGGAGAAGTGGTATGTCACACCAGCTTGCTCCCACATCTCTCTCATGGAAGAAGAGATGAAGTTGTCCCCGGTCAGAAAATTACCATCCTTGGAAATCCAATTCTACAAAAGATCAACAGGAGAGCTCTCGCTACCACCCATGCAGCCCTGGCCAATAGGACAGAGGGTCCAGCCTATCCTGGAACTTTATAATTCCTTAGTTTCCTGCTAGGGGCACTTTATTGGCTAGTGACAACTGAAGGTTCTTGTACACTAATGGAGCACTTGCCTTTTGCTGGTTACTGGAATAAGATTTACCGGCTCACTCTAAAGTAGGCCATCCCCCACCCCAACACAGTGTTTCAGGACCATTCCTTTGCTGACCTATTCCTGGGCTTCCTTTCAAAGTCTTGCATGTGTAGGATACTCCTGTGTCTTGCAGAAATTTTCCCAGGTAGGCCCCCAGCAGGTAGCAAGCTCGACAGGTCTGGAAGCAACTCAGTTTCAAGCAAATGATCCACTTCAAAAGCCTCATCCTCTCCTTCTTCTGGAGTAAAATCTGTGACCTCCACCGACACTGTCTTCCCAAGGTCTGACTTTTCCTGTGAACTACCTTGTCCTGGCCCCCGCAAATCAGGAATGATCCCAGTCTTACTCTAAGACTCTTCACACCAAACCGATGTAGGCCCACGGTGAGCTCAGCTCACAGCAGGGATCTTTAAAAATGAGTGAGCCTGTAGACCTCACTCTAGTGACAGAGATTAAAAAGGGCCTATTCACTAGTAGTGATTACTTGGTATTAGCCTTCCACCACTATGAGAGAAGCGCTTTGAGTGCCCCTCCCAGCCCGTCATGACCGCAGTCCTTGAGACAGGTCTGTATTATACAGCACATACATGATCCAATTTTACCTGTGCCACCAAAACAACAGCATTAGGGACCCAGCCATAAATACATCTGGATGCTCAGGGATGGGGTGCTCATCTGTTACCATGAAGAGAAGTGGAGCCCTTTTCCATCCCAACAGCCACTGTGGTTATTCTCCATTCTGGGCACACAACTTGCTTTTGCTTGATTTTGGTGTAGGGATATTACTGGATTTTGTGATTCCTAACCCTCAGTTTTCCAGGTCAAAATATGACAAACTTATAATTAGGGTCTTAGTACTAGTGGCCCAAGGGCTAATATGTAGAAAATGGGCGAGAGCAAACACTTTTACCCTGTACCTCATTGGAGTTTAATTGTGGCTGGTATAAATCTCTTAATGAGTACTGCAGCTTTGGGACTTGCATAAAGAACGTTAATAAAATAAATATACTTCTTAGTGCATACCATTCTAATACCATCAAGAGACAGGTCCATTTCACTTTATCCAGCACTCTTTCAGCATTAAGGACAATGCTACACAACAGTTTTAGAAATGTAACTAATATTGGCAAGGAGTAATCTACTTTATAGTGGATATCTTCCCTTGATCAAGCCACATCGATATGAGTGTACTAGCCACAGCAGGATTAGGACTAGAAGGGCAGCAAGACTTTTTGCCATGATTTTTCAGTTCTATTCCATCAGTAAATATAGACTATTATTAGACAGTCATTCCTTTTATCTTCTGTAGCCCTTCTTCTACATTTTCTCATTTAATACAAAACTACTGTTGCTTTACAATGCAACAGTAGTTTTGTGTTAAATGAGAAAATGTAGATACACATAACAGCTATACATAGATAACGTTCATAACATACTTAATAACCATACAACAACCAATTACTATGCTGTGGTAGGAATGGCATAGCAATTGAACTGTGTTGAAACAATAAAAAAGTATGCTAGAAACATGTGGAGAGTAGAGAGAATGTGGGAAATGTGTAATACTGTGTAATACTGCTTAGTACTGGTCAGCAAGTGGTGTATGAATGGAAAAGTATTTAGGGCCAGATGTAGGTAGGCTCTTGCACCTCGCAAACGGCGAAAAACGCCGTTTGCGAGGTGCAAAAGCCCTCAAGCGATGCAGAAACACATTTTGCGAGTCGGAACCGACTCGCAAAATGTGTTTCCGACTCGCAAATAGGAAGGGGTGTTCCCTTCCTATTTGCGACTCGCACCGCGATTTAAGTTGATTTGTGACCGCGAAAGCGGTCGCAAATCAACTCGCAGTTACCATCCACTTGAAGTGGATGGTAACTCATTCGCAAAGGGGAAGGGGTCCCCACGGGACCCCTTCCCCTTTGTGAATGCTCACAAAATTATTTTTTCAGAGCAGGCAGTGGTCCTATGGACCACTGCCTACTCTGAAAAAAACCGAAACAAAAGGTTTCGGTATTTTTTTCTATTTGCAGCTCGTTTTCCTTTAAGGAAAACGGGCTGCAAAGAGAAAAAAATAAACTGCTTTATTTAAAAGCAGTCACGGAGATGGTGGTCTGCTGTCTCCAGCAGGCCACCATCCCCGTGAGTGCCTAGACTCGCTATGGGGTCGCAAACTGCGACCCACCTCATAAATATTTATGAGGTGGGTCTTTGCGACCCCATAGCGAGTTGCAGAAGGTGTCTGAGACACCTTTCTGCATTCCAAATTGCGACTTGCAATTTGCGAGTCGCAGGGACTCGCAAATTGCAAATCGCAATTTGGAATCTTTCTACATCTGGCCCTAAGTTCCTTTCTAAAGGAGAGGATGTATGGTGTCATTCTTAAATGGCTCGATAAGGTGTTTCAGACTGTGGGAGCAGATCTAGACAAAAATAGTATTTGCGCTATGAGGCCCTGATTTGTACTTTTTGGTGAAAAACTGCCCTAACGCAGATTTGCACCAAAATGTTTAGCACCAGCTTGCACCATTTCTGAGCCCCAGCCAGGCACCATATTTATGGACTGGTGCAAGCCGTGGCAAAGGGTAGGCTAGCGTAAATCAAAAATGACATTAGCCAGGTGGGGCTGGCGGTATGGAAGAAGGGGGTTTTGCACCAAAAATGATGTTAGGCAGGTTAGAGTAAAAGAAAAAAGACTCTAACCACCCTAGCGTCATTTTCTGATGCAATACCATCCATACCACATGACTCCTGTCTTAGAAAAGACAGGAGTCATGCCCACCACCCCAATAGCCAGCACAGGGGACCAGGGTTCCCTGGGCATGGCCATTGCACTCAGTGCCATGTAGGTGGCCCATTTAAGGGCCCCCAATGGCACTTAAAAAAATACTTACCTGTACTTACCTATACTTACCTGGAATGGGGTTCCCCCATCCTCCGCTGTCACTTTGGTGTGGGTGGTGGTATCCCTGGGGCCTGGGGAGGGCACCTCTGGGCTTATTCCATGGTGTTCCACCATGGAAATAGCCTCACAGGTCCTCTAATGACTGCCTTGTCCCAGGCGTTAAATAATGGCGGAAAGCAAGCATTGCTCCATTATTTGACCCCTCCTCCCCGTGCGTGATTTTAGCACGGGGATAAATATGGTGCTAAGGCCATAGAGTCATTTTTTTGCACAAGAATGCCTACTTTGCATCTTATTGATGCAAAGTAGGTTTCCATGTCCAAAAAAGAACTTTAGCTCCATAAATTTGGAGCTAAATGGGTCTAGCGCCAAAGTATAAATTTGGAGTTAGTTTTGCATTGACTTTGCATAAAAAAAATAATGCAAAGCTGTAAAAAAAAGTATAAATATTCCCGAATGTCTTGAGTTTTGGAGGTTCAAGTAGTAGAGACGTTTTGCAATGTGATTTTCTGGGACAACCCGAAACTTTCAGCAGGTCCATGAGGTAGATTAGTCTATCTTTATGGAGTGCTTTAAAGGTAATGAATTGTATTTTAAATTTGCTACTAGAAAGGCAGTGTAGGCTTTTAAAAATTGGCTAGATGTGATTGAACTTTATTTTGTCTGAGACTAAATGACCTGTGCAGTGGATAATTACTTTTAGAGGACTGAGATCACTAGCTAGTAGCCCAGAGAGTAAGGCATCCCTATCATCAATTCCGAAGACCACTAAAGCTTGGGCTGAAATTTTAAGTTGATCATTGGAGAGAAGATGATTTATTCTTTTTAGCTGTGTTAGGTGGAGGTTTTGCTGTTTGGGTGAATTTGCAAATGTGAGGTTCGAGAGAGAGAGCTGTGTCAGTGAGGAATCCTTGAGACTTTACCACATAAGCTTGTGAAGGTGGGCATTTCATACATAGGGGTAAGTGAGGGATGAATCCGATTGGTTGATGTGCAGGAAAGAAGCAAGAAGATTTTTGTGGGTTGAATTTCTGGGAATTGGCAGATGTCCAGTTGAAGACTGAGTCTAGGCCATCTTTGAGTATGTTGAGGTATTTTTCAGAGAAGATGTTTGCGTAGATTTGGGTAACATTTGCACATTGTTGTAGTTACTTTTAGTTTACTGGGGGCTTTACACTCTATCTAAATGGAATGATGGTGGCTCCTGTAAATGAACTGTGGTGGCTTTCCCAATTAATAAAATCTGTGAACAAGGAAGAGAGTGTCTGTCAAAATAATTATAGAATCCAAAATAAAGCCCTTTAGAACAATCATCCTGGTCCTATAATGATCCCATAATATATTATGGGAATGTTAGTACAGCAGACGGGGTACCCTTCATGTTTGTGCTGGAGTAACCCGTCCCCCAAACTCTAAATCAGGCCCAAAGTCTTTATGCTGTTGATTGATTCTGCCCTGTGTTCTTGGCACCAAATAGTGAAAATTCCACAGCGTTAAGCGTTGTGTTGGTGATGACTCTGAAATATTTGTATGGGTCTACTTTGGTTAACGAGGTTCACTTATGTTTAGAGTTGTATAAAAATGTTGGAAGACTTAAAAATCTTATCATCCTTAGTTTTGTCTCTTGAGGTTATTTCTTATCAAAATTGCTTTAGATTTCCCATGTTTAGCCTTCAGATAACTGTTGAGTAGTTTCCCTCCCCTTTTGCTCCCATTATGGTACTTGTATGTGGTAAGCTGGAAAGGTATAGCACTTATTGAACTCAATTGTCACTGGAAATAGGTTTGTGTAGATTAAGGCTAAGTGGTCCTGGATGAAAATATTCTCCATTATTCTTTAGTGAGATATGTGATGTTTCATTAGTTGAAGTAAAATCATTGGTGAAGGCTCATAGATAGCTCAGTGAAATAATGTATCCATCCCTAGAATCTGCGTTTCACATGATGGTCAAAGGTCCAAATCCCAGATGGTCCACTTAGCCTTTCCTCCTGCTGAGGCCAAAAAAATTAGGACTTTTGATTTGGGTAACAACAAACATCAGTCATTTAGAACCAGGATGCCCTGAGGATGTACGTATACTTTCCAATTATTCAGGTTATGCTTAGTTGCATCGAAAGAGGATTGCTAAGATGTGAAGTGTTGAGGCACCACCTTAGAGAACCACCTTGTTATATCTTGGAATCAAAGGTGATTGAAGTGGAAGCATGATCAGCTAAGAGGAAACTGAGTAGGGTTTTTGAGTTGAAAACATGATCCTTTCAAAAATGTGATATGTGGGGAATCAAATAATGGTGAGATTTTCACCTTCAATTATTTTTTCGATAACAAAACATAACATGAGATAATATATCTTAATCCTTGATTGGGCTGTGTTCTCCTTGAAATTGCATAGCACAATCTGATTAGCATTTTGGAACTAAATTAGTATTAAAGTAGTATTTTGATGCACTTTGCTCCCATGCCAATGTTGTTCACTCTGATTTTACAAGGGTTTTAAGATCTCTTTAGATGCTGTTTGTAGCATTCCATTTGGTGAGTCTTGTAACACAGCTCCTAAGAAAGTAAATTTCTAAATTATGAGGTCTTGATTGGAACTTCTCCTGGTGACAAATGGCGAAAGGATCAGCGGAACTGATATTGTCCTAGTTTCCTGGGTACTTACATGAAACTCTATATTAAACATATAAAAATGGGCTACTAACAAACCAAAAGATTACAGTAATCAGTTTCATCTTGCAATATAGTGATCAAGTGCAGAGCAAAGCTCAGGATCTGGACAAATAACAAAGTGTTGCAGAATCTGTAGCAAGAACATGAAAGCCTCAGGTGTCAGGGAAATAGGGCAGAAAATGAAAAATTCCTCCTGGACTACCTCTGCTATCTTCTCAGAACTGCGTGGCCTCAGTTCGGTTGGTTGGTTTCCTTCTGATGTGAGGACATCTCACATCTAAGAATTTCTGAAAATCGTTTGGCTCATCTGTTCTGGTGTGTAACTTTACATTTGTCTGAACAAACCTGAAGTTGTGGTGGCTAAACTGTGTCTCAGATTTAGACATGTTTTTCGCCTTACTGAGTTTGACTTTTCTATGTCTTAGAATATAAGGTGTAGTGGTACAACCCAAGTGATGATCTTCACTGCGGCTGCTTTGATATACACTTGAATGGCTATGATGCTCTTTTGTCTTGGGACTCTTGGTGGAGCTGAACGTGTCCAAGGCAGTGCGCTCTTTGGATGTTCAAGTTCTAAAAATATGGACTGTGCTGTTTCATTTATTCCTATGTTTAAAGTTGCCTTAAGCATGTTAGAGTTCTTCAAGCTGATATTTCAGAACCTAGACTCTGGGTGGAAAGCATTCAAGTCTATCACTACCTCTCTTATTTTCACAGATCCTTTTCTCTGTTTGGTCCGTTTGCACACACCATGCTTCAAACTGCACCGTGGAGATTGACCAGCACCTTATGAGCCACCAATGAGTACATCCAGGTATTCTAACAAATGAGCCATCAGAGGGGCCCATGTATCTCTTGGGGGCAGCCCCTCTACATATGTCTCTAGGGTGTCTCTACAGTACACCATGTCCAGCAGCCATCTTTTCTGTTGGGGAGCAGAACGTTGTCCCCAATTCATGGCCCTCTTCTCTTGGCCAGCAACAGCCCCACCACCACAAATTTGCACCCAGAAGGCTGAATCTTGTTAACCAGCCCCAGTAGGCACATCTGGACAGTGAATTCCATTGTATCCATAGTCATATCACATAAATCAGGCACCACCTTTTTCCAGAAGTACGGAACTCTAACAGAGCTCCATGCTAGATTAAATCTGCATTGTTTAGCCCATAACCATGGCAACACCTGTCTTCCTGCAGTCAATAACCATACACCCTGGCAGAAGTATAATACATCTGCTGCAAATATTTAAAATGTATGATATGCAAATTGCAATTAGGGGTTAGATGCCCAGTTAATGTACAGCAAAAATCCCATTCCTCCTGTGTTAGGGGTGTCTCTCATGAAGTGTTCCATTGCTTCAGTGTTTTATCCACTCACGGGGGGGCCTCGACCAGTGCAGCATTATATTGTTTTGTTACCAGGTTGCAGCCAGTAGGGATAGTGAGTAATGTTTGCAGTGTGCCTAGTGTTGGGGGTGCTTCCAGGAACAATGGGAATAAGACCCTATTAGCCAATCTGAGATGGTGGTACTGAAAGGTAAAAAAAAGCGGAGTAGCCACATGTATAAAATCCAGGTCACTAGGGTATAAAAATCGTTCTTCTAGGTATCTCCCATCGTCACGATCCCCATCCGTTTAAAGAGGACAAGAGCACCTTCTTCTTGTGTTTCTGAGAGGGCTGGGTGACGTCCTACAGGTAGTGCAGGGGCATACAGGAGATGCTTGGGGGCTTGCATGGCCAGTGCATGCCATGCCACCATTGTGTAAATTATATTGATTTCTGTTCACAATATATCCTTACGTATGTGTGGCAGAATGTGGTTGAGTGGGATGGGGTAGGCGTCCCCTGCCTCAATTGCTAAGTGGGGGGTATATGCATGGGGTTAGTACCAGAAGTGTGCATAATCAGTGTGGGCATATAAATAGTAAAGGTATAGGTCTGGGACACCAAAACTGCCCTTGGCATATAGCAATGTTACTATGCTCCACGCTATTCGAGATTGTTAACTTGCCCAGGCTAGCTTTATCAGTTTTGTTCATAGTAGTTTAAAAAAATCCTTCAGGGAGCACTATGGGAATGTTACGAAACAAGCAAAGGAAGTGAGGCAACACTATCATTTTCATTAACGTCACTCTGTCAGCGTTGCCATAGTTTTCACGTAGTACCACATCTGGGTCTATATGTATCCATACCGCTAGATACTTGACAGGGCTAGTACACCATTCTTGTGGGTTCTCTAAGGGGTGTGGGACTGTGTGGATTGTCAATGGATTAATCATCGACTTTTACCAGTTTATACTAAGGCCTGAGTGTTGTTCAATCGGGTATATTCCCGAAGTATTGGTGTGAGATGTGTTGTGAGATGCCTTATGTAAATGACCATATCATCTGCATAAAGCGAAACACCAATCGGGCATTGCAGGAATCGAAGCGCCACTGCTGCATGTCATTGTCTGATCACGCAGGCAAGGGGATCCAAGGCTAACATGAACAAAATCAGGGACAGGGGACAGCCTTGCCTCATGCCTCGATAAATATGTACTGGTGTGGAAGTGTGCCCATTAAGTCAGACTCTGGCCACTGTGTTGGTATACAGCAGCCGCACCCATTGTAGAAACATATGTGGGAGCCCCATGCACTCTAAGAAAGGGAACATGAAGTTACATGCAGGGGCATACAGGAGATGCTTGGGGGCTTGCATGGCCAGTGCATGCCATGCCACCACTGTGTAAATTATATTGCTTTCTGTTCACAATATATCCTTACGTATGTGTGGCAGAATGTGGTTGAGTGGGATTGGGTAGGCGTCCCCTGCCTCAATTGCTAAGTTGGGGGTATATGCATGGGGTTAGTACCAGAAGTGTGTATAATCAGCTTGGGCATATAAATAGTAAAGGTATAGGTCTGGGACACCAAAACTGCCCTTGGCATATGGCAATGCTACTATGCTCCATGCTATTTAAGATTGTTTACTTGCCCAGGCTAGCTTTATCAGTTTTGTTCATAGTAGTTTAAAAAAATCCTTCAGGGAGCACTATGGGAATGTTACGAAACAAGTAAAGGACTGAGGCAACACTATCATTTTCATTAACGTCACTCTGTCAGCTTTGCCATAGTTTTCACGTAGTACCACATCTGGGTCTATATGTCTCCATACCCCTAGATACTTGAAAGGGCTAGTACACCACTCTAGTGGGTTCTCTAAGGGGTGTGGGACTGTGTGGATTGTCAATGGATTAATCATCGACTTTCACCAGTTTATACTAAGGCCTGAGTGTTGTTCAACCGAATATATTCCCGAAGTATTGGTGTGAGATGTGTTGTGAGATGCCTTATGTAAATGACCATATCATCCGCATAAAGCGAAACGCCAATCGGGCATTGCGGGAATCGAAGCGCCACTGCTGCATGTCATTGTCTGATCACACAGGCAAGGGGATGCAAGGGTAACATGAACAAAATCAGGGACAGGGGACAGCCTTGCCTCATGCCTTGATAAATATGTACCGGTGTGGAAGTGTGCCCATTAAGTCAGACCCTGGCCACTGTGTTGGGATACAGCAGCCGCACCCATTGTAGAAACATACATGGGAGCCCCATGCGCTCTAAGAAAGGGAACATGAAGTTCTATTCTACTGAGTCGAAGGCTTTGGCAGCATCAAGAAGTACCACTGCCGCCTCCAACTCCGGGTTCAGCTGGTGTAAGAACGCACATATCGTTTGCAGCTTGTATGCTTTTGAATGAGTCGTAATGAATCCCAATAGGTCTGGGAGAACCAGATGTTTCAGTAAAGGCTGAAGTCTGCTAGCTACAATCTTTGCTAGGATCTTAGCAGCCTTGTTGGTAAGCGAGAGGGTACGATATGAGTCGCGTCGGTCTAGCTGTTTATTTGGTTTCAAAAGCACTATAATAGGGCCTCATGGAGTGTTGGTGGGAGAGTCTGTTTAGTGTATGCCTCCGCATACATTGCATTGAGATATAGTGCAAGTAGATCGGCATACTCTTTGTAGGATTAACTGGTTATCCCGTCCGGACCCGGCACCTTCCCACCAGGTAGTGATCATTTAGCCTCTCACACATCTTCCATCTCTTTGGGTTGTGACAGGCAATCTCTTTGGCCCACCAACCACCACCCCGGGGCAATATCGTCCAGATATTCGGCAATCTCTGGAGCCTCAGATGTCTTGTGAGATGCATATAAATCCTTGTAAAAGTCAGAGAACGCATGTAAGATTCCTGGAATGTCCTAATAGTCAACTCCAGTACTATTCTTTATGTTTGTCACATGCTGTGATCCCTGGTTGTTTTTAACTTAGTGGCCAGGGAGCGGCCGGATCGTCCACCCTCTACTCTATTTTGCCATGTGGCGGCGGGACATGTAGCACTGTTCCCACCTTCCCATGTTGTGATAGCTAGTAATATGGTCTCCAGTGCAGGCCAGGGTGGCAGCCTGGGGGGCCTGTTCATATTCTTTTTCCAGTTGCTGCAGGGTTTGCTCTCATTTTTGTAACTGTGTTTGTATGTCTTTAAATATCCCCTCATTTGTGCTGATACATATTCCCCTAATCGTAGCCTTGAAGGCATCCCAGGGTCATCTGCCCCAGTCATCGAGTCCTTGTTTAGGTCAAAGCATTCATGTAGAGCATCTCTGATGATCGCCTTGTAAACTGGGTCTTGCAGTGCAGTGGCCTTAAACCTCCAGATATATTGCATGGGGGTGTACGTTGGGATAGCCAGGTCCAACTGAACCAGTTTGTGGTCTGAGAGGGTTCTCATGAGGTGTTATAAGTCCTTTACGCAAGTGCTCACCTCTCTGGTCTTCAGCCAGTAATCTAGCTGGGACCAGGTTGTATGCACAGCTGAAATTAAGGTGCCCTTGTGCACATCCGTGTTTCGCATTCTCCATCCATTGACCATGTTGAACTCCTCCATGCCCTCTCTTAGCACATTGGCAGAGTGTCTTTTATATTTTGGTGCCCCTAACGATCTGCCTTGGGTCACATTGAGTGTTGTGTTCAAATATACCCCGCATATGATTGCAGACTAGGGCAGCAAGCAAAACTGATTCCACATGTTGGTGTAAAAATCTGGGGCATCTACGTTTAGGCCATAGGTATTTACTATTGTGATCAAGGAGCCGACAAAGTGCACTTACTTCTCATGGGCCATCCCAGTCGCTTTCATATCCGGTTCAGGCGTCAGGCTCCCAACATCACCTCTTCTCATTCTGTGCACTTTTTTTTACACTCCAGCAAGGTACACAGACCCTTCGATGTCCCACTAGCAGGCACTGCCCAGTCACCACCTCTCTAGCGTCTCGCTGTGGGCACTCTCCAGTGCAGTTACAAGGCTTCACAAAGATGCCCCCAGGGTAGTGCGCCGAGCATGCTGCAGCATTGTCAGGTTGTGTCAAAGTTCTCGGCCTCTGCTCTCACCGAGGTCAGCCAAGTACCTTCCGATATGCTTCCAGGGCCTTTTCTTCAAGCACAGACCATGCTGCAACATCCAGCCACAGGACGCCTCCACCACAGCACAAATCTTCACCTCGATCTCGGAGCCTCGCTACTTGATAGACCCCGGGCTTCACGATTTGTGTTCGGCAGCCGTCATCTTATCTGGCGCTGTGTACTTCAGCACTCCCCAGCAAGTGTTTCTTGGTCTTGGCACCTTCAAATGTCATCGGTTTTGCCTGTATAAGATGCTGCTAGGATTCATGCACCATTTTTCCTCAAAATGAAGTTTCGAATGTATCCAGATTGCAGGATACTGATGGATTAATGGCTCACAGCCTGCAGAGCTGCACTACAGTGGGCCATCTTGCTGTGGGCTCTCCAGGGCCCCCTCATGTACCCAGGAACAAAATGCCTGCAGCACATATTGTACCATGCACTAAAGTAACACTTTAAAACATGTGTCAGGTCTGCCACTGCAGCATTTAGTACAGTTTTAAACTATCATTTCATCCAGGCTTAAACACTCTTTTTTCAAGTCACCTTTAAGGTAGGCCCTAAAGGCTCAGGGTGCATTTTATTTAAAAATAGGACCTTTGTACTTAAGGTTGACATGTCCTTGCAGTGAAAACTCTTCTTGAAGTTATTTTTCACTGCTGTTAGGCCTATCTCTGACAATAACGAACACTGGGTTAGTAATGTAATAAGCGCCATCTTAGCATTGAGAGCAGATAGAGATCTGCTGTTTACACTCAAATGAAGAGTAATATCAAATTCTTTTTAATGGTCAAGTTGGATTTTGAGTTACAATTCTGAAAATGCAATTTTTGGAAAGTTGCCATTTTCCTGTCCCAGCCATCTGTGCCTTCTGCCAGTGTCCTGGGTCACATAACTGTCAATGGCTCTGCTGTAGAGGTGGTGTACTGCTTCCAGACCAGACAGTAAAAAAGGGGCCTAGGTGTGTACAGGATGGGCCATCCTGGCAGGATGACTGAGGAGAAGCTGTACCAAGCCCCACTTATACTTCAAAGGGTCTTGCAGTCATCCAGCACACACAAAAGAACCTGACACCAAGCTTGCCATGCCTCACATACAGTTTGGAGCCTTGAAAGGAGAAAGGGAAGAGCTTTCTCAAACTGGATGTGGCGGTAGAATGGGGAGTTCCCCCACACAAAGACTGGCACCAGGTAGAAATATTGGACCTCCAGATCCACTCATCAGAATACTCCTGGACCTGTTTAAGATTCAGAAGAAAGACTGCTCTGCTGCCCGAAGGACTGCGATGCTGCATAAAAGATTGCCTTGCTGTATGAAGAAGAGGATTGGACCTGCTTGTGACCTACATCCTTTATATTCACCATCTTCTGTTCTACTGGTTGGATTTTTGTAGTTCTAGTATAATTTTATTTATGAAAAATTGCCCTATATGCCTAAACTGGTTTGGGATTTTTCTTGTGTTATGTTTTTACTTTATTACTCTTTGTGTGCTGCATAAATACTTTACATATTGCCAGTATGTTATGCCTGATTGCTTTGTGTCAAGCTACGAGAGGGATAAGCACATGTTAATTTAGTGACTGTTTGTGGTTCATCCTGGCAAGGATTGCCATTCTACAGTCAGCAATATGGAGGGTAACGCCCATGTAACCCCCAATCCTGGGGCACAAACCCAAGGCTGAATGAATCATGGGGATAAATTAAACTATTGTAATACACAATAACACCCTTAATTGTCACCGAAAGTACATTTATTCATTTAAAATAATTATATCCATTTTATCACAAATTTTTAAAAAAATGTTATACTGCATCAATGTAACTAAAATTGTAACGTATACATTCTTTCGCATATTGTATAAAAAATACACTAAAACAAATATGTATTAATAAACAGTCAAACAATCACACAAAAGGCTTTTTATTGGATTCCTTGTAACTTTCAAAGTTCAAGGTACGGTGGTTGCGGCCAGTCTTCTGCGCATCAAACCCACCCAAGGTAGTCCATCATATGCCAAAGATTCTGGGCCCAAATAGCCTCTTATTTCACCTGGCTACCCCTATTATAACAAGATTTAAATTTTTAGGACTCCTTTCAAAGATTGTCAATGCGTTTCAGCTGTTACAAATTCGGTCACCTCGGGGCACCGGAACACAAGGAAAGCTCAGCAAACCTATTAAAAACATTGATATAGAAATTATACCACAATTAAGCTTAAACAAGTATGTAAAAAAAAGACTTGGACCAGCCAACAAATAATTCTGGAGTGCACCACTCTTAATAAGTGAAAACTGAATAGTGCTCCTGTGACCATCAACATGCCTGGACGTGCTTAGACCAAAAACATGCATACACATGCCAGATACACCTTTCTAGTGACACACACAGTACGTCCCATGGTGTTAGTGCGCAAATACTTCATATTATTTGACGGAGATCACTGTCATTATTCCGTGCATATTTCCTTCAACGAATACCAGGTGGGTCCCTCGTGGGCCTAAATATTAAGGCTGTCATGCCCATTGTGTCCAACCGTAAACCCCTATGCATCTGTTCCCACTGGCATGCTGATGTATATCATTTTATTACTGCTAACAATTCAGGTTACCCATCTGTAAATAAAGCCCAGGTTCATTAAAGGATCCAAGAGTATATGTCAAGTAAAGAGATCAACGGAAGAACTCACTGGAGTCTTGTATGAGCCGGAAAGATTGTCTCAAAAGTATGCTTAGAATTCAAACATGCTTGCATGAGTGAGCAACCTAGAAACAAAAAGGGACCCCAAATATCAACAGCGTGCTTAATCGTGTGTATCAGCTTCATGCAGAGAAATTTAAACCGAGTGCTTACGGTTCAAACATTATCCAGGAGGGAATTAGATGAATCAACTGATTTTCTGGTCCTTTAGGGAACACGAACAACAATACCAGTGACTCTCCCATCCACCCCATCACTAAGGAGAAACAGAGGAAGGCCCAAGAATACAAACTCCCACAGCGTGCTCTATGATCCCAAAGGGACATTCTAGAGAATGTCAATAGTTCCGCCACCCATTACGGTTCACATGTTCCATGACTCCTCTGCACTTGCCTCGATTAACCCTTTCGCTGCCAGGCCTTTTCCCCCTCAGGTGCCAAGCCTTTTTTGTCTATTTGGGGCCGTTCATACTTAGGCCCTCATAACATGCCAAATTTGTGTTCTTTTATTCCAACATCCTAGGAATTTTAGAGGTACCCAGAGTTTGTGGGTTCCCCTGAAGGAGACTAAGAACTTAGCAAAAATACAGAAAACATTTAGGTGGTCATTACAACCCTGGTGGTCGGTGTTAAAGCGGTGGTAAAACCGGCAACAGGCCTACGGAAAAAAAAATTGAATTACGACCATGGTGGAAACCGCCAACATAGACAGCCACTTTAACACTCCAACCGCCAAGGCGGTACAAACACCGCAGCGGTAACCACCAACAGACAGGCGGAGGACAATGTAACACCCACAGAATTACAACAGGCCAATCCGCCACCTTTTCCGGGGCGGATTCACCACGAACAAAAACACGGCGGAAACAGGACTTGGAAAGGAAAACGCTCATCTCTACACATCCCATGAGGAACCAGGACGCTGTGGAACCGGAACTTCAGATTCTTCCAGCCTTTATCTTACTGCTCCTCTACCAGGAGCAAGAATTCCGGCAGTGAAGACCACAGTGAATACTGCACCTACGACACAGGGGAGGGGGCAGGGAAAAAACAGTGACACACACACGCAACACGCAACACTCCCACCCTCACCCACTACAACACATACATTAATACATCATGATACATTACAGTTACACCACCCAACCCCCCCCCGGAAGAATGCAAGGACAAAAGGAAATGAGTTGAATGACTGTAATATATCCAAAGATAGTAATAAAAAATATATACATATGTAAAGATATTCACACTATAAACAAATATATACACCAAGAATACAAGTCCAAGGTTTTCCACTATCATAGTCCGTGGACCACTGGGCCCAAAAGGCATGGGCGAGGCCCACACTCAATACCCGAACAAGACGGAGAGAACACTGCTGCGGCATCAGATAGAAATAAAACAGCCCACTGTTCAATCCTGGGGAGTGCAAAGCCACAGTCTCTCAAGTCTTTACAGTAGGTGGTTTGCCCACTGTTCAATCCTGGGGAGTGCAAAGCCACAGTCTCTCAAGTCTTTACAGTAGGTGGTTTGCCCACTGTTCAATCCTGGGGAGTGCAAAGCCACAGTCTCTCAAGTCTCCACAGTGGGTGTGTTGCCCACTGTTCAATCCTGGGGAGTACAAAGCCACAGTCTCTCAAGTCTCTCCAGTGGGTGGTTTGCCCACTGTTCAATCCTGGGGAGTGCAAAGTCACACTCTCTCAAGTCTCTCCAGTGGGTGGTTTGCCCACTGTTCAACCCTTGGGAGTGCAAAGCCACAATCTCTCAAGTGGATAACATTCTCCACTGGTTTCTGGAGGGGGATTTGTGCCCAGAGTGCTTCATCCTGCCAAGGACTGTGTGAGTGGATGTGATACTCCACTGGTTCTGGAGGGGGCTTTGTGCCCAGAGTGCTTCATTCTGCCAAGGACTGAGGTAGTGGATGTCAATCTCCACTGGTTCTGGAGGGGGCTCTGTGCCCAGAGTGCTTCATCCTGCCTGTGGTGGCCTCAGAAGCATTGGAATCATAGGCGCTCACTGGCCTGCGGTGCTGCTGGCGGCGGTGTCCTGGGCGGCGGTGTCCTGGGCAGCGGTTCTTCTGGCGGCGGTGTCCTGGGCAGCGGGGCTGCTGGTGGCGGTGTCCTGGGCAGCGGTGCTGCTGGCGATGGTGTCCTGGACAGCGGTGCTGCTGGCGGCGGTGTCCTGGGCAGCAGTTCTGCTGGCGGAGGTGTCCTGGGCAGTGGTTCTGCTGGCGGCGGTGTCCTGGGCAGCGGTGCTGCTGGCGGCGGTGTCCTGGGCAGCGGTGCTGCTGGCGGCAGTGTCCTGGGCGTCCTGGACAGCGGTTCTGCTGGCGGCGGTGTCCTGGGCAGCGGTTCTGCTGGCGGCTGTGTCCTGGGCAGCGGGGCTGGTGGCGGCGGTGTCCTGGGCAGCGGAGCTGGTGGCGGCGGTGTCCTGGGCAGCGGGGCTGGTGGCGGTCCTGCCCGCCGTGCAGATCTTCACAGACTTGCCGGTTTTACTGTGCCCCTTCCCCACCTTGGATGGTGGTGCAGCTGTCTCCACACTCCCAACTGCACCCCTGGGAGCGGCTTTGGTGGCTGATTTCTTTCCCCTCTCCCGCCGGGCACTGGCCAACATTTTATGCTTTACAGGTGGGGGACTGTCCGTGCTCTGGCTCCTTGCCACACTGGCTGCCCTGCTGCCTGGCACCCTCCAGAAGCCGGTTACTACTGGCACCACTGGTCCCGCCGATGTTGTGGCTGAGGTGCTGGGTTGGGACCTGGAGAGTCGGGCCCTAAGAGACTGAAGGGGTGGGGGAGGTGAGGGAAAGAGGTCAAGGTTGGACAGGAAAAGTTTCTTAGGAACACTGGGACGGGTAGCTGGAGGGGGTTTGGGAGTGGAGGAAGAGGTAGTGGTTGTAGGAGGTGTACGTTTGGTGACTTTGGGTGAAGGTGCATGGCTGGAGGCTGTCGTGAGGTGGATGGCTGTTGGGTGGGTGTGTGGCTGCGTTTGTGTACCTTGGGAGGTGGCCTCACAGACACACTGGGAGAGGACACAGGGGACGTGAGAATGGTAGTGAGGGTGGTGACTGCACGTGAGCGGGGTGTGCTGGTGGGTGTGCTGGTGATGGATGTAGTGGCTGAAGATGTAGTGCATGCAGGTGTGAGTGGAGACAAGACAGGGAGGGAGGAGGGAGACGAGGAGGAGGGGGACACAGTGGAGGCAGTGGATGTTGGTGTGTCTGCATGTGTCTGATGCTTGCGTGAGTGCCTGTGGGATGTGTGGTGCTTATGTTTGCCAGAGCTTCCCTTCTGTGTTGAGGTGTGTGCATGCTGGTCTGATGGTGTGCTTGGGATACGCTGAAGTACAGGGGTTTGGGTCTGGGTGGAGGAAGTTGGAGGGGGGAGGCTACAGACAGGGACAATGGCTGCCATCAGTGCTGAGGCCAGAGTCTGAAAAGCTTGCTGATGGGCTGCCTGACCAGAGTGAATGCCCTCCAGGTATGCATTGGTTTGTTGCAACTGCCTCTCTACATCCTGGATGGCATTCAAAATGGTAGACTGCCCAACAGTGAGGGACCTGAGGAGGTCAATGGCCTCCTCATTGAGGGCAGCAGGGGTGACAGGGGCAGGGGCTGAGGTGCCTGGGGCGAAGGAGATGCCCACCCTCCTGGGTGAGCGGGCACGGGACACACGCTGAGGGACTGTTGGGAGGGCGGAGCTGGTAGGGGGGTGGCGGCTGTACCTGTAGTTGGGGTGGACACAGAGGTGTCCACCACCACCAGGGAGCTTCCATCAGAGGAGGTATCACTTTCCAAACTGTCCCCTCCTGTCTCCGTTGCGGTGCTCCCCTCGCCCTCCATACCACTGGTGCCCTCACCGTCGGTGGATTCGGCCTCCTGGGCCATGTGGGATGCAGCTCCCTCTGTCGCCGGTGCCTCTGCTCCACTGCCAGATGATGCTAATGCACAGAAGGACAGATGCGGGGGGCACAGATGGGCCCGCCACCACAAGGGAGCTCCATCAGAGGAGGAGTCCGTATCGCTGGTGTCAGCTCCTCTCCCCGCCGTGGAGCTCCCTTCGCCCTCCGTCCCACTGGTGAATTCAGACTCCGTAGTGTCACCCTCCAGGGCCATGTGGGATGCAGCTCCCTCCTGCTCCGGTGCCACTGCTCCTCCGCCTGATGATGCTAATGCACACAAGAACAGGGAGACCACAAAAAGGGGAGGGAAGACAGAAGAAAGACATGTTGAGTGCATGCAATACTGCTACTGTTGGCGGACACTACAGACACACTACAGACACAGCTGCCCTCTGCACTACGCCATGCACTTAGAGTTCCCTAATTAATCAAACGGCCATGGGGTACAAGGCCTACGCCCGATTGCTGCACACATGGAAGTCACAGGAACCTGACTAGGTGTAGTTGGCACTGTACACAGGTGGGGTGGGGTGCCACAGGGCCTGCCTTAAGAAGGGTCCTTGCCTACTAAACTCGCCCTGGCCAGGGGAACCCACAGCCCACCTCTCCCACCCAGACACCTACAATGTGCGCTGAATCAGCAGAATGAGAGTGTACTCACCCCCTTGTGGCTGCTGTGATGCCCTCAAGCGCCCATCCAACTCCGGGCATGCCACTGCCAGGATCCTGAACATCAGGGGGGTCATGGTGCGACAGGCACCCCTCCCACGTTGGGAGGCCATCCCCAGCTGGGCCTCCGCCGTCTTCTTGCTCCAGCGGCGAGTGTCCTCTCCCATCTTTTCTGGCAGTGGGTGCTCCGTCTTTGGTAGACCCCCAGGGTCCGGACTTCCTTGGCGATGGCACGCCAAATGTCCTTCTTCTGGTGGGCGCTGACCTACAGGAAAGGTACAGGGGAAAAATAGAAGTTATTACCATCTGCACCGTCACAGTCATTGGCCCGCATCCCTACCCTTGCCATGACGCACATGCACTCACCGTCGTTTCATGCACGCCTCATTCTCCCTCCCCATCTTTCATCTACACCACTCCACACAGGCATTGCCCATACAGCATGCTCAAAGTGTACTTACCTGTTTGTCTGGAGAACCGTAGAGTAGCGTGTAATGGGGGAGGACGCCATCCACGAGTTTCTCCAACTCCTCTGTGCTGAAGGCAGGGGCCCTTTCCCCAGACACACGAGCCATTGTGTCTTCCAGAATGAGGTCACAGCAGCACTTGCAGTGTAGGTCCTCTCCTGTCGATGATCAGGTATCAAGTGATTGAACAGAGGGAAAATGGCGGTCGTGACGGTGCGTACCGTCACCGCCGGCGTACATCGTCATTGGCTCCTGGGACCCATAGGGTCCAATGTTAACCAATGCGGGATTGCTCCGCGGTCTTCGACCGCCTACCGCGATGGTGTACAACGCCAGTGCAGTTACCTCATATCCCCTTGTCCCACTTTACAGGTCAGGCAGCCGCCATTTCATGGGCCCACATGGCATTATTTTGGACTGCGTCACACATATCTAGGCCTTGCCTAAACACTCATGCAGGCATATGTCGATTTGCTTATATTTTCAGAGTAAGCTGTGTTTACGTACCACAGAGTTGTTTGACTCTCTGCTCGCTGTTCTCCTCCATAGGCACCGTCCGCTGGGGCATGTGAGGAGATGGCGGCATCCTCTGGTGTACAGACCGCTGGTGGACCTGTCGACAATGGAGGAGCGACATGTGATCATCACCTATAGACTTGATCGTTCCACAATCCAGGAACTGTGTGCCCAGTTGGAGCCAGACCTGATGTCAGCTATCCGCCATCCCACAGGAATCCCCCTCAAGTGCAGGTGCTGTCAGTACTCCATTTCCTAGCAAGTGGGTCATTTCAAACTACAGTGGCCATAGCATCAGGGATGCCCCAGCCTATGTTTTCCAATGTGTTGTCCAGAGTGTTGTCTGCCCTGCTGAAACACATGCAGAGCTACATCATTTTCCCTCAGGTGGAGGATTTGCCTACAGTGAAAGGTGATTTCTATGCCGTGGGATATATCCCCAACATCATAGGTGCCATTGATGGGACACATGTGGCCTTGGTCCCCCCGCAGGAGTGAACAGGTGTACAGAAACTGGAAGAGTTACCATTCAATGAATGTGCAGATGGTGTGTTTAGCAGACCAGTACATCTCCCATGTGAATTAAATTCCCTGGCTCAGTGCATGACGCTTACATTCTGAGGAATAGCAGCATCCCTTATCTGATGGGGCAACTCCAGAGGCACCGTGTGTGGCTATTAGGTGAGGACATGGACCCAATACAGTGTGAATAGTTGTCTGGGTCTGGGGATGTCCCTATGAGTTAGTGTGTGTCTAACAGTTGTCCCTCGACATTTGCAGGTGACTCTGGTTACCCCAACCTGTCATGGCTACTGACCCCAGTGAGGAATCCCAGGACAAGGGCAGAGGAATGCTACAATGAGGCCCATGGGTGAACTAGGAGGATTATAGAGTGGACCTTCGGCCTCCTGAAGGCCAGGTTCGGTGCCTCCATATGACAGGTGGTTCCCTATTCTACTCACCAAAGAAGGTATGCCAGATCATCGTGGCCTGCTGTATGCTTCACAACTTGGCTTTGCAACAACATGTGCCTTTTCTGCAGGAGGATGGTCCAGATGGAGGTGTTGTGGCAGCTATGGAGCCTGTGGACAGTGAAGACGAGGAAGCAGAAGAAGAGGACATAGACAACAGGAACACGGTGATCCTGCAATACTTCCAGTGAGACACAAGTAAGAAGACAACACTGCCTGCTACATCTGATTTAATTCTACTACCTCTCATCTGTCTGTCATTTTCACCCAGTGTGTGGTCACTGAGTTGTCACTTTCCCTTACGATTTCACAGATGTAGGTCCCACTGTGTGACATCTGCTTTGTTTCCGCATGGACTAGGGCTGTGTGACATAGGTATGTTGACATTACATTTGATATAGCATTTTGCCACTGTAATTGCTAATACAAAATTTCAAAAACACAGACAGACTCCTGATTGTTTTGTGATTTAAGGGTGTTTATTCAAATGCTCAATATTGGAGGGTGTTGTAAAATGGTCAGGGGTGATGGTGGAGGAATGTCCATGGCAGAGTCCTGCTATCAGTCTCACAGGTGCATTGTCCAAAGGGGCATAGGAAGTGGAGCTGGGGCAGTTTAAGGATGGACGGGGTGACCAAAGTGGGACAGAAGGAGGACATTCAGGGTGGTCTCATTTCTTGGTGGGGGTCTTGGCATTGTTCTCTGTCTTTGTCCTGGATCTCAGGGACCGCTTGCAGGGTGGTTCTCCATCTGCAGGGGGTGGGGTGCTGGTGTGGTGGTCCTGTGGTGGTGCCTCCTGTCCACTAGCGCCGGGGGAGGTGGTGGGCAGCTTCATCGTCCAGGCTAGTGTCAGGGACCCCTTCTTGTGCCACATTGTCCCTCCTGGTGTTCATGAGTTCTGTCAACACCCCTACAATGGTGCCCAGGGTGGAATTGATGAATTTGAGTTCCTCCCTGAACTCCAAATACTGTTCCTCCTGCAGCCGCTGGGTCTCCTGAAACTTGGCCAGTACCGTTGCCATTGTCTCCTGGGAATGGTGGTAGGCTCCCATGATGTTGGAGAGGGCCTCATGGAGAGTGGGTTCCCTGGGCCTGTCCTCCCCTTGTCGCACAGCAGCACTGCCAGTTCCCCTGTGTTCCTGTGCCTCTGTCCCCTGAACCGTGTGCCCACTACCACTGCCCCCAGGTCCCTGGTGTTGTTGGGGTGGTGGGTTAGCCTGGGTTCCCTGTAATGGTGGACACACTGCTTATTGACGTGTCCTGGGGACAGAGGTATGGGCCCGCTGGGTGGGTGCTGTGCTTGTGTTTCCAGAGGGGGGAAGCTCTGTAGTGGCCTCTGCCAGTGTGAGGGGAACCGACTGTCCCGAGGTCCCAGATGGGCCAGGCTGGTCATCTTGATCTAGTTGGACAGAGCTGCTGTCATCACTGTGGGCCTCTTCTGTGTGTGGAGTGGACATATCTGGACCGTCTTGTCCGGTGACATTGGGGAGGGGTCCTACAGGGGAGTAAAGGCATGATTATTACATCTGTGTGTGCCATGGTGTGCAATGGGTGGGTGACCGTGTACCCCAGTGCTTGCATTCCCGTGTAGGACCATGTGTGATGATGGTTTAGGGGGGTGTATGGGTATGTGCAGTGGCCATGCTTTGAAGATGGGTGTCCATGCTTTGTTGTTGCATGCAGGGCTTGGGTTTGGGATGTGTGGTTTGTGATATTGGGACATCTGTGAGGAGTTGGCGTGATGGGGGTGAGGGCGGGGGTATGTGATGGCATGCAGGTAGGGGGGGTGAAAGTAGTGAAGAGTGACTTACCAGAGTCCATTCCTCCAGCTACTCCTGCGAGGCCCTCAGGATGCAGTATAGCCAAGACCTGCTCCTCCCATGTTGTTAGTTGTGGGGGAGGAGGTGGGGGTCCACCGCCAGTCCTCTGAACCGCAAGGCGGTGTCTTGAGACCACTGAACGCACCTTCCCCCGTAGGTCGTTCCACCTCTACCTGATGTCGTCCCTAGTTCTTGGGTGCTGTCCCACTGCGTTGACTCTGTCCACGATTCTTTGCCATCGCTCCATTTTCCTAGCTATGGTGGTGTGCTGCACCTGTGATCCGAATAGCTGTGGCTCTACCCAAATGATTTACTCCACAATGACCCTGAGCTCCTCCTCAGAGAACCTGGGGTGTCTTTGCGGGGCCATGGGGTGGTGTGGGTGATGTGTGGGGTGGTGTGTGTTGTGATGTGTGCGGTGATATATAGAGGTGTGTTGTGTGAGGTGCTTGGATGTTGTGCGTCAATGGATACCGCGGTTTAAAGACTGCTGAGTGGATTTGTGAGTTGTGATAGTGTGGGCGTATTCCTGTTGGCATGATGGTGGAGGTTTTGTTATCGCCAGTTTATCACTGACCTTTGGTGTGGCGGACTTGTGTGGGTGTCTGGATTTTGGCGGTTTCTGGGCTGTGGGTCATAATGACCGTGGTGGAATTCCGCTGCCGCAGCGGTGTGTTGCCAGTCTTCTGCACGGCGGTAAGCGGCTTTTACCGCCAATGTTGTAATGACCCCTCAGTTCTGTTTAAAAAATGGGAAAAAGGGCTGCAGAAGAAGGCTTGTGGGTTTTCCCCTGAAAGTGGCATCAACAAAGGGTTTGTGGTGCTAAAATCACCATCTTCCCAGCTTTCAGGAACAGGCAGACCTAAATCAGAAACCCCATTTTTCAACACAATTTTGGCATTTTACTGGGACATACCCCATTTTTATGATTTTTTGTGCTTTCAGCCTCCATCCACTTAGTGACAGAAATGGGTGTGAAACCAAAGCTGGATCCCAGAGAGCTAAATATTTTGGAAAAGTAGACACAACTCTGAATTCAGCAAGGGGTCATTTGTGTAGATCCTACAAGTGTAATAAATAAAATAAAATAATATTGATTTTGAGGTAAAAAAAACAGCCATTTTTCTCCTCGTTTTACTCTGTAACTTTTTCCTGCGATGTCAGATTTTTTAAAGCAATATACCGTTACGTCTTCTGGACTCTTCTGGTTTGCGGGGATATATAGTGCTTGTAGGTTCATCAAGAACCCTGGGTACCTAGAGCCAATAAATGTGCTCCACCTTGCAATGGATTTTCATTCTATGCCGGGTATACAGCAATTAATTTGCTGAAATATAAAAAGTGAAAAATAGGTATCAAGAAAACCTTTGTATTTCCAAAATGGGCACAAGATAAGGTGATGAGAAGCAGTGGTTATTTGCACATCTCTGAATTCTGTGGTGCCCATACTAGCATATGAATTACAGGGGATTTCTCAAATAGAAGTCTTTTTTCCACACTGTCTTACATTTGGAAGGAAAGAAATTAGAGAAAGACAAGGGGCAATAACTGCTATTGTGTGTTCCCCCCAAGTCTCTCAATAAAAATGATGCCTTACTTGCGTGGGTAGGCCTAATGCTCGGGACAGGAAACACAACATGGACACATCACATTTTGACATTGAAATCTGACATGTTTTTTGGAAATTGCCTAGCTGTAGATTTTGGCCGCTAGCTCATCTGGCACCTAGGGAAACCTACCAATCCTGCGCATTTTTTAAAACTAGACACCTAGGGGAATCGAAGCTGGGGTAACTTGTGGGGCTCTGACCAGGTTCTGTTACCCAGAATCCTTTGCAGACCTTAAAATGTGGCCAAAAAAACACTTTCTGAGAGGAGATACAAATTTCCTTCCACCCAGCGTTCCCTCAAGTCTCCCGATAAAAATGCTACCTCACTTGTGTAGGTAGGCCTAGTGCTCGCGAAAGGAAATGCCCCAAAACACTATCTGGACACATCAAAATTATTAAATGCAAAACTACCTGTTTATAGTGGGGGGGCATCTGTTTTTGGTCCTGGGCTCAGCAGCAATCTAGGTAAACCTACCAAACCCAGAGATTTCTGAAAACTAGACACCCAAAGGAGTCCAGGGAGGTGTGACTTGCGTGAATCCCCCAATGTTTTCTTACCCAGAATCCACAGCAAACCTCAAATGTAGCTAAAAAAACACTTTTTTCCCACATTTCTGTGTGGGATCACCGCACTGGGACAAATTTCCTACCACCCAATGTTCTCCTCAGTCTCCCGGTAAAAATGCTACCTCACTTGTGTAGGTGGGCTAAGTGCCTGTGACAGGGAAGAGCCAAAAACATGTTGAAATTGAGGGGGAACCAAAGAGTGTCCAAAAGGGCAGTTTAAAAAAAAAAACATTTTTAGACTGACCAGTGCAGCAGAATTTTGTATCGGTATAGATGAGACAATGTTGGGTGGTAGGAATTTTGTGGATTCCTGTAGATCCCTAAAGGTTCCATCACAAAAAAATGGGAAAAATGGGTGATTTCCTGCAAAGTTAGAGGTGTGCAGGACATTGTGGGTAAGAAAATGGTGTGGGTGCATGTAAAGCACACCACCCTGGAATCAACCAGATGTTTAGTTTTCAGATGTGTCTGGGTCTTGTGGATTTTTCTACATGGCAGCATCCCAAAGTCAAAAAAGTGCAGCCCTCACCATTCCATGTGAGACGATTTCGAGAGTTAACAAGCTCTCATGGCCCAAATGTAAAACCAAAACCCCAAAAAATCAAATGTCCTCTTGCTTGCCATAGGGATAAGATGTTTTAGGGCGCGGGGAGAGCTGAAAGACTGTTATCCCTTCAGTTGGGGTGGGGGCATAACCAGGCCCACACTGGGTGGGAGCCACCACCCCACTATTTCTTTTTTTTTATTTTTATTCATGCCATTCAGTAGACTTTCTGCCCCCCTGGGTGTGGTTCAGGGGTAGTTGCCCCATCTGCCCACTGGTGGGCAGAACAACTTTGGCCCCAGTTATTTGGGGTGGGGGTATGGCCATACCCCCATCTTCTTATTTTGAAAAATAAATCTTCCCTGGTCTCTGGTGGGCTTTCTACCCCCCTTGGGGGCAAATGGGCCAACAGTAATGTGCCCCCATAGGGAGCGACCCTTGCCCAAGCGGCAGCCCCCACAAACAAAACACACACATACACACACACCAATCCCTGGTGTCTAGTGGTTTCTGCCCCCCTTGGGGGCAGATTGGCCTAACAAAAATAGGCTGATCTGCCTCCAAGGGGGGCAGAATTGGCCTAAATACAATTTGTCCCCCAGGGGAGGGACCTTGCCTAAGGGGTCGCTCCCCATACATAAAAACATAAAGTAAATCAAAATATATATATATCCCTTGTGTGAGGTTTCTGCCCCCTCCTAGAGGCAGATCGGCCTAATTATATTAGGGGTCGCTCCCCACATATATAAAAAAAAAATAAACAACATTTCTTTTTATCCCTGGTGTCTAGGGGTTTGCTGCCCCCCCCCCCCCTGGGGGCAGATCAGTTTAATTATATTAGGCCTATCTGCCCCTGGGGGGCAGCAATGGGCTTAAAATATTTTACCCCCCCCCCCCCCCGGGAAGCAGCTTGTGCCCAAGGGTCCGCTCCCCTTATGCGTAATAATAATTTAAAAAAACTCCCAGGTGTCTAGTGGTTTCTGCCCCCCCGGGGCAGATCAGCCTAATTATATTAGGCCGATCTGCCCCCGGGAGGGCAGAAATGGCCTAAAAAAAATGTGGCCCCCTAGGGAGTGACCCTTGCCTAAGGGGTCGTTTCCCACACATAAAACAAAATCAAAAAAACAAACAAAAATAATGATCCCTGGTGTCTATTGGTTTTCTGCCCCACCCGCGAGCAGATCGGCTTAATTATATTAGGCCGATCTGCCCCTGGGGAGGCAGAAAAGGGCAAAAAATATTTTGCCCCCCCCGGGGAGCGACCCTTGCCCATGGGGCCGCTCCCCTTATGCGTAAGGATAATTTTTAAAAAACTTCCTGATGTCTAGTGGTTTCTGCCCCCCGGGGGCAGATCGGCCTAAAAACAATTTGGCCCCCAGGGAATACTGAGGAATACCAGTCGCTGATTAACTGAACTACTAAACTATATTATCCACTTGTTATACACACAGTCTCAAATGCATGTACTTTAGGGCCAGATGTATCAATGTTCGCATTTGCGAATACCAAATAGCGATTTTTACTGAATCGCTAGCTGGGTTTGGCAAAATGCAATGTAACACCATTGCAATTTTTTTTGCAATTTCTTAAAATTCACAATTGCAAATAGCGAGTAGCAAATAGCGATTCAGTAAAATAGAGAATCAGTATTTGGAAATTGCAAATTGCGATATTTGTATTCTGGAGCAGCTTGATGACATCACAACCAGGAATTGAGTCAGTGCATGCTGTTTCCAGAAGCTTGAGCCACGGGTGGAGGCAGAGAGACCCAGCACAGCACCCAGGAGAGTCAGCCAAGACCAGAAAAAACTATTGCCATTGAAAGGAATGGGAAGGACAAAGGAGAGAGAAAGCGTAAACTGAAATTCAGTGATCAGGAATTGGAGTTGCTCACAGAAGAGGTGGTCAAAAGCCATGACCAGTTATTTGGCAGACACTCACTACAGGTCCTAGAAAGTGAGAAGAGGAAAATGTGGACTGATATCCAAACCAAAATATGCACAGTCGGTGTCGCACAGCCTTCCATCGAAGAGATCTGCAAGCGCTGGTACGACTTGCGATCACGTGCCAAAGGCAGGGTAGCAAGCAGGCTGAAGGAGGCAAGGAGGAGAACCACAGACACCGTCCACCCCATGGAAGACATGGTGGAGTCAACACTGCTGCCTGAAGCTGTTAGTGGTGTCACTGACATTGACACCTCAGGCACACCTGGCATCAGCAAATTTAAGGGCAGTAATGATTTGACTCACCATATGTGCATGTACAAATGCCCCTTAGAAGATTGCAATGGCACTATGCACAGTGATAAATAGTCCATGATACATATTCCCTTCAACACAACAATGCCTTATGGGAGTGGTAGGCCATACCCCAAAAGTGCATCTACTACATAAATAGCAAGATAGTGTAAAACCAAACAGAGAAATAACACAACAGACAATTAGAAACACTATGCCAGGGGAAATGTTTATCATTAAAGTAACTGTGAGATTACAATTCCAAAGTGAACATCATGAATGACATGCTGTGCATTGTTGTGGCAGATGTTCCGGACCCTAACGCAGCAGAAAGTGGAAATGGGGGGAATGACGAAAGTCAGCCACAGTCCGATTCAAACCCCAGTGAGTCCATCATACAGGCACCAACTAGACGCAGGGCAAGAGTTCTACCCCTCCCTGAGTTTACCCTGGACTCCGATGAATTGCAGGAAGAAGTACCCACACCACCTCCAGAGGTTAGAAGCACTGACAGACAGCAGTCCCTGTTCCAGGGTCAATCTACTCCCCTCAGGAGGCGTCGAGAAGAAGGCAGACTGCGCACAGAGGAAGAGGAGGGCCCATCACTGTTTGGTGGTCTTGAGGCATCCATGCTGAAATTGCAGCGCCTGTAATGTAAACACACGGGATCAATGCACAGGCAGTTGGGGGTCTATCGATCACAACGTGGGATCAATGCACAGGTAGTTGTTGTCTCTCAATAACAACATGTGCAAGCTGCATAAGGGACAGCAAGCTACAGCAGAACACGTAAGGGAGATGACAAATGCCATTAGGGAATTCTGCACTGTAATGCAGCAGGAGCATGTCACCCACCCACTGACCAATTGATGGGCAGGTTCGATGGGTTCGGCAGATCTGTCAATCGGCTCACTACCACGACTACTTTGGTGTCAAGACATGCTGTGGACATGCAAGTGGAGATGTCACAGTTCAGTTGGGACATTCCACGAGGATTGGTGCAAATCACCAATGTATTGGAGACAATGCAGCTACCCCGGAGTGCTACAAACAGCGAACTGGATGGTGGGGATAGTAAGGAACTCTCTAACCTCAGCATTTTCACAGTCCCTTTGATGGATCCTTGGTGTCCCAGTTCCAGACACAGTACTGTCTCTGAACCTGCAACAAGAGGTGCCACTGAGTGTTCAAGTGGAGTGCGTGGATGTAAAAAGTAATGTGGAGAAGGACAGGGGACTTGCATATCATGTAGCAATGCATTGATACTATGATCTCAATAGTGTCACAATGTAACGGGACCTGATTGTGTATTCTGTAAACCTATGTCCTATTCACACATATATTACCTGAAGTCAAGGCAATAAATGTGCTACCTACAGCAATAAATGGAAGTAGACAGTGTTGTCATTACTTACATCAAAAATAGTTGCACTTAATTTCAGCACGTCTTTGTCTGCCCTCTGCTGCACTCGTTCTGTCTGCTGGGTGAAAGGGTGGCAAGGGGTCGTCATCCTCATCGGAGTCTGGCTCTGTGGGTTCCACTGGTATGCCTCTTGTCATTGCAATGTTGTGTAACATTGCACATGTGGCCACGATTTTGCAGGTGGTTTCCGTACTGTATTGCAGTGCTCCCCCACCCTTGTGCAGGCTACAGAAATGACTCTTCAGTAGACCGAAAGTCCTCTCAATCATGCTACGTGTCATCCTGTGTGTCGCATTGTATCTCCTTTCACTTGGCATGGCAGGATTGAGACAGTTTGTTAAGATGCACTTTCTCCTAGAATGATAGGAGAGTGAAATGAGTTATTGTTATCTGTGACATCACATAGACGTTATGGGACATTGTTCACTGTTACATTACCAAGTAGGTATCCTTCGCCAAACTCCCAAGCAAGAAGTCTTGTGTGTGTATTCCACTGTGCCTGGAGATGTAGGAATCATGTGTGCTACCTGGGTATCTGGCCACAAGATCAGTTATTATGTTGGACGCATTGCATATGACCTGTATGTTCATGGAATGTGTATGCTTCCTATGAATGGTTCCTATTCCGATATGCATAATCTGTGGCAGATAGTTGACAGATTGCTACATGTGCCCCATCAATGCAGCCAGTGACGAGTGGAAATTAGGCTACCTGGGAGGAATAAAATTAGTTTTTTTGCAAATCCTGTAGGGTGTTGGGGAATTTTATGTGCAGATGGATTTTGGTTAACATGGCATTTTGGGATGCATTCAAGAAGCGTGAAAGCACACTTTGAGATACACCTCCACCTGCTGCTACGACCCCTTGATAGCATCCTGGGGCTAAGAGTTGCAGAGAGCATAATTCCTGCACATGAGTGGGTATTGCATTGGTTCTGTGTGTGTGTCGTTGCAGTAGGGATTGTAAATCAGCGATCAAGTCAAGTATTATGGCAGAGTTCAAACTGTACTTGTCAAAAATCTCCTCCTCTGTCTGTTCAAATAGGATAATGCGCACTCTAAAAATGCACTCCTGTCTCCTCCTCCCTCTCCTCAAACCTGCCAGGATCCTCATCCTCCTCGCCATGACGTAGAGTGCAGCCATTTTTTAAAAGAGCTGATGCATTCTGGGCCTCTTTATATAGGTTGCACCTCTACCTCCTGATTTCAATTTGTGGTAATTTGCAAAGGCAAAAACCCATTTTGTGGCCAATCACAATTTGCGAAGGCTTGATACATTGAATTGTGATTTGGTATTTGTGAATCGCAGTGTAAGACTATACATCGTGAAAGACTATTTTGCATTCGCAAATGTTGGATTTTACCGATTCGCACTGTTTGCGAATGCAAAATCCTTTGATATATCTAGCCCTTAGTGTTTATGTACTTGTATCTATAAAATGCAAACCCAGTAAAAGAACTACAGAAGATCCTCTATATTTCTTAAAATAGCATAAGGATAAAGTAGTTCATGTCAGTGAGACTCGTCGGAATTTGCAAAAATAGCAATTTCTTAAATTAGATGATTCTGATTGACCCGAACCATTCACACCCAAAGCCGTCCAGGTCTTACTTTAAATTTGAAGATGTAAATATATAATTAGATTTAAATGTGCAATTATACATTGGGCGTGCGATTCTTTCATGTAATGCTAAACTACAAAAACAAATGAGCATTATCTTTGTGCTTGGTGTTGTTTGAAGCACACAATATTCATCCATTTCATGTTACACTATAAAAACAGTGTTTCTTAGAAAGGCTGAGTTATAACTTGAGAACATTTCCTATCATAAACTGACCCCTTGAAAAACTGGCAGGTCAGTCTTTCTTCCATCAGTGCACTTTTACAGGGCTCACTTCGCAACAGGTTGTTGAAGTTGGACTTTCTATCAGAGGAGTGATGATGCAGAAAAAGAGGGTCCGACATATATTCATACATCATGTAACCAAAATCGTATAATGTAGTGTGATTTTAGTAAAGAAAATAATATACGAGGGAAATTGTGCCCTCGGAGTAGTTCGCCAATATTATAAACGAGCTTTATTAATCATGAAGAATTGAAAATTGTAGTAATCCGTCATAATTGCAAATGTGTGTCATGATTTCTTATTGAAACTATGTGTGCTTAGCTTAAATTTAGTAGAGGCTTTGGCCTAGTTTCCTGGTCTCAAATTCTAACTGCGTGGCTTTTCCTTGAACTAATGAAATGAACATTTTACTCTAAAGTTGTATTTTTCCAGTAGGGATGACTAACATACTTATCTCCAAGGTTTCGTACTAGGCAAGTTTCATCCCCTTTGAAGCAAGGTCAGTCTCTGCAGGTGCGGACAATAAGAGCACTGATATCGAAGTAATTGGCAAACCATGTTACAACTTGTGTTCCAAGGCCCCAAGGACAATGTATGCATAAATGAGTACTAGGAGAAAGACACTTTCCATTGGTCAATCTGAAGCCACCCTATGAACCCTCCAATGGAAGACCCTGCAGAATTTGGAATGTTTCTTACTTAAACCTACCGGACAAAGAGAAGTCAGCCATTTTCCTTGATGCCATCTTTGAAGCCAAATGCCAGACGCCATCTTAGACGACATCTTGATGCCCTTTTCTCTATTCCAGAGAAAGAGACTTTGAGAATTCTCACCCTAGAGACTTTAACTTTAAATTGCCCCGTCTTGCCCATGCAGTAACTTTGCCCCATTCTCCTTGCTGCTACAAGGAAACTTGCCCTTAACTTTGCCCCTTTAAATTCCGCCCCATGCTGATCGAACCGGTACCTGAAGGACGAAGACTTTCTTGAATGCTGATTGTAATTGGTAATTATGAAAGGATAATTGTATTATGCATTGTGTTTTTCCTTTTAGGTACCAACTGCTATTTTGACAGGGCCCAAGCTAGAAGTTTTCCAAATTCGTGTTGACTAAATTTATTTTGCATGAGGCCCCACATGCCGATGCTAATCAGAGGTTAGTTGAGGTATGCACTTGACGCACCATGTTGATTGAAATCTTGTCATGCTGACCTATGTATGAAATTAGTCAAATTCAGTTGCTCATATTAGTGATTTGTATTGCCATAACTGAATGTATCATTATTCCGATTTTGCGTAGACTGCGTTTCTTCCGCCGCTATGGACAGCTAGTAATGTTCGTATACATATATCATTTGGTTTTGAGACTTATATACATCGTGCTAGCTTTGTTAATATAGGGAAATAAATTCACTAACTTTTAATAAACTGGTGTGGTTATTCATGACTGAAAGGTCATGGTGCGCCGAAATACCAACTGTTATTGATTTCTGATGTGTTATTTTGATCTATCAATTGAGTATTGAGTACTGATTACAACAGTTATTGATTATTGATTTAAGTGACCCGACTATTCAAGGATGCGGAGAGCCCAACTCGGCTAAAAGCTTCACCGACCTCCAACGTGTCCAGATACAGGTCATTTATAAGGGCTGGACGCGTCATCCAGTGCCATGAATCTGCCTTTGATAACAATGCCCCAGGAGCTGATGCTGCAGCAAATTCTGGCAAGCATAACCTGGCATATTTATCTATAAGAATAAGCCCACCGAGAGCAATGACACAAGAAATGCGGTGTTATAACACCGTCAAATAACTCAAAGGTCTGAAATATGCGACTATGGTTGCTCCGAGAGCTCTGCCAGAAATAAATGTAACAATTGGCACAGTTCCACAAAAACCATTATATAAACAAAGTAATTTGAAATTTCAGAAACAATAAACCCTACAGTGATTGTTTATATAACAACAAGCAATGGCAAAGCCAATTGACCGTACCTTTAAAAAATAATGCAGGCTGATTTGCTTTGCTAATGCTTCCCATCAATACTGTCCCATTTCGGCAAAAAGTAAATTGGTTCCCAAGACCCCAACTCCCTATTAGTAAAAGTGAAAGGAGGGCATAGTCCTTTCGATTTGTACTAACTGTGTATGAATAATCCCTGATTACTCCCTAATTAGATGTTTTGGTGCAATTCACAATGTCATTTAACAGTAGGTAAAAAGAGTTTAAAGGAGTACTACTTTACAGACCCCTAAATACCTTTGTAAATATGGGAAAAAACGGCCACAGCACACAGAGAGTAATGTCCAACAATTAAACCAGAAAAGATATTGCTGGTGTGGTACTGTAGGTTCGGAGAGGAATTGTGTTGAAATGAGTCTCAAATCCGGTTTGTAGATGTTGTCTTTATTTGTAGATGCTTAGAAAGCATTAAATCATCGTGTAGAAACAGCCAACACGTGTTTCGTCACACAGGTGACTTTATCAAGGCTGTAATACAGTAATGACAACAAGTATTGGATACATATCTGTGTATTGTACTCCAGTGTAAAAACCAGAGAACGTAACTATTAGGTGCGAGTTTGTGTAGGTGAGCAATAGAAAAACACGGCTATAAAGGTGAGTAGTGACGGGAACCCAATTAGGCAGCATGAAAAAACTAAGTAAAACCCCGTGGTAATGTGAAAAATGTCTAAAAGACATAAGTATTTAGAAAGTTAAAATTGTAGGCACTATGTAGTGCTGTGTGCACGCAATAGGTATGCAAAGTGGTAGAATATTGCAAGAATAAGAGAAAGCAGGGAGATAGAGACAGTATAGACAACACAAAAGGGGGGAGATAAGGCTAGGTGCATGAAAAAGCTAGAAGGAGTACTGAGGTAGGTGTGACCCGAAGGGCATAGTTGAAGGGTAAAGTAATTACCTGGGGCCGTTGGTTTTAGAGTAGGTAAGTGGTGGTGTATGGTGACGAAGTATCTCTGTACTTAATGAATAGGGCTGTAAAAAAGTTATTGTAATGAGACAGAGAGAAAAAGTAATGGAATAGACGGAGGGGATAGGTAATAGTGTGTAACAGGACAGTTGGACAAAAGCGTAGAGAAAGAAAAAAGAAAAGAAAATAATGGAAAGTAAACTAAGCAAGTCCGGAGGAGAGATTGGTGGAAAAAGTTAGTTAGGAGAGAAAAGAAAAGCTATATATAAAGATATGACATTAAAATGGTTAATGAGAACATACCTGAGTTGGATGGTACAGAAATGTAATTAGAATGGCTGCGCCAAGCAGCTACAGGTACGTAGGTAAGAGGCTTGTTTGGTAATGAAGATTGGGGAGGCCCTGATAAGCCTGAAAAGTAACCTAGAATTTATAGCAGGGAAGAAAAAGTAGAGTATAATGAAAGGGCAGGATGAATGGCACCAGAAGACTAGAAATGGAGATAACTATAAAAGAGAAGGTAATGGGGAAAGTGGAGTGTTACCGTAAGCGTAAAACGAATATGGAGTAAAGGCTTTGTACAGCCGGCATGTATAAAAGGTACACAGCGAATGCTCAAACGGTTAGATAAAGGTAATTAAGTTGAGAGAAAAGTGCGCCAAAGGTTAACTTGCGACTAGTTTGAATAAAACCGAGTCGGGGCGCGCGGTGATACCATGCTGGGCATGTGGCCCCAAAATTAGATACACCAAGTTTTAGAAAAATAGAGACAGTCCGAATCATGGTAGGTGGCAGTTGAGGGATCAGAAAATGAGTAATGGTATGAAACCGAACGTACGAGATGGTAATTGCGGTATGAAAACCGCTGTGTACACACTTAAGAGGCAAGTAATGATTTGGAAAAGTCATAATGATAATAGATGGATTACTGGCGGTGAGGCTATCGCAGCGAGATAAGTGGTGGGGCGAGTTGAAAACTTACCAGTAAGAAGCGAAGCGGTGAGCACTCCAGTATTCGTACGAGCGTGTATTGTACTGCGAGGAGAGTAACTGCCTGGTTAAGTAGAGGGTGGCCATGTAGTGGATATAAAAGAGGGACTAGTCTAAAAAGGCTAAGCCGTCGACCAACGTGGGTGTAGCAGGGCTATGGAAAGGTGGAATCAAGACTTATGGAACGTGATAACGTATTCTATTCTACTAAATACTGTGAACTACTGTTTATCCCATCAATGCGCTTATGTTCATTTACAAATGTGTCAACTGTTACTCCTTTTACTGCACGTCACGGTCTTCACCTGTATATGTTCTACTTGCCATCACGATGGTACAGTGCACCCATATGTATTACGTTGTTTGTTTTATCCTCTCAATATAACACATGCCAATGGCTCATACACATCTCTTCTTACGCCTCCTATTGTCCCTGCATTGCAATATCTGCAGACACCCTTACGTTATCACGTTCCATAAGTCTTGATTCCACCTTTCCTACTGGCCATCTAGGCACTCTCTCGGTACCTTGCACCAATTTATTCTTTGTGACATCCTTACTTATTACTTTTCTGCCTTTGCTTTTTCCTACTATCATTATTGCACGCCATCTCGGAGTCCTACTCAAGATGGCCGCCGTCTTAACCTTCATAGCCCTGCTACACCCACGTTGGTCGACGGCTTAGCCTTTTTAGACTAGTCCCTCTTTTATATCCACTACATGGCCACCCTCTACTTAACCAGGCAGTTACTCTCCTCGCAGTACAATACACGCTCGTACGAATACTGGAGTGCTCACCGCTTCGCTTCTTACTGGTAAGTTTTCAACTCGCCCCACCACTTATCTCGCTGCGATAGCCTCACCGCCAGTAATCCATCTATTATCATTATGACTTTTCCAAATCATTACTTGCCTCTTAAGTGTGTACACAGCGGTTTTCATACCGCAATTACCATCTCGTACGTTCGGTTTCATACCATTACTCATTTTCTGATCCCTCAACTGCCACCTACCATGATTCGGACTGTCTCTATTTTTCTAAAACTTGGTGTATCTAATTTTGGGGCCACATGCCCAGCATGGTATCACCGCGCGCCCTGACTTGGTTTTATTCAAACTAGTCGCAAGTTAACCTTTGGCGCACTTTTCTCTCAACTTAATTACCTTTATCTAACCGTTTGAGCATTCGCTGTGTACCTTTTATACATGCCGGCTGTACAAAGCCTTTACTCCATATTCGTTTTACGCTTACGGTAACACTCCACTTTCCCCATTACCTTCTCTTTTATAGTTATCTCCATTTCTAGTCTTCTGGTGCCATTCATCCTGCCCTTTCATTATACTCTACTTTTTCTTCCCTGCTATAAATTCTAGGTTACTTTTCAGGCTTATCAGGGCCTCCCCAATCTTCATTACCAAACAAGCCTCTTACCTACGTACCTGTAGCTGCTTGGCGCAGCCATTCTAATTACATTTCTGTACCATCCAACTCAGGAATGTTCTCATTAACCATTTTAATGTCATATCTTTATATATAGCTTTTCTTTTCTCTCCTAACTAACTTTTTCCACCAATCTCTCCTCCGGACTTGCTTAGTTTACTTTCCATTATTTTCTTTTCTTTTTTCTTTCTCTACGCTTTTGTCCAACTGTCCTGTTACACACTATTACCTATCCCCTCCGTCTATTCCATTACTTTTTCTCTCTGTCTCATTACAATAACTTTTTTACAGCCCTATTCATTAAGTACAGAGATACTTCGTCACCATACACCACCACTTACCTACTCTAAAACCAACGGCCCCAGGTAATTACTTTACCCTTCAACTATGCCCTTCGGGTCACACCTACCTCAGTACTCCTTCTAGCTTTTTCATGCACCTAGCCTTATCTCCCCCCTTTTGTGTTGTCTATACTGTCTCTATCTCCCTGCTTTCTCTTATTCTTGCAATATTCTACCACTTTGCATACCTATTGCGTGCACACAGCACTACATAGTGCCTACAATTTTAGCTTTCTAAATACTTATGTCTTTTAGACATTTTTCACATTACCACGGGGTTTTACTTAGTTTTTTCATGCTGCCTAATTGGGTTCCCGTCACTACTCACCTTTATAGCCGTGTTTTTCTATTGCTCACCTACACAAACTCGCACCTAATAGTTACGTTCTCTGGTTTTTACACTGGAGTACAATACACAGATATGTATCCAATACTTGTTGTCATTACTGTATTACAGCCTTGATAAAGTCACCTGTGTGACGAAACACGTTTTGGCTGTTTCTACACGATGATTTAATGCTTTCTAAGCATCTACAAATAAAGACAACATCTACAAACCGGATTTGAGACTCATTTCAACACAATTCCTCTCCGAACCTACAGTACCACACCAGCAATATCTTTTCTGGTTTAATTGTTGGACATTACTCTCTGTGTGCTGTGGCCGTTTTTTCCCATTGTCGTTCTAGGGTACTCCTAGTACCCAATTGGTGCCTACCGGGCAGTAAGGCACCTGGCCGATTTGCACCAGACTTTACTCATATTCAATTTATCTAAACTATCTATTTACTGCCTGGAAGTGCGGCGCCTCTCACCCTTACTGCCCTTATTTCTTTTCACCTTTGTAAATATGCCCCAATAAAAGTGACTCAAATTATTACTGCGACGTTGCACATTTCACAATCGTAGCACTTTTTTAAATTCAGTCATGTCTGCTCGAACTCATATTTTAATGCAAGAAAAATGGTTTGTGTTCTAACTGAATTCTCTGACGTGCCTACAATGCGAATTTCACGTGACAGACAGGGAATAGAATTGATTGCCATGTTACATATTCACCTTATTGGTGAGAAATTTGCCAATTAGGCACTACTAATATACATTTCATGAATGGCATCACATCATTAGAAACATCCTCTTCAATGCTGTTCCTCGCCCCGAAATAGGTTCATCCTTTATATAGTTAATTACCCAATCCTATGAATTCCCTTACCTTCCCTCCATTCCTTGTCCTGTGGACGCTGTCCTCTCTTTCCCTGTATGAAACGATAAGCCGAAGGCTCTATGAATATCGCCATTTCTCTCCGGTGACTGTAACTTGGACCTTTTTCTGGTCATTACATTTTGTTCTGTGCACTTTGGGCCATACCTCCCCTGGTCTCTGTCTCTTATTTTTAATTCTCCAATTGTCTTAATGCTTCAACAGTTTAGAGTAGGGCATGCGTATTTGCCCTGGTTGAAAAAGATAGAAATATCTGATAGCTTAGTCACTTATAACTAAAGGTGTGAGGGGAACGTTTTTAACATGTCTTGTTAGTAGTACTTACAAAGGCGTGCTATTTGAATAGAATTTGTAAAAGATTAAGGCCTTCTTTATGACATTGGAGTTAAATCCCACTTACCGCCATGCTGACTGCCGCCAACATACTGCCACTGCATAGGATTACTGTCATCCATACTATGACCCACACACACAATCTGTCACTATACAGCCACACACGCAAGTCCACGAGCCCAAGTGTTGGTGATTATCTGTCGGTAGTAAAAACCCACACCATTACGCCAACAGAACTACGCCCACAGCATTATGACCCACAAATCACCATAGCGGACATTCAATGGAGGTAAACCATTGGCGCTACATACTGCCACGCTCAAAATACACACACTCAAACAAAACTACACCACATTGGACATTTCAAACTAAACACACCTGATGCACATATACACACCACACCCATACATCCACACAACACTATAAAACACACACACACAATACCCACAACAATTTACCATTACAAACAAGAGCGACAAGACAGAAAGCAAAACCACAGACAAGACCACAGACACACACCACTATCACCTATACAGCATCCACGCACCTTACATCACACACCCTAACGCAGCACCCCACACACCCTCACCCACCCACAATGCACCCATGGCACCGCAACAACACCCCAGGTTCTCTGAGGAGGAGCTAAGGGTCATGGTGGAGGAAATCATCTGGGTAGAGCCAAGCTATTCGGATCACAAGTGCAGCAGATGTCCATTGCAAGGAAGATGGAGCTATGGCGGAGGATCGTGGACAGGGTCAACGTGTGGGACAGCACCCCAGAACAAGGGATGACATCAGGAAGAGGTTGAGCGAACTATGGTGGATGGTGCGTTCCACAGCAGCAAGACACCAAAGAGCTGTACAGAGGACCCCCACCTCCTCCCCCATAACTAACAACATAGGAGGAGCAAGTCTTGGCAATCATGCATCCTGAGGGCCTGGCAGGAGTTGCAGGAGGACTGAACTCTGGTAAGTCAAATCTCTATTACTATCACCCACTCTTCCTGCATGCCATCACATACCCCCACCCTTACCCTCACTCCCATAACTCCCACACAACCCACCCATCTCAATACCAAGCCCTGCATGTAACACCAATGCACGGACCCCCATCACAGATCTGCATGGACACCCATCACTAAAGCATGCACATTAGAGAGAATCCCCTAGCCCACAAAATTACTACTCACACAAGGCAAAGCTGCCAGGGCAATAACAACCATAAAGGGAAACACACCCATGCACAAGATGACACACAGAAATAATATCACTGCATTTACATCCCCACAGGTCCCCCACTCAACATCACCGGAGAGGAGGTGCCATCAACTTCCTGTCCACCCCCAGAAGAGGCCCACAGTGATGACAGCAGCTCTGTCCGCCTGGATCTGGATGACCAACCAGGCCCATCGGGGATCTCCGGACAGTCAGTTACCCAGGTACAGTCCCATACCACCACAGAGCCTCCTCCTCAGGAAACACCACCACAGTACCCACCCAGCGGGCCCATACCTCTGTCCAGAGGACACGTCAATCAGCAGTGTGTCCAACACTACGGGGACCCCAGGGCACCCCACAAACACAAGACGATCAGGGATCCGGGGTCAGTGGCGGTGGGCAGACGGTTCAGGGGACAGAGGCACAGGACAACAGGGAAGCTGGGAGGACTGCTGTGCGACAGGGGAGGACAGGCCCAGGGAACCAACTCTCCAGGAGGCACTCACCAACATCCTGGGAGCATACCACCATTCCCAGGAGATGATGGACCAGATACTGGACAAGTTGCAGGAGACCCAGCGGCTGCAGGAGGAACAGTACCTGGGGATCAGGGAGGACTTAAAGGACATCCACACCACCCTGGTCACCATTGCAGGGGTGCTGACAGACATAGCCAACATCATGAGGGAGGCAGTGGCACACCACCGGGCCCCTGACACTAGCCAAAACGATAAACAGCCTTCCGCCTCCGCTGCAGCTAGTGGACAGGAAGCCCCACCACAGGAACAACAGGACACCAGCACCCCACCCCCTGCAGAAGGAGAACATTGCACATCCCCCTCTAATCTTTAGCACTTAACTAAACACCATTTGAATAATACAAGAATGGAGTCTGTCAAATCATTTAACCATGTATTCATTTAACAAGCTTTAAACACTACAATATAACTGTACAGCATTGTAATACAAAGGAAAGACCTGTAGTTGGCAGGAGTGATAGTGGGACACAAATATCTGAAAATAGAGATTCCAAAGGGTACAGTAAGCAGCCATAGGAGTTGGAAATTCAGCCTGCCAGTGACAATGTCAAATACAAAACTGTCAATGTAAAGTGTAATTACAGTGTCTTATCTGTGTGTCATTGGAAGTACTGTCTTATAATAGCCTCTTCTTCATCCTCTGCCTCCTCATCTTCACTGTCTACAGGGTCCACTGCTGTCACACTCCCATCTCCAGCCTCATCCTCCTGCAGAAAAGGCACCTGGTGACGTAAGGTAAGGTTGTGCAACATACAGCATGCCACGATGATCTGGCACACCTTCTTAGGTGAGAAGTACAGGGATCCACCTGTTAGATGGCGGCAACGAAACCTGGCCTTCAGAAGGCCGAATGTCCTTTCTTTTGTTGTTCGTGTTCACCCATGTACCTCGTTGTAACGTTCCTATGCCCTTGTCCTGGGATTCCTCACAGGGGTCAGTAGCCATGAGAGGTTGGGGTAACCAGAGTCACCCTCAAATATTGAGAGACAACTGTTAGACACACACTAACCATTAGGGCCCACACCATACCCACCCACCAACACCTACTGTGTGGGAACCAGGGCCCACCTATTAGCCACACCCGGTGCCTCTGGAGTTGAGCCATCACATATGGGATACTGCTATTCCTCACGATAAAGGCATCATGCACAGTCCCAGGATACTTTGCATTGACATGGGAGATATACTGGTCCGCCAGGCACACTATCTGCCCATTCATGAAGTGAAAGCTCTTTCAATTTCTGAACACCTGTTCATTTCTCACTGGGGGACAAATGTTCTATGTGTACCATCAATAGCCCCAATAATGTTGGGGATATGTCCCATAGCATAGAAATCAGCTTTCACTGTGGCCAAATCCTCCACCTAGGGGAAAACGATGTAGCTGCTCATGTGTTTAATCAGGGCAGACAATACTCTGGTCAACACTATTGAGAACCTTGGCTGAGACATTCCTGCTGCCCAGCCCACTGTCACTTGGAAAGAGCCACTTGCCAGGAAATGGAGCACAGATAGGACTTGCACAAGAGGGGGGATCCCGGTGGGCTGACGGATAGCAGATATCAGTTCAGGTTCCAATTGGGCATACTGCTCGGTGATTGTGGCCCTGTCCAGTCTATAGGTGAGGATAATGTGCCTGTCCTCCATTGTTGCCAAGTCCACCAAGGGTCTGTACACTGGGGATGTCTCCATCTCCTATTCATCCACAGCGGTTGCATTCAAGGGGGCAAACAGTCAGTAGCTGGTCAGTATTCCATATTTCCAAACACTACCCTGCATTGCATGTTGTAACTGTAACACAATATTGTTGTATAGGCACAAATGGTGGCTATGTGTACTGTGACGCAGTTAGGTGCCATGGTCTCCCGCCCTGAAATGGTGCCCCCTGTCCTGTATTGAGGGACAGGTAGAAATAAGGTAATTCCGCTGACGTTGTGCGCCGTTGCGGGAGGAGGTCAAACACCGACGTGCAACTCCTCATTGGATCCCATTGGACCCTATGGGTTACAGTGGCCAATGGTGATGTTCGCCAGCAGTGACGGTATGCACCGCTGTGGACGTTACCACCATTTTCTACCTGTTCACCCACTTGCTACCTGACCTTCAACAGGAGAGGACCTACACTGCAAGTGCTGCTGTGACCTGTCTCTGGAACTGACCATGGCTCCTGTCACTGGGGAAAGGGCCCCTGCCTTGACAGCTTCGGAGCTGGAGAGACTGGTGGATGGGGTCCTACCCCAGTACCGTATACTGTATGGGTCTCCAGACCAACAGGTGAGTACACTGTGAGCACGATGCATGAGGCATGAATGCATGAAGTGCTGTGCGTGAGGTCCTCATGTGGGGGGGGTTGATGGAAGAGCACTGGGCTGCGTGCTGCATGTATGGTGGACAATGTCTGTGTGCAAGGGGATGGGAGGGCTATGGTGGGACATGAGTGTAACAGGCTGGACAGTGTGATTGATACCTTTTCCTATGTGTATATTTCTGCAGATTAGCACCCATCAGAAAAAGGGTATATGGCGTGCCATCGCTAAGGACGTGCGGACCCTGGGGGTCTATGGCAGGCGGTGAACCCACTGTCGCAAACGGTGGGAGTACCTGAGATGCTGGAAAAGGAAGACAGTGGAGGCCCAGCTGAGGATGGCCTCCCAACAAGGAAGGGGTGCCCGTCGAACCCTGACCCCCCTGATGGCCCTCATACTGGCGGTGGCCTATCCCGAGCTGGATGGGCACTTGAGGGCATTACAGCAGCCAAAAGGGGGTGAGTACAGTTTCCCAATATACTACTTGCACGTGGTGGGGTGGTCTCCGGGTGGGGGATGTGGGCCTGTGGGTGCCCCTAGGTCAGGCCGGACATTGCAGGGTTGGTCCCATGTTGGGCAGGGTTTGATGCAAACCATCTCCAACCAAGCTAGTAGGCATCCACTACTGGGCAGGGGTCTGTGGGTCTCAGGTATGCTGTTATTGGCATTAGGTATTACTGTCCATGTCCTGGTGACTAGCATTGTGATTGGTAGTGCATTGCCTAATGCGTAGGGCTGTTCCCTGTGTGTGTGTGTGTGGTGTACGCCAACGGTGGTGTCGTTGCAGCCATTGACCAAGTGTGTCCTTTGTCGCCCCCCCTCCTTTTTGTTTTGTCACCCTGTCCTTCTGTGCATTAGCATCATCTGGCTGTGGAGCAGAGGCCCTGGCGACAGAGGGAGCTGCATCCCACATGGCCCAGGAGGCCGAATCAACCAACGGTAAGGGCACCAGTGGGATGGAGGGCGAGGGGAGCACCACGATGGAGACAGGAGGGGACAGTTTGGACAGTGATACCTCCTCTGATGGAAGCTCCCTGGTGGTCGTGGACACCTCTGTGCCCACCCCAACTACAGGTACAGCTGCCACTCACTCTGTTTCCCGTGCCCACTCACCAAAGAGGGTTGGCATCTCCTTCACCCCAGGCACCTCAGGCCCTGCCCTTGTTAGGCCTGCTGCCCTGAGGGAGGAGGCCATTGACCTCCTGCGATCCATCTCTGTTGGGCAGTCAACCATTGTGAATGCCATTCAGGGGCTGGCAGGCCATTTACAACAAACAAATGCATTCCAGGAGACATTCACACTGGCATGGCAGCCCAACAGAGATCAAGCCAGGCTCTGGCCTCCTCTCTGATGGCAGCCATTGTTCCTGTTTCTAGCATCCCCCCTCCAACTTCCTCTACCCAATCCCATTCCCCTCAACCCCAACCTATCCCAAGCACACAGGCAGACCTGCATACACACAGGACAACACACGGGAGTGGTTCAGTCAAACACAAGCACTGCACATTATCCCACAGGGACTCACACAAACACCATCCAGATGCAGACACTGCCTCCACTGTGTCCCTCTCCTCCTCCTCGTCCACCTCCCTCCCAGTAGCGTCTACACTCACACCTGCATGCACTACATCCTCCTCCACTACCTCCATCACCAGCATGCCTATCACTACACACCCCTCACTGGCAGTAACCACCCCCACATCCATGCACACGTCCCCTGTGTCTTCTCCCACTGTGTCTGTGCCCTCTCCTCCCAAAGTACACAAATGCAAGCACTCAGACACCCAACAGCCATCCACCTCACAACAGCATCCAGCCAATGCATCTGCACTCAAACACAGCACACAGACACCTCCTACAACCACTTCCTCTTCCTCCACTCCCAACTCTTCACCCTCTCCCCCACCCCAATGTCCCTTAGAAGCTTTTCCTCTCCACCGTTGACCTCTTCCCTACCACTTCCCCCGTCCTTCGCGTCGGGCGGTCAGAACCCAGGCAAGCACCTCAGCCACCCAGTCCACGGCCACAGGAGTGTCGACAACTACTGCAGGTGGGAGAGGATCCCAGGAACCACTCATCAGCACTGAAAGTGTGCCTGCACCAGGTGTGGCAAGGAAGGGCAAAGAGGCACCACCAGCTTCGAAAGGGAAGGGCAAGGAGGCACCACTAGCTGCGAAAGGGAAGAGCACAGAGGTACCACCAGCTGCTAAAGGGAATGGCAAGGAGGCACCACCAGCTGCAAAAGGGAAGGGCAAGGGGCCAGCACCTGCAGGCAGGAAGGACAGGAGGCCTGGTGCTGGGACTCATTTGGTGCCCCCACCACCAACCATGGCGGTTCAGCTGTCCAAGGCTGCAGATGAAGGGCTGGAGCCTACCCCCACCACTGCCAGCACCGCCAACAGCACCACTGCCAGCAGCCCCAGTGGGCAGCTGTCCGAATCTGCAGGGTAAGGGCTGGAACCTCCCGCCAACACTGCCAGCCCCGACACCAGCCCTGCCACTGCCACCACTGAGCAGCCGCCACCGCCGGCGGGCAGTGTGTAGTCCTGCCTCCATGGGCTGTAGTGCGTCCTGGACCCTGCAAATCCTGTAGGAGTGACACCCAGGAGAGAGACTGTGACCTTGCACTCCCCAAGATCTACATCACAGGGCACAATGCCCCTTTCGGAACCAGTGGAAGAAGCCATCCATTCACTGCATCTTTCCCAGGTGGAAGTACACTGGGCACAATGCCCCCTCCAGAACCAGTGGAAGCAGCCATCCACTCACTGCATCCTTCCCAGGATGAAGCACACTGGGCACAATGCCCCCTCCAGAACCATTGGAAGAAGCCATCCTCTCACTGCATCCTTCCCAGGATGAAGCACACTGGGAACAATGCCCCTTCCAGAACCAGTGGAAGAAGCCATCCACTCAACGCATCCTTCCCAGGATGAAGCACACTGGGCACAATGCCCCCTCCAGAACCAGTGGAAGAAGCCATCCACTCTCTGCATCCTTCCCAGGATGAAGCACACTGGGCACAATGCCCCCTCCAGAACCATTGGAAGAAGCCATCCACTCACCGCATCTTTCCCAGGATGAAGCACACTGGGAACAATGCCTCTTCCAGAACCAGTGGAAGAAGCCATCCACTCAACGCATCCTTCCCAGGATGAAGCACACTGGGCACAATGCCCCCTCCAGAAGCAGTGGAAGAAGCCGTCCACTAGAGAGACTGTGGCCTTGCACTCCTCATCACCAAGCAGTGGGAAAACCACCCACTTGAGAGACTGTGCCCTTGCACTCCCCAGGACCAAGCAGTGGGCAAAGCACCCACTTGAGACACTGTGGCCTTGCACTCCCCAGGACTTAGCAGTGGGCAGACCATCCACTTGAGAGAATGTGGCCTTGCACTCCCCAGGACCAAGCAGTGGGCAAATCACCTACTTGAGAGACTGTGGCATTGAACTCCCCAGGACCAAGCAGTAGGCAAACCACCCACTTGAGAGACTGTGGCTTTCCACGCCCCAGGACCAAGCAGTGGGCAAATCACCCACTTGAGAGACTGTAGCCTTGCACTCCCATGACCAAGCACAGGGCATGTTGCCCCCTCCAAAGCATGTGGGCTAGTCACCCACTTGAGAGACGGTGGCCTTGCACTCCCCAGGACATCTCACAGGTCATGAAGCCCCCTCCAAGACCAGTGGAGTTGTACCATCTTCCGGCTGAGGTGCCCTCCCATTCCCCATCCACCTGAGGTGCCTGTGTATTTTTGATCTGTTGCCCCTGCAGTGTTCTCTCCGTGTTGTTGCAGGAGTGAGGTGAGGCATTGGCCTATGTGATGTGGCCCTGTGGCCCACGGACATTGAGGACTGGGCAGTATTCCTCCATTTGTAAATATGTATATACATTTGTATTTTGAAACACTTATTCATGTTATTTTATCATATTACACTCACTTTCTTCCAATCATTTTGTCCTTGCATTACTCCTGAGGGGTTTGTGCTTCTGTTTCTGTGTATGGTGTTGGGGGTGGGGGTGTTGTGTGTTGCATGTATGTGTCACTCTCTTTTTCCTCCACCCTCCCTTGTGTGCTAGGTGGCAGTACTCCCTGTGGTCGTCTTCGCCGGTGTTGCTGCTCATAATGCAGGAAAGGGTAGACGAGCATGGGGAAAATGTGCAACTCGGGGTCCATGGTGTTGTGGTTGTTCCCTGAGTATCCAGAGGTGAGTCCTTTGACTTCTGTGTTCTGTTTCCGCCGTGCTTCTGATGTCGTTGGTACCATCCCGGAAAAGGTGGCAGATAGGCCTGTCATAATACGGGCGGTACATTATCTTCCGCCTGGCTTTTGGAGGTTACTGCTGTGGTGCTTGTTGCTACCGCCGTGGCGGTCAGTGTATTAAAGTGGCTGTCTGTCTGAGCGGTTTCCGCAGTGGTCACAATTCCTTTTTTTTACCTGTTGGCGGTATTACTGCCACTTTATCACCAACCGCCAGGGTTGTAATGAGGGCCTAAATTATTTAAAAACAAATAGCAGTCTCTCTCTTTTCCCTATCAGTCGTTCTCCCTCGCTGTGTTGCATTTGTTTATGTGCTGCTGTTTTGCCGCTGCTTCTTTGCCTCAGTAAAGAAATTAAATGAAAACAAGAAGAAACCTGCGAACCTAGTCAAGTCTTGATTTGGAAGCTCCTAGTGTAAGGACGATTTTTTAAAATTTAGCCTGTAGGCACACATGCTTATTTTAACTTATTTTAAAGTTTCAACCATACAAAGCAAAATAATACAACATTAATTTATTAGAGGCCTACCACTTTGTGATGTAGCTTTAGCGTAATTCCTGTCTAACTGAGCTGGGCTCCCCATTTGGTTGGTACTTTTCATTGTTTTACAGGCAGGTTTAACGGTTATGCCTGGCTCTGGAGAAGGTAGGATGGGGTGATCGTCTCTGCTTTCCTTCTTTTGTCTCGCAGGTACAGTTGTGCCAACTTGAGAAAAGCGTGTAGAACTAGCTTAGAATCCTCCTTGGATTCAGATATCCAACAGTGGGCTTCCGCAAGGTACTCCTTCATCATAGGTACTTTATTGACTCCTACTTTTCAGAAGGTTATTTATCTGGCTGCCATTTCCACCAAATGGTCTCTAAAACAGTCCCTAGGGGCTTTAGAGGCCCACATCCTGAGACCTATATTGGGGAGGATCACAACAATGACGATGCAAATGAGGATGCAGGATGCAAATGGATGAAGAGGGCTACCTGAACACCCATGTAAGTAAGTATATATAGTATGTACTTGTTTGCCAACACCAAGATGCCTTGGCTACGGCCGTCCTAAAAAAAATGATTGAGGAGACAACAAAAGAAACTAAACCCTCCACTTCACCTGGGTATATATCAAGAACATGCACATACTAATTATAAATAGATTTTTGATGCTTATAGCTTACGAAGAGTCTGCCTCTGAAACATGCTAGAGATCAATCTGCTGACTCACTGACATGTATCTGCATTCTTTCTTTTGCCCATTTCTCATCAGATTCTGATACCAAACCAATGCATCAATTTTGGTTGATCCAGTGTTAGAACTATTGGAGCTAAAACACCTGCACTTGTGTGATTGGGTTTCATCTGTGCATATTACAGAATTCACCCATTGCTGGTTTACTTCTCCACTGGAGAAATCTTCACTGAACACCTTGTGTTCCTGATGAAGCACTTCAGGTATGCTTTAAGCAAGGTCAACAGGTCTTTTCACCTTAGAAAACGCTCTGGAGAAAATCAAACATCACCAATTAATTGACATTTAAATTTACTTTCTGATCAGTTTGGCCACACAAGGAACACCCAAGTCGAGAATAAAGTTAAAGGTTTTTATTACAAGCTCAGACTCTAATTAATGTTAAACAACTCTCAATACAAGACTATAAAGATGCAATATTGCCATCCGATGTTCCAAGCTTTGGAACAATCGAAGCTTGCTTCTCATAATACATACTAAGCACTCAATAAAGGCTATACAGAACAGTACGACTAGGCTCTGATGCTCTGTAAACAGGTATTGTCCAACTCTTCAAAAAATGGAAGCAGTCTGAAATCACCTAAGTTAGTTGATTAAGCATAGGAAGTCCTAAGGTGACAAGTTACTGGACTACACCACATAGGGACGAAAAGGAAAAAGGAAATAAAGGACAAATACATTTGTAAACACAACATTTGGGTCAAAATGAAGCTGACTAATTGTGGCAAAAAGTAAGTAAAAAGGCAAGGTGTCAGTATTTCAGAAGCTTGGTCAAGAGTCTTCTCATTTGGCCAGGAAAAATCTAAGGGGCTGATTTACGACCCAGAGTTTTGAGACTTGCAATTCGCGACTCATTTACGATTTGCAAATTGCGAGCAGCAAAACGATATGTACAACAGTGTACTTTACACTGTTTGCGATTCCCAGTGTGGTCGCAAATGACCTACCGCATTAATATTTATGAGGTAGGTCGCAATTTGGGACCCCATTAGAAATGGCTGCACTCACAGGGATGGTGGCCTGCTTCTTTCAAATAAAGCAGGCTTTTTTTTTCTTAAAGGAAAACGAGATGTATTTCATAAACAAAAATGACAAGTTTTCTTTTCTTTTTTTCAGAGCAGGCAGTGGTCAATAGCACCACTGCCTGCTCTGAAAAAGGATTTTCGCTACCATTCACAAAGGGGGAGGGGTCCCATGGAGACCCTTTCCCGTTTGTGAATCGGTTAGCACCAAACTATTTTGCCGAATACCGATTACCGAATCGCAAAAAAGGATCTGTACACTGCAAAATGATTTTTTCTCATCGCAAACGCCCCGATTCTGAGAATCAGGCCATTTGCAATGAGAAAAAAGCTTTGTACATGTGGCCCTTAGTCTTCGCTCAGCAAGCATCAGGAAGGTGGGGAGCAAGGGCAAAAGAGGTTTGTACCTTTCAAAGTCCAAATGAAGAGTTCTTCAGATGAATTTCCTCCTAAGTACAAATGATGACTGCCTCAAATCCAACTGGGGTACGATAAATTAAAGTCCAAAGTGAATGATGATTTGTCCATTAATCACACTTCATGGATCGGAAGGTTTAATTGTCCATTCATAGCACATCATGCAACATCAGGAAAAATTCCCAATGCTATCATGGGAAGACATCCAACTTTGCTCTCCTGTATGACTTTGCAACAAATTATATATCAATATTCATGTTACAGTAATATAGTAAAGATAAATAATTTAATCATACATTTTGATAGGTATAATGAGGAACTATAATTTTCCACGTTAGCATTTGACATTTAAATGCAAATTTATAAGGAAATTAATTATTGTTTCAATTAAAACCACTTCTTAGCATCATTAGGAAACATGTGAATTCAAAATAAATGATTATACCCAGAATAAAATATCTGTACCGCATCACATGAGATCAATAGCCTAGCCTACAGTGAATGCACCTTAGTATGAGCTCTCAGTGCACCACTTTACAGTTAACATGTTAGCATTTCACACAATGTAATGTAGATATGGTCACAAATAGATCATCATTATGAAACAAAAGGTAAGAGTCAAAACTCACCAGCACCACTCGAATTCTCCAAGTCCAGGTATTGAAAAGGGGGTTCCCCCATCTTCTAAAGATTTTTCAGCACACTGACCATGACCCTCGCAAAGGTGTTGATCATGTATTGAAACACTACAAGGACAGAATCCTGGATGTCTCATCCTACTCATCTTTTGACTCTATTGTTGAAGAGGCTGGACAAAACATGTCATGTTTTTTCTTGGTGATGCCGATTCTGCCATTTCAGCTGTGGGACATGTGACCATTGTTTTAGGGATGGACCTCAAAATCTCTGTTCTGTGTGCACATGCATTTTGCAAGTTAACAAATGCATGCGCTGCTCCTCCGTATGGGTGGAGGAGCGTTGCCCCTCCTTCAGCAGCAACCACTGCAAATCCTTTTACATGGAAACTCCGTTAATTATCCTTTCCATGTGAAAGGGGCGGGGCATTGGGGGTGATGAGCTGAGGGGAGTGCACTGTGCAATCCCCTCAGAGCGCATGTGTGTTGGCCGGCCGTCTTGGGCCGGCCAAACACACATGCGCACAGGGCTCTCTCCAACCCAGCAACATGGTTGCTGGGCTGGAGAGAGCCTGCACAGGCTCCCAGTCTGCCTGGGCATCCCCAGCCAACCCTGACGATGCTCAAAGCAGCTTTAGGATTGGCGCAGGGCAGGCTGGGAGCCTGTGCCTGCAGTCGACGAGGGACTGAGGAGCAGTGCGCGGCAGAGGAGGTAAGTGATTTTTTTAAAGATTTTTAAATTAAATTTCTCCCGCGCCCCTCCGCCCCCCGCACCCTCTGCTCCTGAACAAATGTCCCCTAATTAACAGCAGGTTCATGAAGTGTCTTTTTAGGCACATTTGACCTTTTATAGTTTTTACTAATGTGAATAAGACTAAGGGCGTGATTTTGAGTTTAGGGGGTCTGTACTCTGTCATGAATGTGATGGATGTACTTTTCACCTTATTACAAGTGCATTATATCCTTTCGTAATCTCAGTTAACTCAAGGAAAAATGTGTCAGGATTGTTAGTTGGCCCCAGTATCTTCCTGTGTAGTTAACTTGCGTAAGAACATGTCATGACGGTCTATGAACTACTGTAGATTATGTATAGCTGTAAATAAATAAATCTCCAGAATTTTGAATAAGATATCAAAATATTGGGCCTCATGCCTAAAGAAAAAATAAAGGAAGTAAATTACAATCTTCTGAGCTTACTGCGTGACTGGGGATAACAAGCCCAATGTCATTGTGGTTTGCATTATTTCCAGTAACATGGGAATTCCTCAGCTGCAGTAAAAACATAACTGGCAGAATATATTTTGCTACCTTTCCATAGGCTCAATCAATATCACCAGAGGTAACAATGTTTACATTCCATGAAGCAATAAGGACCAAGAATTTAGTAACCAAGGTTTTCTTACGTTCTGTTCCTAGCTGTGTTCCTATATCGCTGCTCTGTCCAGCCTGCTGTGACGAATTTGCAAAAATCAAGGGATTATCCCTTCTAGAGTTGTGGACCTGATGATATTGCACCAACTTCATATGGTCTTCAACTGCTGGTTGTGAGACAAGAAACAAGCATAGTATCTTCTTAGCAAAGAGCATATTTGCCCAGGATGGGAGACAACAGCATGCGTTAATAATTTCTTCTGTGGATTACAAATGTGAATGTCTGTGGTCACCAACACTTACCCACACAGGTTGAGGGGATGAGGTGCAACATTAGCAGTTTGCTTTTATGTCTAGCTGAAAGACTGAACATTATTAAAGTTGGTGAAGTAATCGTACCACCTGTATTAGGTGCACGCTGGGTACTCCAGGGGTCAGTGCTGCCTTGTTATTATTCAAGCTATGTATGAAAGCACAGGAGCTTCAAACTTGGATCTCAGGTTTTGGTGCAACACTAGGGAGGCAGACAATCACAGTGCTAGGTCTGTAATCCAGGGATTTCAGAATGGCTTATTTTGGCGCTGCTGTTCATTTAAGACTGATAGTGCAACTTGGCTTGACCTCAACATTATGGGGGTTATTACGATGTTTGCAGTTCATTGACCGCCATGTTGGTGGTGTCGGTCGTACCACCAAAAGGCTGGCGGAGAAGACCGCCAAATTATGGCCATGGGGGTATTCCTAAGAGAATACAGCCAATCCACTGTCAGTGCTGCCAGTGAGGTCAGACCACCACGGATGGAAGGAGGCACCTTCAGGCCGGCAAAGACCATGTTGCACCCAGACATGTTACGAAGTTGAACGCTGCCAAGGTTTCCGCCGTGGTCGCACCACCACAGAAACCCCTTGCGGAAACCAACAGTATAAATGGAGACCCACATATTCAGGAAGCCACACCTGTCTGGAGCCACCATGGAACCTGAACTACACGTCTTCCCACTGCTCCTGCTTGCCCAACGACTCTGGAACCAGTGACAATGACAACTACTGTCACTGTTGCATGATGGTAGATAGGGTCACGACACACACACAACATACTCATCCGGAACTGGTGGTGTGGGCGACAAATACAGGTACTCCTACACTGACACGTGCATTCACACACAACCATATACACACAGACTTAGGACATACACCACAGCCAACACACACTACCAAAACACATACCAAACCACAGACATACAGCACCGGCACTGTCAAACAGAACAACATACAACAACAGCGAAACTACACAACTACACCCCGCCTGACAATTTATATATACAATACAATGAAACATCAACATGTTACGAATACATACAATCACACTGCCATACATCGAGGCATACGTCACACCATGCAAAAACACCACACAGCAGTTTGGACACACCAATCACAGCACACACAAACACACACACAGTGCACCCACACAAGGACACACCACACTCCAAATCACAACAGCCAACACAATCAATCCACACAAAGCAATCAAATGTCCCACACACATACATGCCCCACACACTATGGGGGTCATTACAACATTGGCGGGAAAAGGCGCTTACCGCCGTGCAGAAGAGCGCCAATACACCGCCGCGGACGTGGAATTCCGCCACAGCTATTATGACACACATCTTGGAATCCGCCGAAATTCAGACACCCACACAACTCCGCCACACCAAAGGTCAGTGATAAACTGGCGAAAACAAATCCTCCACGCCAACAGAAACACGTCCATGCTATTATGACCCACGAATCCACGCGGCGGTCTTTCAACCCGGGTATTCCATTGGCGGTACACACCGCTGCGCTCAAAATACACACACATCTCCAAAACACCGCCACATTGGACAATTCCAAATACACACACCTGATACACATACACACACCACTCCCACACACCCAATTCAATATAAAACACACACCCACATCACCCACAAACCCCTACAACCACAATTCATGGACGAAGGCCATAGAGACAGAACAGCAAAGACAACCCCACCATACAGTGGCACACAACACCATCACGCACACAACATCCACGCACAAAACACCACACACCACTACACATCACCACACACATCAATACTCACACCGCCCCACACATCACACACACCACCCCATGGCACGCCAAAGACACCCCTGCTTTTCCGAGGAGGAGCTCCGGGTCATGGTGGAGGAAATTGTCCGGGTAGAGCCACAGCTATTTGGCTCACAGGTGCAGCACACATCCATAACCAGGAAGATGGAGCTATGGCGAAGAATAGTCGACAGGGTCAACGCTGTGGGACAGCACCCAAGAAATCGGGAGGACATCAGGAAGAAGTGGAATGACCTACGGGGGAAGGTGCGTTTAGCGGTCTCCAGGCACAACATCGCGGTTCAGAGGACTGGCGGCAGACCCCCACCTCCTCCCCCACAACTAACAACATGGGAGGAGCAAGTCTTGACCATCATGCATCCAGAGGGCCTCGGAGGAGTCGGTGGAGGATGGGACACTGGTAAGTCAAATCTTAACTATCATATCCCCCACCCTACCTGCATGCTATCACACACCCCCACCCTCACACCCTCCCCTATCACCCAAAATCCTCACTAATGTATTCATAACACAAACTACACATCCCAACACCAAGGCCCTGCATGACACAACTAAGCATGGACACCTACCACCTAAGCATGCCCACTGCACATACCCAGAACAACCCCCTAACCATCATCACACAAGCCCCCACACAGGAATGCTTGCACTGGGGTACACAGACACCCACCCATTGCACACCATCACACACACACATGCAATAATCATGCTCTTATGCCCCTGCAGGAACACGAAGGACCGTCACCACACCAGAGGGTCCAGACAACACCACTCCACCCCCAGAAGAGGCCCACAGTGACGATAGCAGCTCTGCCCTACTGGAGCCTGATGACCAGCCCGGACCATCGTGGGCCTCGGGACAGTCGGTTCCCCTTGCACAGGTACAGCCCAACACTGACCTTCCACCCTCTGGTAACACCAGCACAGCACCCACCCAGCGGGCCCAAACCTCCCTACCCAGGACAGGTCAATCAGCGGTGTGTCCACCACCACAGGGAACCCAGGGTAACCCACCACCCCAACAACAATAGGGACCTGGGGGCAGTGTTAGTGGGCACACGGTCCAGGGAACGGAGGCACAGGAACACAGGGGAACTGGGAGGGCTGCTGTGCGACAGGGGCCGGACAGGCCAAGGGAACCCACTCTCCACGAGGCCCTCACCTCCATCATGGGAGCATACCACCACTCCTAGGAGACGATGGCGACGGTCCTGGTCAAGTTTCAGGAGACCCAGCGCCTGCAGGAGGACCAGTATTTGGGGTTCAGGGAGGAGCTCAGGACCATCAGCTCCGCCTTGGGCACCATCGTAGGGGTGCTAAAGGACATACAGCAGACCCTGAGGGACACCGTGGCACTCCAAGGGGCCCCTGACACTAGCCAGGACGATGAACTGCCCACCACCTCCGCCGGCGCTAGTGGACAGGACGCCCCGCAACAGGACCACCACACCAGCACCCCACCCCTTGCAGACGGACAACCACCACGCAAGCGGTCCCTGAGAGCCAGGAACAGGACAGAGCAAGATGGCAAGACCCCCGCCAGGAAATGAGACCACCCTGATTGTCCCCCCACTGTCCCACTTTGTTACCCTGTCCATACTTGAACTGCCCCAGCTCCACTTCCTATGCCCATATGGGCAGTGCACCTGTGAGACTAATAGACTGGACTCTGCCATGGACATTCCTCCGCCATCACCCATCCTCATTTTACAACCCCCTCCCATTTCTGACCACTTCAATAAACACCCTTGAAACACAAAACAATCTGGAGTCAGTCTATGATTTGTTAAAATGTAATATCTGTGACAGTGTCAAAATGCGTTGTGAGATGTAAAGGCAACATACCAATGTCACACATCAAAAGTCCTTGAAGGATGCAAGTAGATGACACACGTTGGTAACCACACCTGTGAAACAGTAATGGAAAGAAACAACTCAATTACCATATAATCTCAATAAATTACACACAGGATAGAGGAAGACGTGTGACAGTGAATGTAATGGTAAAAATGAAAATGTTCTCACCTGTGTGTCACTGGAAATATTGCTGTATGACTGACTCCCTGTTGTCGTTGTCTTCTTCCTCAGCTTCCTCCTCATCACTGTCCACAGGCTCCACAGCTGCCACAACACCGTCATCTGGACCATCCTCCTGCAGAAAAGGCACCTGGCGTTGCAAAGCCAAATTATGAAGCATCGAGCAGGCGATGATGATCTGGCACACCTTCTTCGGTGAGTAGAATAGGGAACCACCTGTCATATGGAGGCACCTGAACCTGGCCTAGTCCGCCCATGGGCCTCCTTGTAGCGTTCCTCTTCCCTGGTCCTGGGATACCTCACTGGGGTCTATAGCCAGGAAACGTTGGGGTAACCAGAGTCCCCTAATAGCCGTACACGGTGCCTCTAGAGTTGACCCATCATATCAGGGATGCTGCTATTCCGCAGGATGTAGGCGTCATGCACTGAGCCAGGGAACATAGCATTAACCTGGGAGATGTACTGGTCTGCCAAACAGACCATCTGTACATTCATGGAATGATAACTCTTCCTGTTCCTGTACACCTGTTCACTCCTGTGGGGGGGGACCAGAGCTACATGGGTGCCATCAATGGCACCTATGACGTTGGGGATATGTCCAAGGGCATAGAAGTCACCTTTAACTGTAGGCAAATCTTCCACCTCAGGGAAAATTATGTATCTCCTTACGTGTTTCAGCAGGGCAGACAACACTCTGGACAACACGTTGGAAAACATAGGCTGGGACATCCCTAATGCCATGGCCACTGTTGTCTGAAAAGACCCACTTGCAAGGAAATGGAGCACTGACAACACCTGCACGTCAGGGGGGATTCCAGTGGGATGGCGGATTGGTGACATCAGGTCTGACTCCAACTGGGTACATAGTTCCTGGATTGTGGCACGGTCAAACCTGTAGGTGACGATTACATGTCGCTCTTCCATTGTCAACAGGTCCACCAGCGGTCGGTACACCGGAGGATTCCGCCATCTTCTCACATGTCCCAGCTGACGGCGCCTACGAAGGACAACAGCGACGATAAAGTCAATTTTCCTCCAGGTATGTACCCACAGTTACACAGAAGACTACATCAAACACAAAACCCTTCCTGTATGTGTGTTGAGTGTAGGCCTAGCTATGTGTGACGCAGAAGTAAATGAAGCCATGTGGGCCCCTGAAATGGCGGCTGCCTGACCTCTAAACTGGGACAATGGGATTGTGGGGTAACTGTGCTGGCGTTGCACACCGTAGCGGTAGGCGGTCGTAGACCGCGGCGCAATGCTGCATTGGTTAACATAGGACCCTATGGGTCCCAGGAGCCAATGAACAGGTGCGCCGGTGGTGATGATACGCACCGCCGCAGACATCACCGCCGCGGACGTCACCGCCATTTTCTATCTGTTCAATCACTAGATACCTGACCTTTGACAGGAGAGGACCTACACTGCAAGTGCTGCTGTGACCTCGGTCTGGAATCGACGATGGCTGCTGTGTCTGGGGAAAGGGCCCCTGCCTTCACTGCTCAGGAGTTGGAGAAACTAGTAGACGGGGTCCTCCCCCAGTACACGCTACTCTACGGTCCTCCAGACCAACAGGTTAGTACACAGGGAGCACGTTGTATGGGCTAGGCCTGGGTGGAGAGGGCTGGTTGTAAGAGGGAAGGGTGCAGAGTTCAGGGAACATTAATGCATGTGAATGAATGGGCCACATGGCTAGAGTAGGGAGGGGGCCACTCACATCGACGGTGCAGTTGGTAATGACTTTTCGTCTTCCCTTGTGCATGTCATGTAGGTCAGCGCCCACCAGAAGAGGGACATTTGGCGTGCCATCGCCAAGGACGTCCGGACCCTGGGAGCCCACCAGAGACGGGGCACCCACTGCCGGAAAAGATGGGAGGACATTCGCCGCTGCAGCAAGAAGACGGCGGAGGCTCAGCTGGGGATGGCCTCCCAACGTGGGAGGGGTGCCCGTCGCACCATGACCCCCCTGATGTTCCGGATCCTGGCGGTGGCCTACCCTGAGTTGGATGGGCGCTTGAGGGCATCACAGCAGCCACAAGAGGGGGAGTACAACCTCATTCTGCGGACTTTGCGCGCAGTACAGGGGTCTGGGTGGGGGAGGAGACCTGTGGGTGTACCTAGGCCAGCCAGAAATACGTAGACTAGGCCCCTCTGTAATGCATCCCATGTGGCACTCAACACCACCGCAGTAGAGTGCCAGTGCCAAGTACAGGTATACATGCCCCTGTGCAGATGTCCACCATAGCCATGTAGGCCATATCCCAGGAATTGCATATGCAGAGGCCAGGAGCACGGCGTAGTGCAGGGGGCTGCTGTGTCTGTCTTGTCCACCAACGGTAGCGGTATGCCATGCACTCAACCTGTTCTTCTTCTGTCTCCACCCCCCATTTTTTGTGCTCTCCCTGTTCTTTTGTGCATCAGCATCATCAGGCGGAGGTACAGTGGCACCGGAGCACGAGGGAGCTACATCTCACATGGCCATGGAGGGCCACACCACAGACTCAGAATGCACCAGTGGGACGGAGGGGAGCTTCACGTCGGCCACCGGATCACCAACCAGCGACACGGACTCGTCCGCCGATGGGATCTCCCTTGTGGTGGCGGCACCATCTGTGCACCCCACTTCTACAGGTACAGCTGCCACCTCCCCTACCAGCACTGCCCTCCCAGCAGCCCCTCAGCGTTCGCCCCGTGCCCGCTCACCCAGGAGGGTGGGCATCACCTTCGCCCCAGGCACCTCAGGCCCTGCCCCAGTCACCCCTGCTGCCCTCAGTGAGGAGGCCATTGACCTCCTCAGGTCACTCACTGTTGGGCAGTATACCATTGTGAATGCCATCCAGAGTGTAGAAAGAGAGTTGCAACATGGTAATGCATTCCTGGAGGGCATTCATTCTGGTCAGGCTGTCCTTCAGCGAACCCTGCAATCTCTGGCCTCAGCACTGATGGAAGCCATTGTCTCTGTGTCTAGCCTCCCCCCTCCAACCTCCTCCACCCAGAGCCAATCCCCTGTACCCCAGCTCATCCCAAGCACACCTACAGACCAGCATGCACACAAGTCAACACACACAAGTAGCTCAAGCAAACATAGGCACCACACAACCCACAGGCACTCACGCAAGCCTCACCCACATACAGACACAGCAACATCCACTGCCTCCACTGTGTCCCCCTCCTCCTCTTCTCCCTCCTCCCTCCCAGTCTCGTCTACACACACACCTGCATGCACTACATCTACAGGCACCAGGAGTCGCAACAGAACACCCAGCACCACTTCCCGCTCACCTGCACTCACCACCTCCACTGCCATTTACACGTCCCCTGTGTCCTCTCCCAGTGTGTCTGTGATGCCCCCTCCCAAAGTACACAAACGCGGGCACCCACACACCCAACATCCATCCACCTCACAACAGCCTCCAGTACCTGCACTTGCACCCAAAACACCTAAAGTGACACCTCCTACAACCACCTCCTCTTCCTCCACTCCCAGGCCCCCTCCAACTACCTATCCCAGTGTTCGTCAGAAACTGTCCCTCTGTAAAGTTGACCTTTTTGCCCCCCCCCTCCAATTCATCAGTCCCGTCGTAGCGCCTCAGCCAAAAAGCCTCCAATACCAGTGGTGCCTGTTCAAGGTGTGCGGAGTGCACCGGCCACCAGGGCAGGCAGTATGACCCGGAGCCAAGGCACTGGCAGCCCACCCCCTGTAAAGGCTCTGAAATTGGAAAGTGGACGACAGGACCGTGTGAAGAATCCTGGAGGGAAAACAACTCACAGGGGTCCCAAGGGGATTGGAGAGTCAGCTGTGACTCCACCAAAGGTGGGGAAGGGCCAGAGGAAGTCTGCCCAGCATGTTGTGAGTATCACGGCGGAGAAGGGCGGCATCATTCCCGGCGGTCGAGACGCCACCGCCAGCACCGTCGTCACTGGTCCGGAGACCACCGCCAGAGTAATTGCCCAGGAGGGCCCAAGTATCGTCACTGGTCAGGAGACCACCGCCGGAGTCATTGCGCAGGAGGGCCCTAGTATTGTCGCTGGTCAGGAGACCACCGCCACTGCCGGACTCAGTGCCCAGGAGGGCCCAAGTATCGTCACTGGTCAGGAGACCACCGCCACCGTAGGAGTCAGTGCCCAGGAGGGCCCAAGTATTGTCACTGGTCAGGAGACCACCGCCGGAGTCGTTGCCCAGGAGGGCCCAAGTATCGTCACTGGTCAGGAGACCACCGCCACCGCCGGAGTCAGTGCCCAGGAGGGCCCAAGTATCGTCACTGGTCAGGAGACCACCGCCGGAGTCATTGCCCAGGAGGGCCCAAGTATCGTCACTGGTCAGGAGACCACCGCCACCACCGGAGTCAGTGCCCAGGAGGGCCCAAGTATCGTCACTGGTCAGGAGACCACCGCCGGAGTCAGTGCCCAGGAGGGCCCAAGTATCGTCACTGGTCAGGAGACCACCGCCACCACCGGAGTCAGTGCTCAGGAGGGCCCAAGTATCGTCACTGGTCAGGAGACCACCGCCGGAGTCATTGCCCAGGAGGGCCCAAGTATCGTCACTGGTCAGGAGACCACCGCCGGAGTCAGTGCCCAGGAGGGCCCCGGCTGCCACAGCCCAGGTGGGCTATCAGGGAACGTCATGCCACACACCATTGCCCAGTCTAGGGAACGTCATGCCACACACCAATGCCCATTCTAGGTAACGTCATGCCACACACCAATGCCCGTTCCAGAACCGCCATGGCAAAGCACCGCTGAACAGTCCAGAGACCGCCATGGCAAAGCACCACTGAACAGTCCAGAGACCGACATGGCAAAGCAACGCTGAACAGTCCAGAGACCGCCATGGCAAAGCACCGCTAAACAGTCCAGAGACCGCCATGGCAAAGCACCGATTAACAGTCGAGACACCGCCATGGCAAAGCACCGCTGAACAGGGCATGCACTGCTGAACAGGGCAAGCACCGCTGAACAGTCCAGAACCGCCATGGCAAAGCACCGCTGAACAGTCCAGAGACCGCCATGGCAAAGCACCGCTGAAAAGTCCAGAGACCGCCATGGCAAAGCACCGCTGAACAGGGCATGCACCGCTGAACAGGGCAAGCATCGCTGAACAGTCCAGAACCGCCATGGCAAAGCACCGCTGAACAGTCCAGACACCGCCATGGCAAAGCACCGCTGAACAGTCCAGAGACCGCCATGGCAAAGCACCGCTGAACAGGGCATGCACTGCTGAACAGGGCAAACACCGCTGAACAGTCCAGAACCGCCATGGCAAAGCACCGCTGAACAGTCCAGAGACCGCCATGCAACAGCACCGCTGTACAGGGCATGCACCGGGTAAGAATGAAAAGACCGCCACATCAAGCATCGTTATCCCATGTACAGCTGGGACAGTGACGGGACAGGAACTTTCACGGGGAGGCTAATCCAGTCTGGGCACCAGTCCCCCTCCAGAGCCAGTGGCGGCTGTTATCTACTTGCAAAATTGTGGCTTTGCACTCCCCAGGATGGAACAGTGGGCAACCTACCCACTGTAGAGAATTGAGAGACTGTGGCTTTGCACTCCCCAGGATGGAACAGTGGGCAACCTACCCACTGTAGAGAATTGAGAGACTGTGGCTTTGCACTCCCCATGATGGAACAGTGGGCAACCTACCCACTGTAGAGACTTGAGAGACTGTGGCTTTGCACTCCCCAGGATGGAACAGTGGGCAACCCACCCACTGTAGAGACTTGAAAGACTGTGGCTTTGCACTCCCCAGGATGGCACAGTGGGCAACCCACCCACTGTAGAGACTTGAGAGACTGTGGCTTTGCACTCCCCAGGATGGAACAGTGGGCAACCCACCCACTGTAGGGACTTGAGAGAACGTGGCTTTGCACTCCCCAGGATGGAACAGTGGGCAACCCACCCACTGTAGAGACTTGAGAGACTGTGGCTTTGCACTCCCCAGGATACATCAATGGGCATGGAGCCCCGTCGTGGATCTGGCTTTGCACTCATCCGGCTGAGGTGCCCCCCTTCCCTTCCCCCTGAGGTGCCTGTAGTATTTCTATCTGATGCCACGGCAGTGTTCTCTCCGGTTGTGGACAGGTATCTACTGTGGGCCTCGCCCATGCATTTTTGGACTAGTGGTGCACGGACATTGATATGTGCATATCTGCACTACTTCTCGTTATGTATATATTTCTGGCTGATTTTATTATATATCTGTATATTTTTGACAGACATGTATATTGGTACATTACAATGTTTGAACTGATTTTGCTTTGTCTTTGCATTCTTCCGGGGGGATTGTGGGTTGTTACTGTGATTTTTGTGGATGCATTGGTGTGTATGTTGTAATATGCGAGGGTGGGGGTGGGGGTGTTTCGTGTGTGTCCTCCTAACTTTTGCCTCCTCCCTCCCCCATGTCGTAGGTGCAGTACTCACCATTGTCTTCGGCCGCGCCGGTGTTGGTCTTCGTAGATGAGTAGGAATACAAGGGCTGGTAGAATGTGTAATTCGGGCTCCATGGAGTCCTCGTTCCTCGTGGGATGCGTTCAGGTGAGCGTTTTCCCATTGCAGTAACTGTTTCCGCCGTGTTTTTATCCACGGTGAATCCGCCCCGGAAAAGGTGGCGAATTGGCCTGTTGTAATACTGTGGGCGGTACATTGTCTTCCGCCTGTCTGTTGGCGGTGACCGCCGAGCTGCTTGTCTGTACCGCCGTGGCGGGCGGTGTGTTAAAGTGGCTGTCTTTTTTGGCGGTTTCCGCCAGGGTCATGATTCCCTTTTTTGTCCGCCGGCCTGTTTGCGGTATTGCCGCACCTTTAACACCGTCCGCCAGGGTTGTAATGACCCCCTATATCCAGTCATCACTGCAGGAGAAATGCAGTGCACACACCCATACAAGCTGCTCAGACACAAGCCATCACATACACATAACACACTCACACACAATATGAAGCAGACAAGACGATAACAGCCATGAGGAATGAAAGGCAGGACAAAGATGAGAACATTGGAACCGACAATTGACTGGCCCAGATATATGTATATAAATAATGTACAAATATTTTAGATAGCAGTAATACAAATATAAAAGACCATAGGCCAATCCCAAAATATAAAGTGCAACATGCACAGCTGGCATGTCAGACTGCCCTAACTTGACTCCTGACTGCTAAATTACATTCAGGGCTAGGGGTATATAAGGGGCAGGTAGGTACCTCAGGGATTAAGGTGGTGGTCGTGGGGGTTTGGGCCTAGGTTTTGGAGGGGGGTGTCTTTGGGCTTGAGCTTGGGAGGTGGGGGCTTCGAACGTGGTTTAGGGGAGGGCTGGGAATACTTAGAGGGGTCGACTTCTTGGGGGGAGGGGCATGGGTACTTGCAGGGGGGCAGGAGAGGACTTGGAGGTGGTAGGGAGGGAAACAGATCTTTTGGGGAGAGCAGTAGGGAAATGTTTAACTTCAAGAGGAAAATGTCTTAGACACACTGGGTTTGGGAGTGGAGGGAGAGGGAGTGCTTGTAAGAGGTGTTTTGGTGGATGTTTTGAGTGCAGGTGTGTGTGAGGAATGCTTTTATGTGCTTGTATGTGCTGGGTGTCTGTTGGGTCAGTGAGTGTGGGTGTTTATGTGTCTTGGGTGGAGGGTGGGTGGAGGAGCTGGGAGATGCCCTGCTGGATGGGTGAGTGTCTTTTGGGGTGGTGACTGCAGGTATGGTGGATGTGCGGCATGTGGGTGTGTCAGTGGTTCTGGTGGCTACGGCTGTGGTGACTGGGGTGGATATCTGCTGGTCTGCCTTTGTGCTGACCTTTGTTCGGATTGGAGTAGTGGCTGGATCTGTGAATGCTGGTGTGGTGTCTGCTGGTGTGTCAGATGTAGTTTATGTGAAGGTGGGGATGGTGGGGGAGTCTGTGCAGGTAGTTGGGGTGATGTCTGCAGGTGGGTGTTGTCTGTGTGCATGCTGGTGGTGGGACTTGTGGTGCTTGTGTTTGACTGTGGTATTGTCTGTTTAGGTGGATGCATGCTTCTCTGTCTGTGTGCTTTGGCTGGGACAGGGAAGAGGGGTGTGGGATTGTGTAGAGGAAGATGGAGGGGGGATGGAAGACAAAGGGTGACTGGCTGCGATCAGTGTGAAGGCCAGAGCCTGAAAAGATCTCTGTAGGCCAGCTCGTGCACTGTGAATGCCCTCTAGGAATGCATTACTGTGTTGAACATGAGCTGCAAGACCCTGGATGGCATTCACAATGGTTGACGGACCCACAAAGATTGACCTCAGGAGGTCAATAGCCTCCTCACTGAAAGCAGCGGGGCTGGCAGGGGCAGAGTTGCCTGAGGTAAAGGAGATGCCCACCCTTCTGGGTGAGCGGGCATGGACAACTAAGTGTGGAGCTACAAGGAGGGTGGTGGTAGTAAGGGAAGTGTGGGACAAAGATGGTTCTGGGGTGGTCCCAGATGGGTCTGCCACCACAGAGTGTCCACTGGAGGAGGATTCAGAAGACGATGTTCCAGTCTCCTCCGTGGCACTGCCCTCACCCTCTCGGTGTCTCGCAGTTGTAGGTCACAGCACTCAAGGTCCCATGGCCAGCAGCATCCCCATTCACCTGTGCCCCACCTCCATCACCTGCCAATGCTGATGCACACAAATAAAGAGGGAGGGAGAGAGAGAGAGAGAGAGAAAGGATCATCACATTTCTGACATACACACATGGAAACATGCAGTACTGCAGGTGAACAGGTCCAGGCTAGGCTATCTCCTTTGGCATTACACATTTCCTACATCATGTCACATCATGCTGATACTTTCCACCCCTTCAGGTACCTCTCAGCCACATCAAATTTTGAGTAAATTAGTACAACTGGAATAATCCATCTGTACACCTGCAAGACCATGTCTACATGCTATGCATGCCCTTGCAGAAGTAGATATATTATGCATATTGCTGATCCTATCTCTCCATACTCCTATCACCAATTGGAAGAGCAGGTGAGTGATCCCAACACATCAAGCATGTCCTGACACTACACCTGGCCAGTCCATCTCAATTACTAATATCCCCTGAACGTGTAGACTACCCAATTCACATCCCACACAGCACATGCCATACATATCACATTGCTGGCTGTCCCACATGCATATATGCCAACAGGGGTACCTGAACTGATTAGGCCTCAACAAGTGGCACTCCCATAAAGGTGACAACTGATGTGTAAAAAACATGCCTGAGAACAGCCATGGCATGACATGCACACAATCACAGAGGAATATCTGCACACACTAAACACAGATACACCACATCACTTCATTTTTGCAAGTCCAGCTACAATGGCCCACATATCACCCATTACACATTCATTGTCAATCACTGAGTGCAGTGTCACAACTACACTACAGGCAGCCACAATAGATATCATATGCCACTTACCCTTCCACTTGACATGCAGTCAAAGCTCCAGGACCTGGCAACATGAGTTCCTACATCACGCACACTATACCTGACATGAGATTACATGTACCTAACTCAAGACTACACAAGTGTCACATGGAAATGACATGTACACATGATTTACACATGGCCCAACACAAATGACAGTGCATTAAAAATATCTTCCATTACAACACATACCTCCTTTCGAGATAGTGCTACAAACAGACCATTACTTCATGATCACATAAGTGATGCAATACATATTTCTCACCTGACTGAACCCTGCCAAGGCTAACATAGATTGTCCTACTCCACATGGTGTGCCCCCAATTAACGAGTGAGACATGATATAGGCAGCCTACTACCAAGATTACAAAGGAATTGGTAGGCCATTTGCACACATACCATTGACATCATATATTGTATAAGGCTGGCTCTGGCAAACCAGTAACATTCTCTATTACCCACCCATAGGGACAGAAATGAAATGCCTGCATGTCAATCACATGGAAAAGCAATTGTATTATGAAAACCCAAAGCAGACCCCCAAAGTAGAAAGTCCCTTCATTGCTAACTTTACATACCCCATTCAATGGAGTTAAATGGACAATGGAGTTACAATGGACTTACAATGGCACACACAGATATGTACTGCTTAGACTGGCCATATCTGTGTTGTACATGAGATGGCAGCCCCACATGGAGTCCAGACCTGTACCAGTAAAAAGTAATGTTCGGAGCCTGTACCAAATAAGCGACTCAACCTGTTGCTACAACAGGTGATCAGCACAGATGGGAGTGGTCAGACACCTTAGAGCCACTAACGGACATATGCAGAGGGATGGCCCAGGATAGGCTAAAAGGGTATGGTGAAACAGCAGCTCACATGCATAGGAATGGCAGGATATGGAACACATGTGCCATTGACATTAGGGCATTGCCACATGAAGTCAGAATGATGTATTGATACATGATTCCAAAACTCAAACATAGCAAACCATGATGGCTACTCCACATCTCATACACTGGTAAGATGGTACCAACTGATTACCACTAGTCTAGAACGATTTGTCAGCTACTACATCATCACTGAAGGTACAGTGAGACTGCAAACAGCATTCTACCAGAGCCAAGTACCAGGTAACAGTTAGTATTTAACCCCTTGTGTCTGCTGTGCTGCCCTCAAACATCCATCCACATCAGGGCAGGCCACTGCCAAAATGGGGGCCATTAGCTGGGTCACGGTCCGACGGGTACCCCTCCCTCATTGGGAGGACATCCCCAGCTGGGCCTCTGCGGTCTTCCAGGCCCAGCGTCTCAGGTCCTCCCACTGTTTGCGACAAAGGGTGCTCTGCCGGCTGTGGAACCTCAGGGTCCACACTTGGCTGGTGATGGCATGCCAGATCCCTTTCTTCTGATGGGTGTTCACCTGCATGGATGACACAGATAAAAGGAGAAAGTCATGTACACATGCATCATACCAACAGTAGTTAACACAATTGCAACAACAAATGAGCACACATATCCATCCTCCCTGCCCACATGCCTGTAGGGAATGCCACATGCATGGATCTACACCAACAATAGTTCACATGGCCAGCTCACCATCATACACAACAACAATCACACATGGCTGGGGCATTGGACTCACCTGTTCCATATAGCTATCCATACAGGGGTAGGACCTCCTTCACCAGCTTTTCCAGCTCATCTTTTGTGAAGGCAGGGGCCCTTTCACCTGCAGGACATGGCATGATGGCTCCCAGAGGCAGTACACAGCAGCTCACGTAGTGGAGGTCTTGCTAGCAACAGTACCAGGAGTCAAGTGAGGAAGACTGCAGAAAATGGCAGTCACAGCTGCCACGTACAGGACCGTCACCACTGGTAGTCATCGCCATTGGCCCAAGTCTGCCACAGGCAGCAATGTTAACCTATGACAAGTTGCACTGCGGTTGCGACCGCCTACTGCCATGACGACTTCTGCCAGTGGACTTAGGCCACTTCCAACTCTCGAGAATAGTAGGTCAGGACCCTGCCATTTTCGGCACATGTACTCGATGCATGTCCTTAAATAAGTGCATCAGACACCTGATCGACCAGAAATCTATGTCACCCAATGTAGTGACTTCATGATAGTTCTACATAATGTGACAAACATGAAGAAATGATGTGTTGAGCCTATATGTATGTAAATAGATCTGTGTAGCTACTCTGAGATACATAGGTGTCTGATAGAAATTGGTTAAGTTAGTGACATATGTGTCATCGGTACAGGACTACACAGTCACCCACACATGTTCACATACATATGTGTCACAGCTCCTATCTGACTGACATTCCAGCCAATGTGCTGCAATGACAGTGTCTGATCTGCATTTCTATGGTCTGCAATGTATATGTCAGCACTGCTCTGCATTCCCTACATATGCATAGGCGTCTGCAAGTATACAATGTGCTGCTGTCGTGTGCCAACTGCCTAACCTATTGTACATTTTCTCCTCTCAAATTATATATCCTGCCATCAGGGAAGTGAGACAACCACTAGTGTGCCATCCACTGGTAGACCCGGCAACCATGGAGGACAGGCATGTCATCCAGACCTACTGTCTGAATCATCTGACCATCATGGATATATGTAGACAGTTGGAACCAGATCTGATGCCAGGCAATCACAATCCCTATTTCATGCCTTCCATCATTCAAGTATTGTTAGTGCTACACTTCCTGGCCACTGGCTCATTCCAGCATACTGTTGCCTAAACAGCAGGGATGTCTCAGCCCATGTTCAGTCAGGTTTTGAGGGCTTTCTTGCAACACCTGGACATCTACATCAGATTTCACCAAAGAGTGGATATAGCCAACGTGAAGGGCGTTACTGTTATCAGATGGGACTGATTCCTCATGTGGTAGAGGCCATCAATGGCACCCATATATCCCTGGTCCCTCCCACTGTAAATGAACAGGTGTATAGGAACAGAAAGAACTACCACTCAAGCAACGTGCAGGTGATGCATCTGGCAGATCAGTATACTTCTTAAATGACTGCAAAGTTTCCTGGATCAGTGCATGACTCCTACATTATGCAGAACAGAAATGTCCCAACCATGATGGCACAACTACATGCAGAGAGGGCCTGGCTGGCTGGTGATTATGCATTGTTAAGTTTTTAAATGTAATGTGACCTGTTATCACAATCTGCACAATCGCACTACCTCAATTGGTTTTGTTCTACCATTGTGTTCATAGGTGACTCTGGCTATCCAAACCTTCCTTGGCTGTTGATGCCTTAGCTGTTGTCAATGAGGCATACAGGAGGACAAGGCATGTAATAGAGTGTACTTTCAGCGTCCTGAAGGCAAGATTCAGGTGTCTGGACCTATCTGGAAAGCCCTCCTTTAACCCCCCACTAGGTTTGCCAAATCATTGTTGCCTGCTGCATGCACCGCAATCTAACCCTGAGGCGTCAGACACCATTGCTACCTGATGAGGGTGTGGCAGTGGTACCTGTGCCTGCAAATGGTGCAATGGAAAGTGATGAAGAGCCAGACGATGAAAGAGCTACTGACTGTAGGACTGAGCTCATCAATCATCAATCAGTACTTCCAGTGACATACAGGTTAGGTATGTGAGGTGGACCCTTTCATGTCTTGTCAGTGCACAATCAAAAGTGGATAGCTGACATTACACATCCTGACCTTTGGCAAATGTGATGGTGTTATGATGCCCAGTACCTGTGTGTGAGTTGTTGTGTTCAGAAGGAATGTTAGTTATACAGTATTAGTGGTTCTGCCTTAACATGTGTAGTAGTAACTGATTCAAACATTCAACCTTCAGGGGCCTGATGGTGGGTAGCAATATCACGCAGGGTGGTGTTGATGTCCTTCAGCACCCCTGCTACGGAGGCCATTGTGACATTGTGTGCCTGCCACTGCTGCATGGCCGCCTGGTGGTATTCCCTCTGCAGCCTTTGATTTTCCCCCAACATGGTGATGATCTGGCCCATCCTATCCTGGGAAGATTGGTATGCTCCCAGGACTTCAGAGATGTATCCTGGTCAGTGGAGGCTTTTGGCTGCCCCATCGTCTGTGCCACAGCATCCCTTCCACTCCCCCTGCCCATAGGTGCCTGTGCCCCTGGCATGGTGTGGCCACTCCCAGTGTTAGCAGGGCCGTCATTGTCTGGGGTGTCAAGGTAAGACTCTGGACCCTGTACTGTGGGGCACACAATACTTTGAACAGACTTTGGGACACAGGTTTGGTGTTGCTCGCTAGGCTGTGATGTCTGAGCAACTGGGGTGGAGGGAAATGATGTGGGCAGGGTGAGGCTGGGAGTCATCGACTAACCAGATGTCCCACATGGGCCAGGTAGGCTGTCACTGTCCAGGCATCCAGGCGTGTTGTCCTCACTGGGGCCTTCATGAGGAGGGCTGGCAGTGTCTGGTATCCTCTCAATGGTGGCAATGGCTGGATTACCTCTGGATGGAGTGTGGCCCAGAATACTGTTAAGAAAGTGTGTTTGGTACCCTCTTTGTGTGATACAGACGATGGCTTAGAATGATTCCCAGCAAAGACAATGACAGTTTCTGCACAGCATAACTTGGTGGTACATAGCAGTTTGTGACAGGAGTGCCATACTCCATGTTGTGTGCTGTCATCAATGTTTGGTACATATGGCGCTGCAGATGGGATTCTGTAAATATCTGATACTTGACGTGACAAATAGACTCTGGTACCTAGGGTGTAGTTAAGCTTGGTAGTAGTCTCACATTATGGCTGAACATTGCCCCATGATGTCCCATGGGGAACAGAGTATGTGGGTATGCAAGGCTAATATTTCTGTCTCTCGATCGTGTTTGTGTGCATGGAGTCTGGCATCTTACTTTCCAACATGTGGTCAGTCTATTACAGGCTTGGGTATATAGATCAGTTTCCATTTGGAATAGTTACAGGGCTGTTGTTGTGTTTTGCCTTTCTTGCTATTGTGGTGTGCCATTTTATTGATGTCGTTGCCATGTGCTGCTGCTTTACTTTCTAGCCTTAGCCACATTTGAGGTATTGTTTTATTTTTCTCTAACTAGTTGTTCTTTCGCCTAGGAAAGCATTACGTTCTTAGCAGGACATTCATCTCACTTTGTGCTTTCCTCAAGGTTGTAGTCGGATAGGATTGCCGGCCAAAGTGGTACACTGTATCTCCAACATTCACAGAAACATACACATCTTTATGTGGGGACATTTTCTCACAATATGAACTGTTTTATCATAAAAACACTTCTTTGTCCCATACACGTTAGAAGGAGTTTCCAGCCAGAAGACCACAACTGCATGCTGATTGCTGATTGCCTTTGCTACAGCTGCTTATTTAGAATACCGAATCCCTGGCCTATAAGGGGACGGTGTCTCTCTAAACTACGGGCTTCCTTGCTCAGGTATGGGGAATGATGCCTTCGCAGGGGAAAATCTGAAGGGCGGATTATGCTTATAATGCTGTGCTCTCACATAGTTTAGGTAGGAAAGATATACATATAACTCCTAGTGACAGTATGGTGGAACTGTTTTTTGTGTTTCACTCTCCTAGTCACAATCTTGCTTCTATTGTTTTTTATCATCCTAGTTATTGCAGTGCATGCTATTTTATCTAAGATGTAGTTGCTTCAATATCCCTTATTGAACCATATTCTGCCTCTGTTGTCTTTGCCTGAGTGAGACTAATGTAACTGAGAGAAAGGGATGAGATCTGATCGACCACGATTCCCCTGAGGAGTCTTTCTCGTCATGCACCAGATTGCCACAATCATCCCTGCTCTTGGCCAGAGATGAGGCGCTGTTAGTTAGCTGGAAACCCGGATTAGGCCGACAGGTGTCACATGGTGTGGAATTGTATTTAGGACCCCACAATCTGTGCAATTCTGCTGCCCAAATCCAGTAGCCTCATTAGGATAATGAAAACCTAAGCAAGAGGCTGTGTGGGGTGTTGGCATGCAGGAGAGGGGCATTGGGTGATTGGCAGGTAGGTGCAGTGGGAAAATCAATGAATTAAGAGGTATTTGGGTGGTAAGGAAGGGTGAAGGGCACGTATGTTACATTGATGTTGTGGGTACTTACCAGACTCCAGTCCCCCAGGTGTTCAAGTCAGACCATCAGGATGCAGTATCTCCAAGATCTTCTCCTCCCAAGATGTGAACTGTGGGGGGAGGCGGGGGCCCTACGCCAGTCTTGTGCACTGCTATTTGGTGTCTCGATGCCATGGAATGCACCTTCCCCTGTAGGTCCTTCCACCTCTTCCTGATGCTGTCCCTTGTGTGTGGCTGGCTGCCCACTGCGTTGACCCTGTTGACTATTCTTTGCCATAACTCCATTTTCTTGGTAACTGATGTGAGCTAGACCTGTGCTCCAAACAGTTGCGGCTCTACCCTGACAATTTCATCCGTCATAACCCTCAACTCATCGTAGCTGGTTCTTGGGTGCTTTTGTGGGGACATGTTTGAGACTGTGTTTACGGTATGGCGGGGTGTTGTGTATGAAAGGGTACAGTGTGGGGTGAATGATGGGGTGTGGGTGGTGCATTGTGAAGGATGCATGGTTGTAGCTGAATGTGTGTGGTGTTTATTTGTGTGTTGTGTTTGTTTATTAGTTTCGTGATGCATGTGGTGTGTGTGCCTATAGTGTAAGGGTGCTCTCTCGTTGTATTTGGGTGCTCTTAGTGTCTCTGTATCGGGTTTAGTTTCAAAGGATTGTGGGATGTGTTGGGGTGTGTTACATAGTGCAGTGTGTTGGCTGTGTGGAGGTCTGTAATATTCAAACTCTCCAATGTGGCATTGTCTTCTGTCAGTGGTGGTTTCTGACCGTGGTGGTTCACACCACCAATATTTTACCTTCCTGGAAGTACCACTGTGCTGATTTGTGGATCGTAATCTAGTGGGCGGATTAGTGTCGGGCTGGTGGTGCTGGTGGTGGTACCACCTCTTTTCCACACCCAGTGTCCTGGCAGTTTTGGATATTTGGCTGTTTTTTGGAGGTCTTCAAGGTGTGGGTCATATTATGGTGGTCAGATGACCGCTAACATGGCGGTCTTTTGGCGGCTGCCACTGCAGCGGTCTTGCCTAAAGACAGCCAAGATGTAATGAGGCCCCATGTCTGTACTCAAGTCACATCACCTGCTGCCACCTAACAGCCTCCATCCTTCATCCCTGGAAAGCAATCTGGTAGAGTGAAATTGGGGTAGAGCTTCTTCAGTGCCCAGCTGTATGCACTAAAAAAAGCAATTTTTCAATTAATTAAGGGGCCATATGCAGCAGGTGAATATGGCCCCTTAAGTGACTAAAAAATCTTAAAGCAAATGGCAGGGCAATAAGCAGCTTGTGCTGCATCTAGTATATGCATGGGACCCATACATATACGCATGCTAGCGTGCCTTTGTATCTAGCAGTTAGACACTAAAATAACTTGCTTACTTTATTTTAGTGCTGAACTGTGAGACTCAAGTTAGCAGTATGTTACAAATGACAGTTCAGCACAGGCCTAGGAAAACTAGCACAGGCTACCCTCTGCCTTCATTTTCCCTCCAACTGGAATTTTAATCTAGGGTCCGTATCACAGAAAGTGCCCTGTCAGGAGGCGCATTGAAAGTACACTACAAAAATATGGTACACTGTCAGTGTGCCCCCTGAGGACAGCCCTCTGGAACGGGGAAAGAGTGTACAAGGACCCCACAGACATCTCTCTGCAGATGGGTGCAGTCACTCACTGCACCCACCTTAAAAGGTATCGCCAATACATCCTGAAAGTGCACTGTAAAACACAGAGGGTTTTGGAAGCAGCCGCTCCTTACTTTACTTGAATGCCCTGACCCCAGGGCAGCACAGGTTTGCGGCTGCTGCAGCAGCCCTGAGGGAAGTACATTCTTTGTAGCAGGGCACACTTTCCCTGTTTGCACACAGTTGACCTATTTAAAGAAGTGGTGTGGCGCAAACAGGTAAAGCTTACCTTAAGTGTAATAAGGGCCCAGGAGTAGAACATGTGCAAAAGACAGCTATGCTGCATTTCATATACAGTGGTATGGTGTGGATCTGGCCCTGGGTGTGCTCCTGAGGACTACAGATATAAGGACTCATCAGTATGCAAATGACAACAAGTGACATTTTTTGGATGTCATTCTTGGTGTGAGCTGGGTGTCTGATGATGTTAAAGATTTGCCCCTGGGCATGCTGAATTTTAAGCAAAGGGAGTTTATATTCTTCAGGTGGTAGAATCAAAAATGGCAATCTTTCCAGGGAATATTACTTTAAATCTGTCAAAATCAATACGGTGACAAGTGTATCAAAGCCCTAAAAAGTGATTCAATTCTTTAACTTAGGATGGGTGCTGCTCTCTTGTGGCTCCTCTGTATCAAATTCTATTCCCCTAAGAGAGAGAGAGAGAATCAAGCAGTCAAATACACTTGGGGCAAGATTTATCAATCTTTCATGCAGTGCAGAAAGTCAACTTGGTGTGGTGTGCTGCGCTGTGTGAAAGCGGGAGTACAGGAATGTTTTCCAATATATGGTGTATTCCTGCTCACTGCCTGTGCTGGCGCACAACCTGCTGGCTAGCACCAACACAGACACCATGCACCATGGTGCAAGTGTGCATGCATTGCGGGGAGGATTTTTTTGTCAAGGAAGGCACACTTTTCTGCTCCAAAACAATCATCCGAGACTATTTCCTTTTTATAAATGTACTGTAGAAGTCAAGCACACTTACAAAACCAAAGGAGAATTTCTTCTCATTGTGCCTCCCCTGGGAAGGTGTAGCATTTTGACACAATCCCAAGTTTACCACTCTTGGTAAATTTGGGAATGCACCAAAATCCAAAGGTGGATGCATGGGAACATGCATGCTCCACCCATCAGGACAGAGTAACACAAGGCAGCAACTTACATACTCCAGAATTACCAAGCAGCTCAATGCTATGCAAGGTGGCCTTCCTATGCTTGGTAAATCTGACTTTAGTATTGTGTTGCCCCTGTGACACCATGCGTGATCAAGGGCAACGCAATAACATGATCAGTCTGACCCTTGATATCCAACATGTGTGTTTGCCATCTTTTCCATGACCAAGGCCGTCAGACCCTGCCATGTACCTTCCACTGAGAACTTACATAAGAGAGGGAGAGAAGACAGTGGTCACACACACACTTGGAAGCCAGCTTTTGTATTTCTAACTCTCCCCTAATAATGCCTTTCACTCTCTGCCCTGAGTCTTTCCTCAGGCCCTACCTAAGAGAGAAAGGCAGTAGTCACACTCTGTATCTATCTTGTATGTGGCCTGTCTCTGCCATTCCTCTATTATATTTGGTGTGAGTGTACATGGGAGGACCTGAAGGTTTTGTCTTCCTAGTGAGAATACTGGGAGGAAATTGGAGTGTTTGGAAGAGGAGGAATTCCTATTTGCCTAAGTAAAACGGAACCTTCCTCCAGCGACTCCCTCAATACAAAGAGGCCCTTCTTCTCTCTTTGTTTTCTCTAATCATGGTGCTTAACAATAGCGTTGTAGGTGAAAGTATAGGGGGGTCACAAGTTTTGCGCTTTCCCCAAGTAAGTGAACTTGTGTGGCAAGTGGCCGGCTCCCTCTCTTGCCAAATGTCGCTGTGCCCCAACCGTTGGTACCTAAACAACACGATTCAGTGTTATCCGGCATTTGTTTGTCCGGCTGTGGTAGCCTCATCTGTTCCTCATCTCCTGAATGTGCGAGTGGTTGTTTCACATAATGCCTCCCAATCAGAGGCCCAGGGTGTTCACCAGGCAGGAAGTATTATAAGGTGGTGTAATTGGGAAAATTCACCTCGTGGGATTTTTGGACCTGTCAGAGAGTGGCTCAGACCCACTCAACTTTTCCATGTCAAACATTACCTGAAAGAGACCTAGAAAATCACTGTGTTTCTTGAATTCTCCAGCAAAATGCATTTATCCTATTCGGCATTTCCTCTCTTGCCAAGAAAATATATTTAAGATACACATAGGATGTCCAGGTATCATGTTATTTTATAAGCAGAAGTGCCACATTTCACAAATAAAATCTTTTACCATAATTGCGATGTTGGACTTTTTTTTCCTTACGCTTCCACCTGGTTTTTCTGACTTCTCGCTGTTGGCTCTAGGACTCTGAGCACTTTATCACTGCTGACCAGTGCTAAAGTGCAGGTGCTCTCCCATCTAAAGTTGGTATGATTGGCTTATACCTAATTGGCATCTTTAATTTACCTGTCCCTTGTACAGTGGTATCTCTGTACCCAGGGCCTGTAAATTAAATACTACTAGTGGGCCTACAGCGCTGCTTGCGCCACCCACTGAAGTAGACTTTCAAACCTGTCTCAGGCCTGCTAGCGCAGGGCCTGTGTGCACATTTTTCTGCCACAGGGACCTGGCATCTAAATTTACTTGCCAGACGCAGAACTCCCCTTTTACTACATGTAAGTCACCCCTAAGGTACGCCCTAGCTAGCCCTATGGGCAGGGTGCCATGTATGTAGAAGGCAAGGCAGGACATGTGCAAGGTTGCGTGGCCTGTCCTGGTAGTGACAAAGAGCCTAACTTGTTGTTTCACTGCTATGAGTGCTGCCTTCTCATAGGATTACGTTAGAAATGCCCTGCCTTATGTGTAAGGGGTATTGTCTGATTTATAAGGGGTAGCGTAGGCATGTTTGGTATGGTTGTGATGGTGATAATAAATGCTGCTTACTGGGGTGGGTGTATTTTTTATTACTATCACAGAAATGCCACTTCTAGAAAGTGTGCATTTATCTGTACTTATGACTCTGGTGTTTTGCAGCTTGACTCCAATCCAGGTCTGGGCAGAGTGAAGGTTGGGGCTTTGTGCAAACTTTTCAGACAGCCTGTACACAGGGAGGGTGGAGGTGTCACAGAGGTGCATCTGCATACTGAATAGTCTTCCTGGGCTGAGAGAAAGGAGAGGCTGGGCACACCTACATTTGTAAATGCTGTGCCCTGGCCTCACACAATAGGGCCGTTTACCCCCCACTGGTGTTTGGAGCCTGTGCTGAAGGAGAGAGGGGGCACTCCCAGAACCAGTTGTAACTGGCTGGAACCATCTCTACCTCAATGTATTGCAAAACATTGTAAGGACTGAGTATATGTACAGGGGAATTTTCCGCACAATTTGGAGACTTCTTAAAACATCTTGGAACTGGACACAGAAATGCTGCTGGAAGGACTCCCTAGGAAACCCCATGGACTGCTGCTGTGCTAACCTGTGACTTATGGGTCCCTAGGAGGAACTGCCACTGACTGCATCCACGTGTGGTGGCCTGTTGTGGGGCCCTGCCACCCCGTGTTCCTTTGTGTCCCCCAGGTGCTGGGTATTGACACCCCTGCCCCTCCTTTGGCTCTTTTGCGTGAGGATAGCGATGTGCTTCAGAGCTCCTGTTTGGGAGCAGTGGTTCCTGGAGGAACGTCTAACTTTCCCTCCTAAACTCTGTGGAAGTGCTTGTACATCAGGCAATAGGGCCTCGTGCACTCTTTTCCTCAAAAGAACTTAGCTCGGAGCGCCTTGAAAGCACTCTAGCGATCCTCGCTGGAAACTCACCGACGCGGCCCAGGTGGATCAAGTAAATTCAGCATGCACAGAGCGCGCTCTCTGGCTAGTGCCCCGGGGGCACCGACACGTGTGAAAACATACCCAGGGGCACAGGCGGGAACAGCTCCCCGGATGCTCGACCTCGCAGCCTAGGCGGGTCTGCAGCGGCTGCTGAAGAGTGTGCTGGGCTGGGGAAGAGGTCCCTTCGCCTGCTGATCAGGCAAGATCGAGGATCTGCCCGCGGGAGGCGCAGAAGAGCCGGCCGATGCGCCTGGCAGATAAGTAGATTGCAGCCGCCCCGTGCGCATATGAGCGGATGCTTAATTGAGACTCTTTGGGGGCTTGCACCGGCCCTCCAAGGTGGGGGGGGGGGGAAACCCCTAGAGATCACAGGCCCCAGGAGGGGCCTTTTGCCAATTGGAGGGGGTGCGTGCTGCCCCCCTCTTTTCCCTAAAGTATTGGGTGACCTTTTCCCCCCATGTGAGGGCCGGTGGAGGCCCGGGGGGACCGCAGTGATTGTGGGCCCCAGGAGGGACCCTCAGGTATACTGAGAGGGTGCGTGCGGCCCCTCTCATTCCCAGTGTTCACAGAAGGCCCCTGTTTCAAGCAGAGGAGCGCTGGGGGCCCCAATTATCGTTCTATAGGCACTGGAGGTGCCTTCATCAACCCAGGTACTCTTAAAGGACTAATATATTTACAATCCAAGTTCTTCCTACAGGCTTTGGCTTATATATTGCCTGCCTGATGATGTTTTTGCATATGTGTGCAAATGTTCCTTTTATGGACATGACTTGCTGATATGTATTTTTATGACTTGGCATATTTTTTCTAATGTTCCTACTATGGGCGTTTTATGATATTCTTATGACAAGGGTCTTGGTATAATAATGTGTCTCCTGACTACTGCTTAAGTTGCAGAATACTGAGTAGCCTGTGTGTTATGTGTGACTACTGATAGGTTGCAGAGCAACTAATGTGTAATGCTCTGACAACTGTTAAGGTAGCAGGAAAGTACTGATGTTGATGTTGTTGTTAAGGTTGATGTTTGGTCTGATAATTGCGTTGTGTACAATACAGTATATTTTCATATAATCTGGTGTTATGTTTCCTTTGTGGTGGGGATATTGCATCACGTGTGTTGTGTGTGTTGTGCAAACGCTTTACACATTGCCTCTGGGATAGGCCTGACTGTTCGTGCCAAGCTAACAAGGGGGTGAGCAGGGGTTGTCTTTGACATATAACTCCCTTGCCCTGACTAGAGTGGGTAGGTTCTGGCTGCCTGAGGTGCATACCCTAGCCAACCAGAAATCCCATTTCTAACATGCGACTACTTCATTACAGACCTGTCACACTGTGCAGTCCAGGAGAATTCTCATCAATTTGTGTTTTGTAAAAAGGTTCACAGAAAAGCCTTATGTGTGTTTAAGTAAAGTCATATTTTATAGTAATTTTATCAATTGCTTCAAAATGTATATTTTGTTGAAGTGGTGAAGGTACTGGTTTTGTACTCACTGGAAAAACATTTTTATGAAAAAAAAAAAAAGAATATCTGTTAAGAAAGACACACATAAATTGTATCTTGTAAGCGGATGGCACACTTTTAAAATAGCCATGAGTCCAAGGAAACTTGGAAGATTTTTTTCTTGGGATGCAGAGACCCACTGGGTGTTTCATTACATATAAAGAGTGCCAATCCCTGGACTGAAGCTACACACTGAATGTGCGCCTGTGCTCTTTAGATCGTAGCCAACAGGAGGGGTGATCTCATTTACTCCTTAGTCATAGTATGCTGTTGGACCACTGAGCATTTGAGAGATACCTGCAAGCCCTCATGAGGGTGGTATTAAATCGAAACTGTACCTGGGTTGCTTTCTCAGGGGACATGGATATGCCTCAATTGGGTGTGGGTGATCGAACTGGCCCTTTTAGGACCCATGAAATGTCTCTTTGGGAGTGGTAGGGGTGTAAATTGTAGATCATCCCTCGTGTGGCCTACGTTCCATACTCAACTAGGAGTGCACATTTCATAGTTGGATATCACAAAGTGAAATTACCATTACCTTTTGATACTAGGACTAGCCCATAGATTCAAATTAGCTTATCCCTTGGAATGCTATAGGGGGTATGCTCTCTCTTCTGCATTACAAGCAGGGCCGGAGTGGTCATAATGGGCAATGGGCATTTTCCCGTTTGGCTGAAAGGGTGGGGCCAGTTTTGGAGTAAAGGGGTCTGGTATTGTGACTGGGCTGGTTTTGTAGCAGTGCTGCAAAATTGCCCTCAAAATAGCAGTAAGCTTGTGCTTGCACACCCTGTATGAGGTCTTAAAACTGTGTGTGTACCTTAGCACACACAGTTTTAAGACCTCACTGTGCATGCAAAGTACCTGGCCCAGCCCACAGAAATTGCCAGGGCTGCTTTGGGTTCCCAGTCTGGCCATGATCACAAGTGTGATACAAGCACATAAGAAACTGCAAAGGCTGTGCAAGTTTGTTCCTACTGCATATCAAGCTGAAATAGTCTTCAATCAAATCACTTTTATGATCATGACAATGTGCATGTATTGCTAACAACAAAAGAAAGGGGACCGGGAGTGTTGATGGTCCAGTGTACGGTCTCCCAACAATAGTAACTAAGTAAAGGTACACTGTTCCAAGAGAAAAAATGGAAAATGAAAACAGGGAAGACCTGTAATCCCAGGAGCGAGAACACTCAAGCATCACTCTGGATGACTAGCATCATCATCGGGAATAGCTCCTCGCTAGGCCGGCGCTGCAATGCCTAGTGGGCACCCCGAAGTGGGGGCTCTCAGCCGACTTTTCTAAGATAGTGACTGAAAAGTTAAACTATGCAAAACAAGGGTGCTGTGAGTCACCACCAGAAATAAAGAAAGAGGTTTAAAATTGGTTATTCATCCGTTAAACTCCATCATTTAATCAGTCTAATATAACAAGGATGAAGACCAAGGTTAAAAACATAGTTTTGAAAGTAAAGTAGAGGATTATGCTCAAAAACCTTTCAAAAAATAATTAAATCTAGTAGAGTGTCCTAAACATTAAAAAGAACCTCTATGATATGGTCGACATGTTTCGCGTCTATTGGTCCATCCGGATCCATTGACGCTTCATCAGGACCTACGTAACTAGATAACAGACCTCTTTAAAGTGTGTATCATTGATAAAGATACAAGAAGACCGGTCACTTACTTAAGTTAACTGGTAATACAGGTACCCTGAAAAACAAAGAAAAAAGAAAAACAAAAGCCAACCAGGCATGGAACAAGTCTCATGATTATGATATATCTCAAGTGTTAGATGAGAATTGACGTAACCAAACTCTGGTATAAAAACAAAGAACGGGACATCACACAAGAATAAATGCTTACCACCCCCTACTCGAGAACAGGTTCCATGGGTAAAGCGTCTCTGTGCATGTATTGCCTGATAAAAACATTTGCAAAAACATGATGCAGTCAAGCCCTTTGAAAAATGTGTCCATTCTTTTACGGAATCATGATTTTTCACTGTACATAACTAATGGTTTGCCTGCATTAACCTGTTGTTGGCCTTTCCTTCACCATACCTGGCACACCCCATCTTGTTTCCATTCTACCACCCCCACCACCAACTTCAAATATAATGGTGGTTATTAACCCGGCAGAGGCTCTTTCAATCCCCAAGTTGACAATGAAAGTGCTGAGATCGCCCGCAATGGGAAGCCATTACTGTTCTCTTCTGAGGAGAGTATTTGATTTCCCTCTCTCTTCTCAGGCATCAAGAGTTGGTTCTGAGGCCCATAGACCCCAGGTTTATCAAGATGGAGTGAGATATGTCTAGCAGAAATGCTCTGATACCAGGTGGTCGGATGGCCAGATTAGATCTTAAGGACTCCTATTTCATTTCTACATTCCAATTAGTGTAGGCAATGGCTAGTACTTGAATTATGAGTGGTGGGGCGGATATGGTAATATTGGTGCTGTAATGAAGAGGGTTGAGACTGGTTGTTGCCCACCTTAAAAGTGGTTGTGTCTATCACGTTATGAATCTATTTTAAGGACATTCTCCTGAAGAATGAGTCCCCCTTGAATGATAGTCTTATTCAATATGATTCTCAGTTTGTTGTAAAACCTTGGCTTCTCAATGAACTTTGAAAAATTCTTCTACACTCTGATGCACTCAAAAACACTGCTCTCATCACAAAACTATTGTGACCTTTTTCCATCTGAGGACACTAACCAAACAGACTGACCTTAATTCAGAGGAGTTTTCTTACTCATCTACATTATTTGGCTCTTTGATGTTGAAAATCTCCAAGATTCCCTGACATTATAATCAAATATAGTATGAACTGTTCAGTTTGGGGTGCCATCTCAAAAGTATAGGAGTCCCTGCCAGCGAAGTGTCTATAGTGTGACAAATGTTCATAGAACACTAAGGAATTTAGGGCCATATGTACGAACACATTTTCCCATTGACACAAAATGGGAAAAACCCTTTGCTACATCTGGCCCTTAATGTATACATAAAGATAGCACTAGTGCAAGAGCGCAATGATCTTGGAAGAATTTTCTCCCCGATTCCGTGGAGCAATCACTGTTGGGCGGGTTAGACACCAGCACCAATCTCACCTTCTGAGGTTGAATGAATCTTTGGACTAGGCGAAGAGTGTAGAAGTCAAAATCATTTAAGCACAAATAATTAGCATGAAACCATAAACAATATTAAACATCAACACTAATTCAATAATAATTCAGAACTCTAAAGTGACTAAAGTTTCAAAGCCTTATCACAATCCCAAAAACAATGTCACCTAAATGGTGTGCAAAACTAAGTTATAAACATACACGAAAACCATGTGCTAACCAAAACGTCAGAAAAGATTCAACCTACTAAACTCAATACTGTTAGACACTCTAAAAGAATAATATAGATTTGTAACAATACAATCTGTGCATGATTATTAACATTCAAAGCAGATGATGGTGACATCAGTACATCATCAAAATACAGTTTTTACAATCAGTTTCATATCTGGACTATCCTTATCACTAAGCAGAATTGGGACTAGCATTTGTGGGAACAGACTGCCACATGTGGGCAAAAGCAAGATAAAAGAAAGGCAAAAATAATTTGGAAAAACATCTAACTAGGGCAATTCAGTAAATAATTTTGCTGGTGTGAGTGACTAAGCTAAAAAGGAAACAAGAAACCACATTTAATTATACCTCTCCTCATGGGACAGCAGACAGAATGATTCCACAGAAACGGTCACTTTTACTTCCATCGGGTGATAGCAGCATCAGTTTGGTGCAGGACACCGACTGCACATATGGTAGATCAGCAGTTCAGAATTAGTTTGGGCATATTAGTACTGAAACCACATTGTGCAATTATGATTATGATGAGAAAAATCATCGTTAGAGAAGAGAATGGGACAGCAGACTTAAGACAGAAGTGAATAGAGATCTGGATAGTTTCGAGACCTAGCCATAGAAACTAACTAAGACTGTGGCCCTCATTACAACCCTGGTGGTAAATGCCGCTTAGCGCCGTGCAGAAGACCGCCAACATACCGCTGCAGCCACGGAATTCCGCTACAGCTATTACGACCCACAGCTCTGAATCCGCCATAATACACACACCCACACAAGTCCGCCACACCAAAGGTCAGTGATAAACTGGCGAAAATAAAACCACCACCGTCACGCCAACAGGAATACGCCTAGACTATCACGACCCACGAATCAACACAGCAGTCTTTCAACTGCGGTAATCCATTGGCGGTACACACCGCCGCGCTCAAAATACACACACACTTACAAAACACAACCACATTGGACAAATCGAAATACACACACCTGATACACATGCATACACCACTCCCACACACTCACACCACTATAAAACACACACCCACATTACCCACAAACCCTTACTACCAGAAATTTGAAAGCAGGCCAGAGAGATACACTACCTAAAACAACACCAGCATCCACAGACGCACAACACCATCACTTACACAACATCCACGCACCTCAAACAACACACACCAACACATCCCCTCACACATCACAACACACACCACCTCACACATCACCCACACCACATCATGGCACCTCAATGACACCCCAAGTTCTCTGAGGAGGTTCTCAGGGTCATGGTGGAGGAAATCATCCGGGTAGAGCCACAGCTATTCGGATCACAGGTGCAGCACACCTCCATTGCAAGGAAGTTGGAGCTATGGTGCAGAATTGTCGACAGGGTCAACGCAGTGGGACAGCATCCAAGAACAAGGGATGACATCAGGAAGAGGTGGAATGTCCTATGGGGGAAAGTGCGTTCCGTGGTCTCCAGACACCAGATTGCTGTACAGAGGACTGGCGGTCGACCCCCACCTCCTCCCCCACAACATGGGAGGAGCAACTCTTGGCAATACTGCATCCTGAGGGCCTCGCAGGAGTAGCAGGAGGACTGGACTCTGGTAAGGCAAATCTTTACTACTTTATCCCCCCAAACCACCTGCATGCCATCACATACCCCCACCCTCACCCCATCACTCCAACACCTCACATATGCCCCACGATCACAACCCAGGCATCCCAATACCAAGCCCTGCATGCAACACCAAAGCATGGACACCTATTACCAAAGCATGTCCACTACAGATACCCACACAGACCCCAAACCAGACCCCAAACCAACTATCACACAAGGACCAAGCCAAGAATGCAAACACTGGAGTACAGGGTCACTCACCCATTGCACACAATGGCACACACAGATGCAACAATCATGCCTTACACCCCTACATGACCCCTATCGAACGTCACCGGACAGGAGGTGCCAGACATAGCCAGTCCCCCCACAGAAGAGACCCACAGTGATGACAGCAGCTCTGCAAAACTGGATCAAGATGACCAGCCCGGCCCATCAGGGACCTCGGGACAGTTGGTTCCACTGACACAGTCACAAACCACCACTGAACCTCCGCCGCAGGAAACACCAGCATTCGCCCATCCCTCTGTCCCCAGGACACGTCAATCAGCAGTGTGTCCACCACTACAGGGAACCCAGGCAACCCCACAAACCCAAGAAAATCAGGGACCTGGGGGCAGTGGCAGTGGGCACACGGTTCAGGGGACAGAGGCACAGGAAAACAGGGAAGCTGGAAGGACTCCTGTGCGACGGGGGAGGACAGGCCCAGGGAACCCACTCTCCACGAAGAACTCTCCAACATCATTGGAGCTTACCATCATTCCCAGGAGATGATGGCAACGGTACTGGCCAAGTTTCAGGAGACCCAGCGGCTGCAGGAGGACCACTACCTTGGGATCAGGGAGGACTTGAAGTCCATTAACAACACCCTGGTCACCATTGCAGGGGTGCTGCAAGACCTTGTCAACACCAGGAGGGACACAGTGGCACAACAAGGGGCCCCTGACACTAGCCTGGACGAAGAACAGCCCTCCACCTCCACCGGCGCTAGTGGACAGGAGGCACCGCCACAGGAACATGACACCAGCACCCCACCCCCTGCAGATGGAGAACCACCACGCAAACGGTCCCTGAGCTCCAGGAACAAGACAAAGAACATTGCTAAGACCACCCCCCAGGAAATGAGACCCCCCTGAATTTCACCCTTCTGTCCCACTATGTCACCCTGTCCATCCTTCAACTGCCATTGCTCCACTCCCTATCCCCCTTTGGACAATGTACCTGTAAAACAAATAGACTGGACTCTGCCATGGACATTCCTCCACCATCACCCCAGCCCATTTTACAACCCCCTCCACTTATTTGCACAGAAATAAACACACTTCAATCACAAAACAATCTGGAGTCAGTCTATGCTTTCACAAACGTTTAATTGCAATAACCATGGAATACAGCAATGCCAATTTACTTGTGCACATACCGATGTAACACAGCTGTAGGCCTGGAGGAAATATAGCAGAGGACACAAAGTGGGACCCACATCTGTGAAATGGAAAGGCAAAGTGACAAGTCAGGGTCCATACACTGAGTGAAAATGACAGACATGCTAGCTCCAGAAACTGTATGAGATGTGGGAAGCAGTGACATGTTCTTACCTGTGTCTCACTGGAAGTATTGCATGATTATGTTGTTTCGTTTGTCAATATCCTCTTCTTCTGCCTCCTCTTCTTCACTGTCCACAGGCTCCACAGCTGCCACAAGACCACCAGCTGGCCCATCCTCCTGCAGGAAAGGCACCTACCATCGCAAAGCCAGGTTGTGCAGCATACAGCAGGCCACGATAATCTGGCACACCTTCTTCGGTGAGTAGTAGAGGGAACCACCTGTCATATGGAGGCACCGGAATCTGGCCTTCAGGAGGCCGAAGGTTCATTCGATCACCCTTCTAGTTCGCCCATGTGCCTCATTGTAGTGTTCCTCTGCCCTTGTCCTGGGATTCCTCACTGGGGTCAGTAGCCATGACAGGTTGGGGTGACCAGAGTCACCTGCAAATATCGAGGGACAACTGTTAGACACACACTAACCTTTAGGGACAACCCCATACCCAGACACCTATTCACACTGTATTGGGTCCTTGGCCTCACCTATTAGCCACACCCAGTGCCTCTGGAGTTGCCCCATCACATAAGGGATGCTGCTATTCCTCAAAATGTAGGCGTCATGCACTGAGCCAGGAAACTTGGCATTCACATGGGAGATGTACTGGTCTGCCAAACACACCATCTGCACATTCATAGAATGGTAGCTCTTCCGGTTTCTGTACACCTGTTCACTCCTGCGGGGGGTACCAATTCCACTTGCGTCCCATCAATGGCACCAATTAAGTTGGGGCTATGTCCCAGGGCATAGAAGTCACCTTTCACTGTTGGCAAATCCTCCACTTGAGGGAACACGATGTAGCTGCGCATGTGTTTCAGCAGGGAAGACAACACTCTGAACAACACGTTAGAGAACATTGGCTGTGACATCCCTGAGGCAATGGCCACTGTTGTTTGAAAGGAACCACTTGCCAGGAAATGGAGTACTGACAGGACCTGCACTAGACGGGGTATCCCTGTGGGATGGCGGATAGCTGACATCAGGTCTGGCTCCAACTGGGCACACAGTTCCTGGATTGTTGCACGATCAAGTCTATATGTGATAATTATGTGTTTCTCTTCCATTGTGGACAGGTCCACCAGGGGTCTGTACACCGGAGGATGCAGCCATCTCATTACCTGTCCCAGCAGACATGCCCTATGGAGGCGAGCAGAGAGTCAGCCAACACTGATGTATCCGAAAATGTCATTTGCACAAATTTATTGATACGCAATGTGCCTGTAACTGTGAGTATTCCAGGCCTACATAGGTGTGACACAGTTATTATTAATGCCATGTGGGCCCCTGAAATGGCGGCTGCCTGACCTGTAAGGTGGGACAAGGGGAAATAAGGTAACTGCGCTGGCGTTCTACACCGTCGCTGTTGGAGGTCGAAGACCACTGCGCTATTCAGCATTGGTTAACATTGGGCCCTATGAGTCCCAAGAGCCAATGACGATGTACGCCGGTGGTGACGGTACGCACCGCCGTGGACGTGACTGCCATTTTCTGTCTGTTCACTCACTTGATAACTGACCTTCAACAGGAGAGGACCTACACTGCAAGTGCTGCTGTGACCTGTGTCTGGATGTGACGATGGCTCATGTGTCTGGTGAAAGGGCCCCTGCCTTCACTTCGGAAGAGTTGGAGAGAGTAGTGGATGGGGTCCTCCCCCAGTACATGCAACTGTACGGTCTTCCAGACAAACAGGTGAATACACTGTGAGCATGCTGCATGGGTAATGCCTGTTGTGAGTGGTGTGGATTGAAGATACATGGGGGAGCTGAGGCCTGCATGTGCAGATAGGGAGTGTATGTGCGTCAGGGCAAGAGTGGGAACGGGGGGCAATGAGTATGACGGTCTGGACGGGTAAGTAATGTCCTTTCCCCCTGTACCATACCTCTAGGTCAGCGCCCACCAGAAGAAGGGTATTTGGCGTGCCATCACCAAGGGCGTCCGGACCCTGGAGGTCCACCACAGACGGAGCACCCACTGCCGGAAAAGATGGGAGGACCTTCGCCACTGGATTATAAAGATGGCGGAGGCCCAGCTGGGGATGGCCTCCCAACGTGGGAGGGGTGCCCATCGCACCATGACCCCCCTGATGTTCCAGATCCTGGCGGTGGCGTATCCGGAGTTGGATGGGCGCTTGAGGGCATCACAGCAGCCACAAAGGGGTGAGTACACTCTCATTCAGCTGACTTTGTGTGCATTACGAGGTGTCTGGGCGGGGGAGGTGGGTAGTGGGTTCCCCTAGGCCAGGGCGATCTTGGTAGGCAAGGTCCCTTGTGAGGCAGGCTATGTGGCACCCCAACCCCACTAGTGGTTAGAGAAATCTACACCTAGGCAGGCTCCTGTGACTTCCAGGTGTGCAGCAATTGAGTTTAGGCCTCGTACCCCATGGTCAGCTGAAATTTCTAGGAACTGTTCGTGCATGGCGTAGTGCAGAGGGCTGCTCCCTGTGTGTTGTGTCTCCCAAAGGTAGTGGTGTTGCATGCACTGAACATGTCTTTCTTCTGTCTCCCCCCCCTTTTTGTGGTCTCCCTGTTCTTGTGTGCAATAGCATCATCAGGCGGAGGAGCATTGGCACCGGGGCAGGAGGGAGCTGCATCCCACTTGGCCCTGGAGGGTGAAGCAACGGAGTCTGAAGCCACCAGTGTGACGGAGGGCAAGGGGAGCACCACGGCGGGGACAGGAGCAGAGATCAACGACAGCGATTCCTCCTCTGATGGGAGCTCCCTTGCGGTGGCGGGCCCCTCTGTGCCCACCGCATCAACAGGTACAGCCACCACCCCCCTACCAGCACCGCCCTCCCAGCAGACCCTCAGCATGTGTCCCGTGCCCGCTCACCCAGGAGGGTGGGTATTTCCTTCGCCCCTGGCACCTCAGGCCCTGCTCCAGTCAGCCCTGCTGCCCTCAGTGAGGAGGCTATTGACCTCCTGAGATCCCTCACTGTTGGGCAGTCTACCATTCTGAATACCATCCAGGGTGTTGAGAGCCATTTGCAACAAACAAATGCATACCTGGAGGGCATTCATTCTGGCAAGGCAGTCGAACAGAGAGGATTTCAGGCTCTGGCCTCAGCACTGATGGCAGCCATTGTCCCTGTGTCCAGCCTCCCCCTCCAACCTCCTCCAACCAGACCCAATCCCCTGTACCTCAGCCTATCCCAAGCACACCAGCAGACCAGCATGCACACACATCAACACACAAGAGTGGCTCAGGCAAAACATAAGCACCACACAACCCAAAAGCACTCACACAAGCAGCATACCCATGCACACATACCAACATCCACTTGCTCCACTGTGTCCCCCTCCTCCACGTCTCCCTCCTCCCTCCCAGTCTCGTCTCCACTCACACCTGCATGCACTACATCCTCAGCCACTACCTCCATCACCAGCACGCCCATCACCACACACCGCTCACGTGCACTCACCACCCCACTACCATTCACACATCCCCAGTGTCCTCTCCCAGTGTGTCAGTGAGCCCTCCTCCCAAAGTACACAAACGCAGGCACACACCCACCCAACAGCCATCCACCTCACAACAGCTTCCAGCCCATGCACCTTCACACAAATTCAGCAGACGTACAACTCCCACAACCACTACCTCTTCCTCCACTCCCAACCCCCCTCCATCTACCGAACCCAGTGTGTCTAAAAAACTTTTCCTGGCTAACATTGACCTCTTCCCTACACCTCCCCCCCTGTTTTTCCCCTAGGGCCAGGCTTTCCAGGTCCCAGCCCAGCACCTCAGCTACCACATCCCCAGGCACAGTGGTGCCAGCAACTGCGGGGTCATGGAGTTCGCCAACCATCAGGGCTGCCAGTGTGCCACGGAGCGAGGGCAAGGACATTCCGCCACCTGCCAAGGTAAAAAAGTTGCCCACATCCCGGGAGGGAGAAGCCGAAAACACCTGCCACCAAGGGGTCAGCGAAAATTAAAGGGGATCGTGGCAAGACAACTGCGCCACCATCAAAGGTGGGGAAGGGACAAAAACTGAAGGTCAGGAGAGGTCATGGTGGCACAGACTGAGGGACCAGTGTCACACCTTCTGTCAACGTCCACGCCAACCTGTACGGCGGCGAACACCGCCATCTGCACTGCCTCCGGTACGTCTACAGCTGCTGCAACAGTCCCCAGCCTCTTCCCTGGTGGGCAGCCGTCCGAGGCTGCAGGAGACATCCAGCTTTCTCCCTCAGCAGGTGCTGACACATGCCCCGCCACCACGGACCCTGCCACCAGCACCGCCGCCACAGACCTCGCCATCACAGACCCCGCAGCCAGCACCGCCACGACTGACACTGCCGCAAGCACCGCCAGCGGCCCCGCGACGTCCTGGGACAGTGGCACCACCGCAGACATGCCTACCATCCCCAGTGGTCAGTCGTCCAAGGCTGGTGGTGAGTTCCAGGACCCTGGGCAGCTTCCATGAAGCATTAGAGACATCACTGTTGGCACCTGCACGTGCAATGCGAAGCCGCAGCAGTGTGGGGTATGTCGCAGCCTCCATGGCGTATCATGCTACCTGTACCTCACCAATCTCATGGCACACACACCCAGGATAAAGCAGTGGACATGGAGTCCCCTCGTGCAGCAGTGGTGTTGTGCGTTCATCTGGCTGAGATGCCCCCCTCTCTTTCCCCCTAAGGTGCCTGTTTCATTTTGATCTGATGCCCCTGCAGTGTTCTCTCAGTTTACAGTCAGGTGTCATGTGTGGGCTTGGCCCATGAATTTTGGGCCCAGTGGTCCACGGACAATGATTGGTGCACTATCCGGACTTGTGTAGTTGGTGTACATAATTGCGTTTACTGGATTTTGAACTTTGATAATGATATTTCACATGATTACAGTCGTTCAAATCAATTCCTTTTGTCCTTGCGTTCTTCCATGGGGTGGCGGGGGTGTATGTGTACTGTTGCTGCATCTATTTGTGTGTATGGTGTCACTCTCTTTTCCCTCCACCCTCCCCTGTGTTGTAGGTGCAGTACTCACCGTGATCATCGCCGCCGTCGTTGGTTCTCCTGATAGAAGAGGAGGAAGACCATCATCTGCAGTATCTGCAATTAGGGCTCCATGGCCTCCTGGTTCCTCGTGGGGTGTGGAGAGGTGAGTGTTTTCCCTTCTGTGTAATGTTCCGCCGTGTTTTTGTTCATGTTGGTTCCGCCCTGGAAAAGGTGGCAGATAGGCCTGTTGTAATAGGGTGGGCGGTACATTGTCTTCCACCAGTCTAAGGGCGGTGTCCGCTGCACTGTTTGTTTGCACTGCTGTGGCGGTGCAAGTGTTAAAGTGGCTGTCTATGTTGGCGGTTTCCGCCACGGTCGCAATCCCATTTTTTTTTTCGCCAGCCTGTTTGCGGTTTTACTGCCGCTTTAACACCAACCGCCAGGGTTGTAATGAGGGCCTATATTCTAAGGAAGCTGGTCATGAACTGTCTTCAGTTTCAAAGTTTTTCACTAATTAAAATATGCACAATTCATTCATTGGTTCTTCATATGGGCACATTTCGGACATCATATTCAGCATCCAGTCACTGCAGATGGCAGAACTAATCCCTGATACTTTAAAGAATATTCTCAGCAAAAATGCATTGTCATTGGGTGACCTAACATGTGACTAACAAAATATGACATTGCCTCATTATTTGTTTCTTGCAGTTCCTTTCTCACGACACACAATAAACTAAACTAATATTATTTCACTTGAGATCTGTAAGTTTCCTCAGCTAGAACAAATTCTGCAACATTGACTAAACTTGAAACATGCTCTTCTCCTACAATACAATGAAGCATTCAACATGACATTAACTGCCTAGGGAAAGAATTCAGGTCAGAGGGGACAGAATAAACAAGTGATTTTCCATTGCTGCTTGCAAACTAATATTTCAGGTCTAGTCAAATTGAGAAGCATAAATACACATGAATAAATATATTACATTAATAAACCTATTGCACACCTTACAATTCAAATCAAATATGCAAAGCAAAATATTTTGTGAAAAACATTATTCATGCCATATTAAAGCAATTTTAAACATTCATTTATATTTCTGCACATATGTTAATGAAATCCATTTAATTCTATATAGATGTTTTAATTCATAATCATTTAACACTTCAGTTCTAATATCCTACATCTTAATAAACGCTCTTAACCTTAATTCACATTAGTACTTACTTATATCAATGCAAAACTCTCATGTTTAAATGTGGTGCACAACACGAATGGTGCCACATGGCTCACTATAATTTAAACAAGAATATTTTATTTCTACGGTATTTCCTCTGTTAGTCCTTTAAATGAAGGTTTAGTAGCTGCCATATGCTACTTCTATGACAGTAATTTATTAATAAGATTAAGCAATCTATGCATCACAAAAGAACTCTTCTCATTTAGAGTGAGACAAAATCAAATTCTTGTAGTTTGATAACACATTGCTCTTTGTTTGCGGTAATTATCAATTCTCTTCATTACATGGTAATACTTGTCTCTTATACTTTCCATTTCTATTTCTTCCCTCCTCTGTTAATTCCTTTCCTTTTGCCTTTTCCAGAAATGTTAAGCATTTTAAAATCCAAGTGCACAAATTATGCACATTGTTACAATCAATAAACGTTTCAGGATCATCTTCACAAAACCATTTCCTGAGTTTCCAAACCAAGACCCTACCTTAGAAAATCCTTCATCTATTGTTTCCCAAACATTTGTATGTTCCAGGTCACTCAAGTCATGTCTCAAACTTGTCAGATTGGATAAGTATTTTCTTATCTCCCTGCTGTTAATAGGAATATATGTGCAGCAGTATTGTGATTTCAAAACTCTGCAGACTTAGCCCTCTTTTGCTAGAAGAATATTTAACACAAGGAGATTCTGAAGAATCATAGACCTTGCTGCAATCATTTCTGTGTCCTTTAGAAGCATTGCAGCTGAAGAATCAGTTGACATCTTTTATGCAATTGTTAACTCCCTTATCTTTTTGTCATTCAAGATCATACCCAGTGATTGAATAATAGCTCCAAAAATATATCCTGTAATCTTTGAAAGTCTTGCTCCTCTTCTAAATCTCACTTTAATTCTCTCAATCCCTTCTGGATTGTCAATGCTACCCACTTGGTAATTTTTTGGGAACACCACTTCCAAATAGCATGTACCATGCCAACATTTCAGTAATTTGTAATAAGCGTTCTTAGCACAGATGAAATAAACACCAGTACACCAGGGTCTTATCCATTCAGCAAAAAATCCCATACACTCTTGAACACGAACACGTCTGCATTCACTCATGCCTACAAACTGATAGTCAGCTCTTGATTGCGGCCTATATATATATATATAAATATATATATATATATACAAAGCGTTCCTACATGTTGCCAATCCAAAGCTAAGCATCCTGGTGTGTGAAATAATTTATTCTTGCTAACTATAACCTTGTCTATCCTTTATTTCATTGCTTTCTTCTGTCAAGTTAAATTATTTAGGTGTGCTCATGCTGTGCCAAATGTCAGTGTAGGCTCAAAGAAACCACTTGCTGTATCTATATGTCTAGCCTTTGTAATGCTGCTCATATGCTGATTGATGGGAACAAAAGAGAAAACTTGATCAAAATGTGAGTAAAAATACTGAATGTAGTCCTGGTTGTACAATTGTGTTAATAATAGACTGCAACTAATCCCATAAATTAGTGGTAATGATGGCATACCCATAGAGTATCATAGCACATTCCAGGCTCAAACATTAACCCCATACCTAGCAATGCTGTCGGAAGCCTTAAAACGGCGTCAATTACCTGACACCTTATGCGAGGCGCTGATAGCAGTACTGCCTAAAGCAGGCCGCGACCCACTAGATGTGGGTTCATACAGGCCATTATCGTTGCTGAACACAGATTGCAAATTGCTTGGTAAAATTTTAGCAAATCGCTTGCTCCCATGGGTACCGGAACTGGTCCATCAAGACCAGTCCGGTTTCATACCAGGCCGCAACACTTTCATTAACATACAGAATCTATTACGCCTCAGGGAAAACTCCCCAGAGGACGATTACAATCAAGTAGCAGTGTCACTAGATATTGAAAAAGGGTTCGATACACTGGGATGGCCCTTCCTGATAGAAACTCTTAATCGCATGGGCTTCGGTAAGACATATATTGACTGGGTAAGGGTATTATATGCTAACCCAACAGCGAGGGTCAAGACGGGTGACACTATATCCGAGAAGTTCGACATAGAAAGAGGCACCAGACGGGGATGTCCACTATCCCCACTGTTGTTCGCCCTAGCCATTGAACCTTTGGCCGCTCGACTCCGCACATTAGCCCCGATGTGGGGCATCTTGGATGGACACACACACCGTATAGTATCACTGTACGTGGATGACGCATTAATATTTCTGCGAAATCACACAGAATCTATGCCCGACTTACTGAGACTGCTGCATCAATTTGGCGTGGTATCCGGATTAAAAGTGAATTGGTCAAAATCATGCTTATTCCCTATGCGCGCGGTCCCGGAAATACACTACTTAACCTCCAACCCGGGAGACCTGAAATGGTGTTACACCACCTTCAAATATTTAGGTGTAAATGTGTATCATGATTCCCAGGACCTCAAAGACGGCAATTTTGGACAAGTGATTAGATCTGTCAGAGACTCCTTGCCCTTTTTGTGTTCGCTCCCACTCTCGCCCATGGGTTGAGTGGCCATAGCAAAGATGATAATACTACTACGACTATTGTACTTCTTTATGGCCCTCTCTTTGGCAATCCCCTCCTCTTTTTTTAGACCATTGAATAGCATATTAACAGACTTAATATGGGGCAATGGACGGCGACGTGTGGCGCTATGTAAAATATTTCAACCACTTATACTAGGGGGGCTGGGGGCACCAAGATATGAATTATACTATGCATTCGCCCAGCTGCAATGGATATTCAAATGGCTTGGGAACACCACGGGGGTAGAAACACAGACGATACTTTCGGACCTAGGGCACACTGACATATTACACCACCTTATGAATCGTGATTGTCCAAAACATTCAAGGAACATCTTATTGAATATAGCCCATTGGGCCTGGGGCCGCTTTGCACTAATTGAAGATAAAAAACCGCAGTACTCCCCCAAGATCCCACTACTGGCCATCCCGAAAATCGCCAAAATAGCAGCTGAGGTAGCCCTGAACACATGGCCCGAGAAGGGCATACAAACTGTGGGCAATATTTACAGCGAAGGGCAACTCCTAACATATGAGGCACTGGCTGACACATTCAACCTGGGACAAGGAAGTTTCATAGCTTTTGGCGCGGTACAACACTTAACACGATTAATTTGGAATTGTAGAAATAGGGAACCAAAAGTGGCCCCTATATTACACGATCTGTTAGACAACATAGCTGCCTCTATAAATGTGTCAAGAATATACAGAATTCTGACCACACATATTGAACACGGACAGGACCAAGCAAAAAATAGCTGGAATCAGGTGCTATCAGAACCACTCCCACAAGGTTAATGGAATCGGGCTATGAAAATGATTAATGAAGCATCACGTAACCCCCGCTTCCGCTATACCCAGTTCAATTATGTGCACCAAGCATATTTATCACCTCATCGCTTAGCACGCATGTTCCCCCAAATATCACAGAGGTGCCCCAGGTGCGGAGCAACCAAAGCTACCTTTTTCCACATGACATGGGACTGCCCCCCAATTCTAAACACATGGAACGACATAATAAACGTATTAACCGAATGGACTGATACCCTGTTGTCTCCAACACCTGAATTATGCCTTCTGGGTATAGGGGTAAGATCTAAGAGACGGAAACAAACACACAGATGCATTGCACTAGCACTAGTGATGTATAGACGTCTCATACCCATGCACTAGAAAGCACCAAGCGCCCCAAGTATTAATCAATGGCAGGCCGAGCTGTTGCATTGGGCTAGAGCGCAGGCACAGACGCTGCGATCACTCCAGGAAAAGGGGATCCAGGTCAAAGGCGTGGACACCTGGAACTCCTTCGTGATAATCATGGAACGCAAAGATGATAACCGACCTCCCTGAATAAACAGCAGGGAAAGGTAACAAATAGCATTCACAGGTTGTAATTGTAATATTGTCTCAATTGGCTATCCCAATATACACAACAAAGTTGTAAACCAGTAAGTAATAATTGAAACAACCGTAACTGGTAGGAGACGACATACAGAACATAATTAGTAATAGAAGCGTTCTAGCAATACACTATATTAAAAGAGGGAATGCACATGGGCACACTGGTCACCCCAGACGGATTTACTGTTGTGGCCTCACCCAGCTGGGGCGGCTGTCCCACCTTTGCCCCCGCCATTGCCCCACCGCCAGGCATGGGCGAGTGCTGGGCCCCCATGCTCGTCCTGGCTTGTTGCCTTAATGCGAGCATATACCGTAGTGAGCCGGTCTCCATCTAGGGCTTTGTTGGCCAGAGGTGCCGGCGTCACCCGCCTCCCCTCTCCTTCTTACCCCTTCACCCCCCCGCGCGCCCGCCATAATCACGACCCCATCTTTCTCGTCTTTCTCTCTATTCTCAGCCTTTTGTTCATTACTCTTCATGTTATGCTGTTGTTGTACTCCCTGTGAACAATACGTTTCCAAGATTCTTCACTCAAATGCATAATAGTATCTACACCACTAAGTGGACATTAATAAATGAGGAATCTGTTTTGGAATACGTTGGAAAAAAAAAAATGTATTATCCTCCTAACCTGGAGGCAACTTTAATCTTTTTTTTTTTTTCCTGCTCACTGTTGAGGAAACAATAAAAACATATTTAAAAAAACCAAGAGCGAACAAAAGGGCAAGTAAAGATTTTGTTTTCAAAGTCTATTTGAACTATTCACAGCAATTCTCTATTTTCAAGAAACTTCTTAAGGTCAGCAAAAAGTTGTCAAAAATCTGTCTAAATGTTCCTCAGTCTGTATTCAGGCTGCTTGCACTTTCACCACTTTGCATGTTTTCTGCTTCAGCCACTGGTTCCGTCCTCACAGCTTGGTCAAGTCAAAGACCTTCTTCATCAGAATTCGCTCTTGAAGGACCAGACTCTGGGGGTCATTCTGACCCCGGCGGTCTAAGACCGCCGGGGCCAGGGTCGGCGGGAGCACCGCCGACAGGCCGGCGGTGCTCCCAAGGGCATTCCGACCGCGGTGGTAAAGCCGCGGTCGGACCGGCAACACTGGCGGTCTCCCGCCAGTGTACCGCCGCCCTTTGGAATCCTCCAAGGCGGCGCAGCTAGCTGCGCCACCGAGGGGATTCCGACCCCCCCTACCGCCATCCAGTTCCCGGCGGTCCGCCCGCCGGGAACCGGATGGCGGTAGGGGGGGTCACGGGGCCCCTGGGGGCCCCTGCAGTGCCCATGCCACTGGCATGGGCACTGCAGGGGCCCCCGTAAGAGGGCCCCTGCAAGTATTTCACTGTCTGCTTGGCAGACAGTGAAATACGCGACGGGTGCAACAGCACCCGTCGCACCTTCCCACTCCGCCGGCTCGATTACGAGCCGGCATCCTCGTGGGAAGGGAGTTTTTCCCTGTGCTGGCGGGCGGTCTTTTGGCGACCGCCCGCCAGCCCAGGGAAAAACTTAGAATACCCTCCGCGGTCTACTGACCGCGGTGCGGTATTTCGGAGGGGGGAACTCTGGCGGGCGGCCTCCGCCGCCCCCAAGAGTTAGAATGACCCCCTCTGTGTTTTCAAGATGACACAGAACTTTGTGCGTGGCTTGAAAAATCCAGTTAGGTAGACCAGAACACTTCACAGCTGTTGTCGTTACCAAGATGACTTGAAATAGACCTTTCCACATTGGTCTAGGCAAGTCTTCCGCACATGTTTTTTAACCAGCGCCCATTCACCAGCCTTCAGGTTGTGGCACTGTTCTTGAGCTGGTTGAACTGTTGCTGCTTCAAAATGATGAGACAGCAAACCACATTGGCTAGACCTGTGCAATAATCTAGCACTAAGTCATCTGTTATGTTCACGAGTGCATTTGCAGGTACTGCTGGTAGCGTCATTGCACAACCCATCAGAATTTCGCGGGAAGATAGACTTGTCTTCCTCTCATGGGTGCTACACATGCTCATCAGGACAGTAGCAAAGCACCTGGCCATTTCAATGCTGTAGAGGCACAAACCTTTGCCAATCGAGCATTCAGTGTTCCATTCATTTGCTCCACCAATTCAGTTGCCTCTGGACTGTAACTGCAATGCAATTTTTGCTCAAAGTTCAGTGCTGCACACATCAACTTTATGATCTCATTATTAAAATGGGTTCCTTAATCTGATTTCACAGAAGTCAGGAATCCATACCTATGTATTAGTTCCCAGAGCAGCAGCTTAGCTACAGTGAGACTATCATTCCTACATGATGGATAAGCCTCAACCCATTTGGAGAAGACACACACAATGACCAAAACATACTTCAATCTATTGCAGGCAGGCATCTCAATGAAATCAAGCTGCATCCTGGTAAATAGAACTCCCGATTTGCCTATGTGGTTCAAATTAACCACTGTGCGTTTCCCAACATTCATTTATTGGCATATAATACATCTGTGACAAACCACTTCTGAAAACAATCTGAATCTGGGGTTGTACCATGTCTGCTTGAAAATACGAATCATTGCATCTTTGCCGAGATGAACCTGATCATGATAATATCTAGCCATCATGTTCAACAAGCAGTCTGGTAGCATGACTTTACCTTCATTTGAAATCCAAGCATCATCTAACTCTGTTTGCGCACAACCTGCTTTTATCCAACCTCTGTGTTCTTCCTCTGTGGCTTAATCTTGCAATCTCTTAATCTCTTCCCAGGTGTCAACCACTGACATCAAGACATTTTGTCTCACTGGTGTCACTTTCATTACTCCACTCTTCATAGAATGTGATGCAATGTACAACACAATGTCTGGCAATTTGGTCAGCACTGGTATTATCCAGTGATACATAGTCATTCAATCTTACATGTGCGCTGCACTTTACAACTGCAATCTTCTCAGGTAACTGTTAGGCATTTAACAAGTTATGAATTATTTCACCATTTCAAATGGGTGATCCAGACGAGGTCATGAAACCGAGCTGGTACCATAACTGCCCGAAATCATGGGCAACACCAAATCCGTATTGAAATCTGTGAACATTGTCACTTTGAGCTGCTCTGATACGCAGTATGCTCTTGTAAGAGCAACCAATTTGGCTACTTGGGCAGAACCGACTCCTTGAAGCCATGAGGCTTTAACCACTCCTGAGAGGGTGCAAACTGCATAACCTGTTCTCAGAGTACCTTCACTGTCTCTTATACAGGAGCCATTGACAAAGACAGTTTAATAATTGTCCTCTAGTGGAGTATCCTGAATAACAGGTCTGGGTTTGGTGCACAGTTCCATAGCATCGAGGCAGTCATGTTCCATTTTATTAACGTCATTTGAAACATCAACATTTACAGGCATTAATGTTTTGGGATTCAAACTGGCACACCTCTTGATCACAACATTTGGGGATCCAAGAATCAATAACTGGACCGGGTTAAAAGAATTTCAGCTGAGTGTGGGACCCATCACAATGCCTTTGCATTGACTGATACTCACACCAGCACTAACCACACTTCAAACAGCCAGGCAAAGCAGAAGCTACAGGATCCAATGTGGTGGAAAAATAAGCCACTGGTTTGTTTGTTCCTAAGTGTTACTGCGTCAAAACAGAAAGAGCACAACCATCATGTTCATGGCAAAACAGTGCAAAACCTTTTATGTAATCAGACATCCCCAAAGCTGGAGCTCTGCACAAACTGTCCCAACTCAATGAAAGCTTTCATGCATTCTCCGTTGAAGGGGACTGGGTCTGTGACTTCCTGGTGTGTCAACTTCTGTAGCGGTTTGGAAATTACTGAAAAATTCAGAACCCTTTGGCGACAATAACTCACCATGCCCAAAAACATTTTGACATCTCTCTGTGTAACTGAGGGATTCATTTGCATAATAGCTGCACCTCACTCTCTCAGGCACTTTCCTCGCACCTGTCTCAATTTGGTATCCTAAATACTTCACTTCTTTCTGACAATACTGTAACATCACAGGGGAAACCTTGTGTCCGTTTTCACCTAAATGATTCAATAACGCTATGGTATCTTGTCTGCAAGCTTCATGTGTATTGGACAAAACCATCAGATCATCAATGTACTGCCCTAAAGCAGACTGAAATGGCAAGTTCAAGGACTCTAAATTCTTCTTCAGAATCTGATAAAAAATGGACAGAGATTCCAAAAACCCCTATGGAGTATGGTACCATGAGTACACACAGTTGTCAAATCGGAAACAGAAGAGGAACTGACTATCCTTGTGTAATGGAACTGAGAAAAATGCTTGTGACAAATGAATCACTGAAAACCACTCTGCTTCACATGGAATCTGAAACAAAATCACTGCTGGATAAGGCACTACGGGACAACAGGATACTACAATTTTTTTTCACCTTTCTTGGATCCTGAACTATGTGAAATTTCCCACTTGGATTTTGCAATCCTGTAAGTGGAGAATTTAATGAGCTGCTCATTACTTCTTTTAACAGTCCCTGCTCAACAAAATCTGCAATTGCTGGAGTAATCACTTCTGGTGTCATGTGATACCGTGGTGCTCTGGGGAAACTGCATTTGGCTTCATAGTTACTTTAACTTGTTCAGCACCTCAAATAAGTCCAATATCTTTTCCAGAAAGATTCCAAACTCTCAGCGTTACTGTGTCTTGTAATTCATCAGGAAAGTCTTTAACTGTCATGGCAGTAAACAATGTAATGAGAGGATACATCTTACAAGTTTGACTGGAAGTCTCATCATCACTATTGGTTTGAATTTCTATTCCTTCTTGTGTACAAGTGATGGGACATTTTAATCTGCATGGCAAGTCTCTTCCTAACAGACTAACAGGACTTGAATCGCAAACTACAAATCGGTGCAGACCCTCAAAGGTTCCTAGTTTAACTGGGATGGACTCTGTAATGGGATTTACCAGATGCTTATTTGCTACTCCTACAACCTGATCCTTCATGAAAAGGGCACATTTAGGACTTCTGCAGATCTGACAGTGGAACGAGGTGCTCCAGTGTGAACCAAGAATGAAACATCATGACCCATTGCACTCGCATTCACAGAAGGACCACATTGGTGTACCTCCAATGAGGCAGCCAACACACATTCTACCTCTTCTGAACTCTCACTCATGCATTCTTCACTCATCCCATTATCACTGAAATGAATCAATGGCTACTTTGTGCTTAACTGATTCACATGTGTTCTCTGGTTCACGTTCTGCTGAGGAACTATTACCTGTTGCTGTGCCATTTGAGTTTGTGGTATCTGCATTTGCTGTGTGCCATGAATCTGCTGTTGGAGAAACTGTACTTGTTGCTGGGGAATCTGTACTTGGACTGTTCCATTAGGAACATTCATGCTTTGATTTTGGATCTTTTGGACTCTGTGATTTTGAAATTGACTGTTGTTGACCATCTGCATAACACTGCTACCTGGCACCAAATTATTAATACTATTAAAGGGACACTACCGTCTCCAATGTCTGACATTGATGCACAGATGACTCGGAATCATTTTCTTCATGTTCTGAACATCAGCCACATTCACATTTGGATCTACTTGAATCCCACAACCTTTACCTCTATACTGAGGTACCATATTGCCTTGCAGTTGTGTTCCCTGCATTCCTCCTGCATTCACCATTCCTTGTGGACCCAGCATACCTGCTGCTTGAGCGGACTTTATCTGAATCACCATTGCCTTTTACTTCAACCTTTTCTGCTTTAAATCAATCTCATCACTACAGTATTCTGCTTATTACAACACCTCATCAATCGGCTTTCCCTGCCAACAAATCAAATGATTCTTAATTATATTACTAATTTCAGGCTTCAATCCTTGCACAAATCTAAACACAACATTAATCATGTCACCAGCTCAATAATTTCTGTGACATTGTATTGTCTGCTTCTTTCAGCAGCTACTCTTAATAAGAATGAACAGACTCCTTTATCTTCTGAGATGTCCTGTCAATCCTTTGCCAATCAATACCTTTAGGGGAAACTCTAGTTTTCAAAAACTCAATCACCTTGTAAGAACTTTTCATTGCCTCTTCAGACGGCGCACCTGTTACTTCATCTTTGGGTTGCTCATGTGTTGGCCAATCAACACTCCTCTTTCATTCAACCCACAAATCTGCTGGAACCACATTCTAAAATAAAGTGTTCAGATCTTCCCACAAACACTTTGCAAGCTTGGCAAACCTCTCTGTTAGCTAATACCAATTCAGTGGCTTTTCCCTCAACTTTGGGTAATCACTTGTAAATGATAGTATGTCACTTCTGCCCCAAGGAACATGATCAAAATTCCCTCCTGGAATTGTGCTAATTGGCATCATCCTTACAGCTGCTTCAGCCTACTGTGCACCATTCAAAGATGCAGTTGGCTTCTTATTCTGATCTCTTTTCTTTGCCCATCTGCCTTCCTATTTATCTAATGCTCCTCATGTTTGAATTCTTTGAATCAACTCCTTAATGTGAAATTTCATTCTAGGTAATCCCATGTTTGCAATGTCTTTTGAGTCAAATTCTAATCTGCAACTCTTCTTCAACTGTTTGGAACTATTCATTTCGATTTCGTATTTCTGAGCTAAATTAGTTAATTTCTCATAAGCCTGACTTACTCGAAGAGTAACATCCTTGCACATGAAGCGCAATTCATTTTCATTGTAAGAATCTAGTCCGTTTAACTCAAAGGTTCCCTCAATCATTTTCATTTTATTCCAATTTTAATCTAGCCATGTTCAATGTCTTTTCTCCTTGTGGTGTGTTTCCTGGGACTGAAGCTCCACTCAGATTATATAACCATTCAGTCAGTTGTTGGGCTGTTAATCCTTGTGACCTAATGTTCTGCTGTTGTTTCGGGGCACAAACTGTGGTACATTATATGGGGCTTCCATAGCCTGCTCTTGAGAAATCACAGCTGATCCCATTGAGCATGGGGAACATGTCACATCAATCAATGGACCCTTTCTATCATGTGTCTGGTTCAAGCCAAAATAATTCATAGGGGTCATGGCTGCGCCAGTAGTACTGTCTCTCCATTTCTTCAATAATTCCAAGGGGTGAATTCATTGCTTGTACTGGATTTGAAATCTGGGGGGCACTCTCATTATTATTCTGGGAATGCAACTGGACTACTGGACCTATGGTTACGGGGACTATTAATGCTTCTGGTTCTGACAAATTTGTCTGACTTTGCAGGAAAATTCATCATTTACTTGGGCCAGTTAATGATGTACTAAAAGTCTGATTTGACTGACTGGAGGCAATATTCTGTGATGTAGTCATTGGGGAATACAGAGGCATGGTCTGTTTCTGGTTCACAATGTGTGCAGGTGTCTGTACATTAGGGGTGGACTCAGACTGAGTCATTCCTACATTCTGAATTGGCTGTGGAATAATTGGAATTGAGATGATCTGAGCTGTGTCAACAATTGGAACTGTCTGATAAATCACTGGCACCTAGGCAAAATTAGTAGTAGGCACTTTTGAAGTCATCTGAATCTGACTATAGGCAAATGGAGCTGTGGCAACACTTGGGACCCCATTCTGATTTACTGATGTGACTGCATTATAGGGTGGGTGACGATTCTGCTACAACTGAGTTATAAACGCATCTTCCAAATTGTTCTCATCATCTGCTACTCTTTTATTTTCACCCAATTTCTGTTCATATAGTTCTTAGATATCTTTTTGTCTGTAGGCTTAATTCTTACCTAAACATCTTGTGTGATTGCTAGAAATAATTTCACTGCACACAATGTATCTGCTCTCCAAATTGTCTGCTCTGCATCTCACCTAGCTTCTGCTAGCGTCTTTTCTGCTTTCCTCAAGCTCTTTTTAAATTTCTGAGCTTCTTTTTGTCTTGCCATTAAATCCCAAATAGCAAGTGCTTCAAAGTGTGCAGGTCTGGGAAGGAATTTCGACTCATATAACACCTCCTTGGATTCTCTAAAACTCTCAAATTAAAGGTTCCATAACTAGGAAAAGCTAAGGTGCCTTTCTTCTCAGTCATTTTGCACCACTGATTTACCCAAAGACATGCTGAAACTCCTCTCCCTTTCATTACTATGAATGCTGGTATACCCTCTGGTGGAGTAGGCTCACCCTATTTAACTGGAATAAAAACATCTCCTCTCGATGCACTCCTTAAAGCTTTGAAAAACTTCTTACTTCCTACTAGGTTTTGTCTTCCTACTGAGAATACTTGAAGGAAATTGAAGTGTTTGGAATAGGAGGATTCTTATTGGCCTGAGTAAAATGGAACCTTCCTCTACCAACTCCCTCAATACAAAGCGATTCTTCTCCTTTCTTTGTTTTCTCGAATCATGGTGCTTAACAATAGTGTTGTAGGTGAAAATATAGGGGGGTCTCATGTTATGCATTTTCCCCAAGTAAGTGGACTTGTGTGGCCGTGGCCGGCTCCCTCGGTTGCCAAATGTCGAATGTGCCCCAACTGTGGGACCTGAACACAGCAATTTGGTGCTACCTGGCATTTGTTTGTCCAGCTCTGGTGGCGTCATTTGTTCCTCATCTCCTTAATGGACGAGTGGTTGCTTCACACCATGCCTGCCCGTCAGAGGCTCAGGGTGGTCACCCAGATAGAACGTGTTAGAAGGACATGATAAGGTGGTGTAATTGGGAAAGTTCACCATGTGGGATTGTTGGTCCTGTCAGAGAGTGGCTCAGACCCACTGAGCTTTTGCATGTCAAAAATTACCTGAAAGAGACCCTGAAAATCACTGAGTTTCTTGAATTTTTCAGCAAAATGCATTTATCCTATTCAACATGTCCTCTCTTGCCAAGAAAATATATTTAAGCTACCAATAGGATGTCCAGGTATTGAGTTATTTCATAAGCAGAAGTGCCACATTTCACAAATAAAAGCTTTTACCAGAATTGCGACTACTTCATTACAGACCTGCCATGCTGTGCACTCCAGGAGATTTCTCATCAATTTGTGTTTTGTAAAAAGATTAATAGAAAAGCCTTATGTGTGTTTAAATAAAGCAATATTGTATAGTTATTTTATCAATTGCTTTAAAATGCGTATTTTGTTGAAATGGTGTAGGTACTGGTTTTGTAGTCAGTGGAAAGATATTCTCATGAAAAAAATAAAAGGATATCTGTTAAGAAAGACACACATATATTGTATATTGTATCTTGTAAGTGGATGGCACACTTTTAAAATACCCATGAGTCCAAGGAAACTTGGAAGATTTTTTTCTTCGGTTTCTGGGACCCACTGGGTGTTTCGTTACATATAAATAGTGCCAATCCCTGGATTGAAGCTACACACTGAATATGCGCCTGTGGTCATTAGGTCGTAGCCCACAAGAGGGTTGATCTCATTTGCTGTGTGGTCATAGTATGCTGTTGGATCTCAGAGCACGTGAGAGGTACCTGCAAGCCCTCATGAGGGTGGTATTAAATTGAAACTGTACTAGGGTTGCTTTCTCAGGGGACATGGATATGCCTCAGTTGGTTGTGGGTGATCTAATTGGCCCTTTTAGGACCCTTGAATCATGTCCCTTTGGGAGTGGTAGGGGTGTAAATTGTAGATCATCCCCAGTGTGGTATATATTCTACACTCTACTAGGAAAGACAGATACCTCTACTGCACATTTCATAGTGGGATATCACAGAGTGAAATTACCATTACCTTTTGACACTGGAAAAATTGCCAGGCCTGCTTTTGGTTCCCAGTCTGGCCATGATCACATGTGTGATACAAGCACACAAGTAACTGCAAAGGCTGTGCAAGTTTGTTGTTACTGCATATCAAGCTGAAATAGTCTTCAATCAAATCACTTTTGTGATTATGTGCATATATTGCCCCATAAAAAACATTTGTAAAACCATGATGCAGTCAAGCCCTTTGAAAAATGTGTCCATTCTTTTACGAATCATGATTTTTCACTGTTGATAAATCCTGGTTTGCCTGCATTAACCTGTGTTGGTGGCCTTTCCTTCACCACACCTGGCAAATCCCCTTGTGCTTCCATTCTACCACCCCTACCACTAACTTTCAATATTATGGTGGTTATTAACCCGGCAGAGGCTCTTTCAATCCCCAGGTTGACAATGAAAATACTGAGATGGCCCGCAATGGGCAATCATAACTGTCCTCTTCTGAGAAGGGTATATGAATTCCCTCTTCCTTATCAGGCACCAAGAGATGGGTCTGAGGCCCATGGACCCACAGGTTTATCAAGATGGGGTGAGATATGTCTAGCAGAATGCTCTGATACCAGGTGGTCGGATGGCCATGTTAGACCTGAAGGACCCCTATTTCATTTCTACATTCCAGTTAGTGTAGGCAGTGGCTAATACTTGAATTATGAGTGGGCGGGCAGGATATGGTAATATTGGTTCTGTAACCATGAGGGTTGAGACTGGTGGTTGCCCACCTTAAGAGTAGTTGTGTCCACCATGTTATGTATCTATCTGAAGGACATTCTACTGAAGAATTAGTCCCCTTTGAATGACAAGTCTTGTTCAACATGATCCTCAGTTTGTTGTAAAACCTTGGCTTCTCAATGAACTTTGAAAACTTCTTCTACACTCTCATATACTCAGAAATACTGCCCTCATCACAAAAATATTGTGACCTTTTTCCCTCCGAGGACACTAACCAAACAGACTGACCTTTATTTAGAGCTGTTTTCTTGCTCAACTACATTACTTGGCTCTTTAATGTTGAAATCATTAAGATTCCCAGGCATTATCACCAAATATAGTATAAACTGTTCTGTTTGGGGTGCCATTTCAAATGCTTCTATCAGGGGCAAGTAGTCCTTAAACATCAGTTGGCTGAAACTGTTGGCCGGCAACTTTGGGGTAAAACATCACTGTTAATTATTCCAGGGTGGAGAACTTAGCAATTGTCAGGAATCCCCAAGGTGCCTCCTGCGTTATCTGTCAGCATCCCGAGGGATTAGGGTTAAATCATATCTCTGTTTTGGGTTAAACCTTCATGTTTCTAAGTAAACATAATGTGCTGTGTTAACCAATTGGTTTTATCAATGCTTGCTTTACCAATGCTTGTTTGCTAATGTGAGCAGGTATAGACATGTGCTTCTAATTGGGTGTGGTGTAGACATGTGCTTCTAATTGGGTGTGGTGACTCATCCACATGTAGAAACTCAACTGCTTTACTGATTGGCTAGAAATAGCAGAGTGAAGCATGCCTCCCTGCTTGGCTTTGTTTTGCTTCCTGATCTCATCATCTGATTTGTCAGTCCAGCTTCTGCTGTCATCCTCATATTCAGGACTTTTGAGGTAATTATTTTCTTTGTTCCAGTACCAGCTGACACCAGGCATCCCTCCAGCACTCCGGAAAAGACTGCAGCTAAGTGACTAGAATTCTCCAGGGAGTTTGTTCTTTGAGCGCCACGCTTTCCTAGAACAGCTGGTGTATTTCAGACCTCGTATTTTGGCAGGGTGCTTATCTTGAAGAGACAAGTGCATTTCTGAGCATTCTACATTATTATTGTAGTTACTTGCCTAAATGTGCTTCAGGAAATCTGCTTGAGCTCAAGTACTTCAAAAAGTGACTGCAATTTTAAAAGAGCATTTATGTGACTTTTCTTTCTCTAATAGCATAACTCTTGGATTTAAATTGTGTCATTCATGCCTGTGTTTCAGGTTTGAGGAATATTCTTTTGAAGGGTTTTTCGCACACACAGTGAAACCAAACCTAACAGTGCCACCCTAACTGTTTAAACCCACAGTGGACATTTGTATTTCTTGGATTGTTTTTGTTCCTTTTAGTTTCACCCTATGCATGCAGGAAAGTTTTATGTGATATGATTAATGCCCTTGTTTGACTTTCTTGTGCATGATAAGTGCAACCACAGTTCTAATTGTCGTGTTTAACAGTGACTCTCTGTGAAGCCACCCCTAGTGTTGCAGTACTTATTGTTATGGTACTCAGTTTGGGTTTTTGGTAATGCAGTGTTAGTAATTGTGCCAACAGTTATTATTATCCAAGAAAAGGGCTGGAGCATCCCAGTGTTCTTCTGCCGCTTCCGTGCCCATATCAGAAAGAGAGATTCAGTTTCAAGGAAGTTGAGGGCACTAACTCTACTATCACTCTGTCAACAACGACCTGCCACCCTGAAGATACAGGGTGCCTGGCTGGACCGGTAAGACGTGGCAGTGTTTTGTCTCTTTCTCCTCCACTCACCCTTTCCTTTTGGGACACCTACTGGGGTTTCTGTGTCCACCAGGAAGTGCCGAGAGGTGTTCCAGGAGGTCGGGGGCATATCATTGCCCCTGCAGACATCCTGCTTTTCAGGTGAGTGGCCCCGTCTCGACATAAAGCCAAGCCACAACATACAGGGCTGCCTGGGCGATGGATTCCTCAATGGGTACTTTCAAAGGTTTAGCACAGGCTTTACCAGCTGATCAGGATGCTCCATCTTTATTGGATTTAACTAGGGCCCTGGCAGGATTACAGAAGGAAATTATTTCCTTAAAGCAAGAGAACCTGGAGTTACATACTGAAGTACAGCGGTATAAACCACAAGACACCCCCTGGGGAGGAGTCAAACTAAAACAAAGATCTCCAGTACTACAGGCCCCTCGGTTTGACCAGTCTAATCATGTTTCTAGACCCGATTCAGGCCCAACAACTTCCACCGCACAATCCATGCAGGTAATGGTCACAACACCAACCCCTGTGTCCTTAGCTCCTCCAGAAAGGTTTTTTAGGGATAGTGCCAAGTTCAACATTTTTCTTAACCAGTGCCAGCTACAGTTTTTGTGTCGGACAGCTGCATTCCCCAACGATGTTGCAAAGGTAGCTTTTATTATCTCTTATTTGGGAGGGAATGCAGCTAATTGGTCTATTCTGCTGGTGGAGCACAATTACCCTATACTGTATGATTTCAACCGGTTCAAGGAAGCTTTGCATAAACTGTTCGCTGAACACCTCTTCGTGCAAACTAGTGACAATGAGTTGCTGAATTTGCACCAGGGAAACAAGGATCTACTGTCCTATATCACCTCTTTCAATCAGTTGGTGGCAGAGACTGACTGGCCCGAGGAGAAGAGGACCTCCCTCTTCTATCATGGCCTTCGGGACGATCTCAAGGATGTTCTAGCCCAAATTGTGGAACCTTCTATGGAGTTTTCAGAGTTCATTGACCTGGTGGTACAATTGGATCACTGCTTGAGTGAACATAAGGGAGAAAGATTCTGGGGTGACACACGCTTAGTGGTGCTCAAAACTGAGAAAAAAGAGTCCACCATTCCCACTCATGATACACCTGAGGCCATGCAAATTGGCAGTGTGCGGGCCCACTATCTAAGGAAGAGAAAGAACGTAGGAAAAAATGTAAACTGTGTTTACACTGTGGTAAGGCAGGGCATTTTTCTCGGGAATGTCCTAACAAGCCTACTGCTCCAAAGAAAGCCATTGGAGCGGTAACAGGGCCTGAATTCTCTCTTCCTGACCAGGCGGAAAAATAACTGGCTTGATAACTTCTGAGACCATCCTATTGAGCGCTTCTTTCACTATGGTCTCACATCTTCTGGCTAATACCACCATTCCAGTACCTCGCCAACTAACTCTTATTGTGACGTTAGTGTTGTCCCCTCAGGTTCGTAAGGTCATTCCCACATTGCTTGACTCTGGGGCTACCGGAAACTTTTTAGACTTGGGTTTGGCTAAAACCCTAAATATTATGACTGTCAGAAAACACGTCCCTGAACCAGTCAGAGCTGTGGATGGCTCAGAATTGTCCTCTGGGCTTATCATTTATCAAACAACACCCTTGTCCAAGCTTTGTGGAAACAACCATACAGAATAAATTCAGTTTGACCTCATAGATACCCCAGTATTTGGAGCCATTTTGGGGATACCCTGGCTTCAGTTAAACAATCCCAAAATTGACTGAGCAGCAAGGACAGTGACATCAGACTCTAAACGTTGCTGGTACTCCTGTTACCAAGACAAACCATTACCAGTTACAATGGCTTTGTGAGCAACATCTCTTCGCCAAGCTGGAAAAATTTGTTTTTCAAGCTACAACTGTTGAATTCCTGGGATATGTGATCACTCCCGATGGAATTTCCATAGATAGGTCCAAGGTACAGGTCATCCTGGATTGGGTAGCCCCAAGATCCATCAAGGAAGTGCAACAGTTTTTGGGCTTCACAAATTTTTATCGGAGATTTATACCCCTCTTTTCTACTGTGGTATTTCCCATAACTCGTCTCCTACGAAAAGGGGTTAAGTTCCTCTGGGATGCAGAAGCTGAGAAATCCTTCCAACATCTTAAAAACACATTCACCGAAGCATCTATTCTCCATCATCCCAAACCGGCTCAGATATTTTTCGTGGAAGCAGACGCTTCCCAAATGGCAGTGGATGGTGTCTTGTCCCAACGAGATCCTGAGTCTGGGCATTTCCGCAGAGCAAAATTACACGGTGGAGGAGTGGGAACTTCTGGCCATCAAGCTTGCCTTCCAGAAATGGCATCACCACCTACCAGGAGCTGGACACACTTGAACTATTTACACAGATCACCGTAATTTACAGTTTTTTCAAGCGACCAAAGCCCTGACACCTCATCAATTACGCTGGCTTCTGTTCTTTAACGAGTTTGACTTCGTAATCACCTATAGGCCTGGTACCACACAACAAAAGGTAGACACGTTGTCTAGGATGGGTTTCTCCTCTGATGTTGCGCTAGCACAGTTCAGAAGCATTATACCCCCAGAAAAAAATCGTGGCTGTGTGCACTTCCCAAGAGTTCCTTGAGAAAATACGGGTAACCCAACACACGGTTCCCTGATCAACTGATGTGTATGAAAAAGAGGGTTTACTATACCATGCCGATCAGTTGTACATCCCTACTAAAGAATTACAGTGTTACATTGGGGACATGAGTCTGTCCTCGCAAGTCACCCGGGTGAGAAAAAGATGTCAGATCTCTGTCATAGATGGTTTTGGTGGCCAACACTTGTGCAGGATGTCAGAAGCTACGTCCAGACTTGTTCCACCTGTGTTCGGGCTAAAACCCCACATACTCCAGCCACAGGACTGTTACTGACCATGCCAATTTTGGTGGCCCCATGGCATACTGTAGAAAGTTGGCTCTGTATGTACTATTTCAAAGTAAGAAATAGCATGCACAGAGTCCAAGGGTTCCCCTTAGAGGTAAGATAGTGGCAAAAAGAGATAATTCTAATGCTCTATTTTGTGGTAGTGTAGTCGAGCAGTAGGCTTATCAGAGGGTAGTGTTAAGCATTTGTTGTACACACACAGGCAATAAATGAGGAACAAACATTCAAAGACAATTCCAGGGCAATAGGTTTTTATATAGAAAAATATATTTTTTTAGTTTATTTTAAGAACCAGAGGTTCAAGATTTACAAACAATACTTTAAATGAAAGGTATTTCACTTAGGTACTTTAGGAACTTTGGATTATCACAATAGCATGTACAGTTTTGGCAAAAATGGCAATAAGCTATTTTAAAAGTGGGACACAGTGCAGAAAATCAACAGTTCCTGGGGGAGGTAAGTAAATGTTAAGTTCACAGGTAAGTAAAACACTTACGGGGTTCAAAGTTGGGTCCAAGATAGCCCACCATTGGGGGTTCAAGGCAACCCCAAAGTTATGACACCAGCAGCTCAGGGCCGGTCAGGTGCAGAGGTCAAAGTGGTGCCAAAAACGCATAGGCTTCAATGGAAATAGGGGTGCCCCGGTTCCAGTCTGCCAGCAGATAAGTACCCGCGTCTTCGGAGGGCAGACCAGGGGGGTTTTGTAGGGCACCGGGGGGGACACAAGCAGGCACAGAAAGTACAACCTCAGCGGCACAGGGGCGGCCGGGTGGAGAGTGCAAACAGGCGTCGGGTTTTCAATAGAAATCAATGGGGAAACCTGGGGGTCTCTTCAACGATCCAGGCAGGCACAGGGTGGGGGGTTCCTCGGGGTAGCCACCACCTGGGCTACGCAGAGGGTCGCCTGGGAGTTGCTCCTGCATTGGAGTTCGGTTACTTCAGGTCCTGGGGGCTGCGGGTGCAGTGTGGTTTCCAGGCGTCGGGTTCCTTGAAGCAGGCAGTCGCGGTCAGGGGGAGCCTCTGGATTTCCTCTGCAGGCGTCGCTGTGGGGGCTCAGGGGGTCAACTCTGGCTACTCACGGGCTCGCAGTCACCGGGGAGTCCTCCCTGTAGAGTTAGTTTTCCGCAGGTCAAGCCGGGGTCGTCGGGTGCAGAGTGGAAAGTCTCACGCTTCCGGCAGGAAACGTGTGGTCTTTAAAAGTTGCTTCTTTGTTTCCAAAAGTTGAAGTTTCTTGAACAGGGCCGCCGTTCTCGGGAGCTTCTTGGTCCTTTAGATGCAGGGTAGTCCTCTGAGACTTCAGGGGTCGCTGGACCCTGTTGGATGCGTCGCTGTTGCAGTTTTCTTCGAAGTAGGGAGACAGGCAGGTGAGGCTGGGGCCAAATCAGTTTTCGTCTCCGTCTTCACTGCAGGGCTTCAGGTCAGCAGTCCTTCTTCTTCTTTAGGTTGCAGGTTCTGGGAGCCCCTAAATACTCAATTTAGGGGGGTGTTTAGGTCTGGGAGGGAGGTAGCCAATGGCTACTGGCCCTGAGGGTAGCTACACCCTCTTTGTGCCTCCTCCATGTGGGGAGGGGAGCACATCCCTAATCCTATTGGGGGAATCCTCCATCTGCAAGATGGAGGATTTCTAAAAGTAAGAGTCACCTCAGCTCAGGACACCTTAGGGGCTGTCCTGACTGGGGAGTGACTCCTCCTTGTTTTTCTCATTATCTCCTCCAGCCTTGCTGCCAAAAGTGGGGGCAGTGGCCGGAGGGGCGGACATCTCCACTAGCTGGGATGCCCTGTGGCGCTGTAACAAAGGAGGTGAGCCTTTTAGGCTCACCGCCTGGTGTTACAGTTCCTGCAGGGTGAGAAGTACCTACACCCAGTACAGGCTTTGTTCCTGGCCACAGAGTAACAAAGGCACTCTCCCCATGTGGCCAGCAACATGTCTGGTGTGTGGCAGGCTGGCAAAAAACTAGTCAGCCCACACTGGAGTCGGGTATGTTTTCAGGGGGCATCTCTAAGATGCCCTCTGGGTGTATTTTTACAATAAAGTGCACACTGGCATGAGTGTGCATTTATTGTGCTGAGAAGTTTGATACCAAACTTCACAGTTTTCAGTGTAGCCATTATGGTGCTGTGGAGTTCGTGTTTGACAGACTCCCAGACCATATACTCTTATGGCTACCCTGCACTTACAATGTCTAAGGTTTTGCTTAGACACTGTAGGGGCATAGTGGTATAGTATACCCTGCCTTAGGGCTGTAAGGCCTGCTAGAGGGGTGACTTATCCATGCCATAGGCAGTGTGAGTTTGGCATGGCACACTGAGGGGAGTGCCATGTCGACTTAGTCATTTTCTCCCCAACAGCACACACAAGCTGGCAAGCAGTGTGCATGTGCTGAGTGGGGGGTCCCCAGCGTGGCATAAGACATGCTGCAGCCCTTAGAGACCTTCCCTGGCATCAGGGCCCTTGGTACCAGGGGTACCAGTTACAAGGGACTTACCTGGGTGCCAGGGTTGTGCCAATTGTGGAGACAAAGGTACAGTATAGGGAAAGAACACTGGTGCTGGGGCCTAGTTAGCAGGGTCCCAGCACACTTTCAAATCATAACTTGGCATCAGCAAAGGCAAAAAGTCAGGGGGTAACCATGCCAAGGAGGCATTTCCTTACACACACACCCAAACGAAAGAGGATGAGACTAACCTTTCCCAAGAGAGTCTTCATCTTCTAAGTGGAAAAACCTAGAAAGGCCATCTGCATTGGCATGGGCAGTCCCAGGTCTGTGTTCCACTATAAAGTCCATTCCCTGTAGGGAGATGGACCACCTCAAAATTTTTGGCTGTTCACCTTTCATTTACATTAGCCATCTGAGAGGTCTGTGGTCAGTTTGACCTACAAAGTGAGTACCAAAGAGGTATGGTATGGTCTCAGCTTCTTCAGGGACCAAACCACAGCAAAGGCCTCCCTCTCAATGGCACTCCAATGCTGCAGCCTGCTAATGAAAGCAACAGGCTGGGCAAGGCCATCATCATTTGTTTGGGACAAAACTGCCCCTATCCCATGTTCAGAGGCATCAGTCTGCACAATGAACTGCTTGGAGTAATCTGGAGCTTTGAGAACTAGTGCTGTGCACATAGCTTGTTTCAGGGTGTCAAAGGCCTGTTGGCATTCTACAGTCCAGTTTACCTTCTTGGGCATTTTCCTAGAGGTAAGTTCTGTGAGGGCTGTCACTATGGATCCATATCCCTTCACAAACCTCCTGTAGTAACCAGTCAAGCCAAGGAATGCCCTGACTTGAGTCTGGGTTTTTGGAGATACTCAGGGCCATATTTATACTTTTCGACGCACAACTGCGCCAACGCAGTTGTGCGCCAAAAAATCTAACACCGGCTAACGCCATTCTGAAGCGCCATGCGGGCGTTAGCCGGCGTTAGCCGGCGGAGCTGCCTGGTGTGCGTAAAAAAAAATGACGTACACCAGGCAGCGCCGGCGTAGGGGAATATGGAGCTTGGGCGCCAAAAAATGGGGCAAGTCAGGCTGAGGCAAAATTTTCGCCTCAACCCGATTTGCGCCATTTCTTTTGACTCCCAACCCCCATTGAAATGACTCCTGTCTTAGCAAAGTCAGGAGTCATGCCCCCTTGCCCAATGGCCATGCCCAGGGGACTTCTGTCCCCTGGGCATGGTCATTGGGCATAGTGGCATATAGGGGGGCACAAATCAGGCCCCCCTATGCCACAAAAAAAAAAACAAATTACTTACCTGAACTTACCTTATGTTCCCTGGGATGGGTCCCTCCATCCTTAGGCGTCCTCCTGGGGTGGGCAAGGGTGACAGGGGGGGTCCCTGGGGGCATGGGAGGGCACCTCTGGGCTCCTTCCGAGCCCACAGGTCCCTTAACGCCTGCCCTGACCAGGCGCTAAAAAACCACGCAAAAGCGGCTGGACGTCATTTTTTTTGACCCGCCCACTCCCGGGCGTCATTTTTGCCCGGGAGTGTAAATACGGCGCACATGCCTCGGAGTCAATTTTTTAGACGGGAACGCCTACCTTGCATATCATTAACGCAAAGTAGGTGTCCACGCTAAAAAATGACGCAAACTCCATGGACTTTGGCGCTAGACGCGTCTAACGCCAGAGTATAAATATGGAGTTTGTTTTGCGTCAAATTTGCGTAAAAAAAAACAACGCTAATCCGGCGCAAACGGAGTATAAATATGGCCCTCAGTCCAGAATAGTCTGGATCTTGGGTTGGAGTGGCTGAACTTGGCCTCCACCTACAAGGTGTCCCAAGTAAACCACAGTACCCTGCTTTATCTGACATTTGGATGCCTTGATAGAGAGGCCTGCTGCTTGCAGGGCCTGCAAAACCTTCTTCAGGTGGACCAGGTGATCCTGCCAGCTGGAGCTAAAGACAGAAATATCATCGAGATAAGCTGCACTAAAGGACTCCAAGCCAGCAAGGACTTGATTCACCAGCCTTTGGAAGGTGGCAGGGGCATTCTTTAAGCCAAAGGGCATCACAGTAAACTGACAGTGCCCATCAGGTGTAGAGAATGCTGTCTTTCTTTTGCTCCTGGTGCCATTTTGATTTGCCAGTACCCTGCTGGCAAGTCAAAGGTACTCAAGTATTTGGCAGCACCTAATTTATCAATTAACTCATCTTCCCTTGGAATGGGATGGGCATCTGTCTTGGTGATAGAATTAAGTCCTCTGCAGTCCACACAAAACCTCATCTCTCTCTTGCCATCTTTGGTGTGAGGTTTGGGGACTAGGACCACTGGGCTAGCCCAGGGGCTGTCAGAGTGCTACTCAATGACTCCCAATTCCAGCATCTTGTGGACTTCCACTTTGATGCTTTCCTTAACTTGGTCAGGCTGTCTAAAAACTTTGTTTTTGATAGGCATGCTGTCTCCTGTGTCCAAATCATGGGTACACAGGTGTGTCTGATCAGGGGTTAGGGAAAAGAGCTCAGCAAATTGTTGTAGGACTTTCCTACAGTCAGCATGCTGTTGGCCAGAGAGGGTGTCTGAATAAATCACTCCATCTACTGAGCCATCTTTAGGGTCAGTGGAGAGGAGATCAGGGAGAGGTTCACTCTCAGCTTCCTGGTCCTCATCTGTAACCATTAACATGTTTACAGTTGCCCTGTCATGAAAGAGTTTGAGGCGGTTCACATGGATCACCCTTTTGGGGGTCCTGCTAGTGCCTAGGTCTACCAGATAGGTGACCTGACTCTTTCTCTCTAGCACTGGGTAAGGGCCACTCCATCTGTCCTGAAGTGCCCTGGAAGCCACAGCCTCCAGAACCCAGACTTTCTGCCCTGGCTGAAACTCAACCATAGCAGCCTTTTGGTCATACCACATCTTCTGGAGTTGTTGGCTGGCCTCAAGGTTTTTACTTGCCTTTTCCATGTACTCTGCCATCCTGGAACGTAGGCCTAGTACATAGTCCACTATATCTTGCTTAGGCTCATGGAGAGGTCTCTCCCAGCCTTCTTTAACAAGAGTGGTCCCCTTACAGGATGGCCAAACAGAAGTTCAAAGGGGGAAAACGCTGCTCCCTTCTGAGGCACCTCTCTGTAGGTAAAAAGCATACATGGCAAGAGGACATCCCATCTCCTTTTGAACTTTTCAGGGAACCCCATGACCATGCCCTTCAATGTCTTGTTGAATATTTCCACAAGACCATTGGTTTGTGGATGGCATGGTGTGGTGAATTTGTAAGTCACCCCACACTCATTCCACATGTGTTTCAGATATGCTGACATGAAGTTGGTACCTCTGTCAGACACCACCTCCTTAGGAAATCCCACTCTGGGCTTTGGCTACTCCAGGGGCAGGGTACCTAGTAGCATGATCCACTACTACTAGGATATACTGATTACCTGAGGCTGTGGGAGGTTCAAGTGGATCCACTATGTCCACTCCCACTCTTTCAAAGTGGACCCCCACCACTGGAAGTGGAATGAGGGGGGCCTTTGGATGGCCACCTGTCTTACCACTGGCTTGACAGGTAGCAGAGGAGGCACAAAACTCCTTTACTTTCTGGGACATGTTGGGCCAATAGAAATGGTTGACTAACCTCTCCCAAGTCTTGGTTTGTCCCAAATGCCCAGCAAGTGGAATATCATGGGCTAAGGTCAGGATGAACTCTCTAAACTCCTGAGGCACTACCACTCTCCTAGTGGCACCAGGTTTCGGATCTCTTGCCTCAGTGTAAAGGAGTCCATCTTCCCAATATACTCTATGTATTTCACTGATTTTTCCTTTGGTCTCTTCAGCAGCTTGCTGCCTAAGGCCTTCAAGAGAGGGACAGGTTTCTTGCCCCTTACACAGCTGTTCCTTGTGGGCCCCCCTGGGCCTAAGAGTTCAACCTGATAAGGTTCCAACTCCATGGGCTCAGTTCCCTCAGAGGGCAGAACTTCTTCCTGGGAAGAGAGGTTATTTTTCTTTTGCTGTGTTGAAGCTGGTTTCCCAGTCTTCTTCCCTTTTCTCTTGGAGGGTTGGGCCATTGTTCCAGGCTCCAACACCTCTTTTTCACCCTGAGCCTTGCACTGTGCCCTTGTCTTGACACACACCAGTTCAGGGATACCCAGCATGGCTGCATGGATTTTGAGTTCTACCTCAGTCCATGCTGAGGACTCCAGGTCATTTCCAAGCAAACAGTCTACTGGGATAGCAGAGGAGACTACAACCTGTTTCAGGCCAGTGATCCCTCCCCATTCTAAAGTCACCATAGTCATGGGATGTACTTTAGTCTGATTGTCAGCGTTGGTGACTGGATAAGTTTGTCCAGTCCGGTATTGTCCTGGGGATACCAGTTTGTCTGTCACCATTGTGACACTGGCACCTGTATCCCTCAGGGCTTCTACACTAGTCCCATTAATTTAGAGTTGCTGCCTGTATTTTTGCATATTAGGGGCCAGGCAGCCAGTGTGGCTAAGTCCACCCCACCCTCAGAAACTAATGTAGCTTCAGTGTGAACCCTGATTTGCTCTGGGCACACTGTTGATCCCACCTGGAGACTGGCTATTCCAGTGCTAACTGGAGTAGTAGTAGAAGTGGACCTTTCTTGGGACAGGCCTTGTCTCCAGTTTGGTGTCCCTGCTGATTACAGCTATGACACCAGGCCTTTTTGGGATCAAAGTTTTTACCCTTGTACCCAAAATTGGATTGTGAAGAGGCTTGGGACCCCCCCCCTCCTGAGCAGGTTTTTGGGGCCCTGTAGAGGACTCTTTACTTTTGCCCTTGGATGTCTCAACACTTTTCCCCTGGGGAGACTTTGTGACCCCTTTCTTTTGGTCACACCTTGTGGAAGTCTTGGTCACCCTAGCCTTGACCCACTGGTCTGCCTTCTTTCCCAATTCTTGGGGAGAAATTGGACCTAGGTCTACCAGATGCTGATGCAGTTTATCATTGAAACAATTACTTAAAAGGTATTCTTTCATAAACAGATTGTACAGCTCATAATAATCATTTACACCACTGCCATTATTCCAACCATCCAGTGCTTTGACTGAGAAGTCAACAAAATCAACCCAACTCTGGCTCGAGGATTTTTGAGCCCCCCTGAACCTAATCCTGTACTCCTCAGTTGAGAATCCAAAGCCCTCAATCAGGGTAGCCTTCATGAGGTCATAGGATTCTGCATCTTTTGCAGAGAGTGTGAGGAGTCTATCCCTACACTTTCCAGTGAACATTTCCCAAAGGAGAGCACCCCAGTGAGATTTGTTTACTTTTCTGGTTACACAAGCCCTCTCAAAAGCTGTGAACTATTTGGTGATGTCATCACCATCTTCATATTTTGTTACAATCCATTTGGGGATTTTTAGCATGTCAGGAGCATCTCTGACCCTATTTAAGTTGCTGCCACCATTGATGGGAGCTAAGCCCATCTCTTGTCTTTCCCTTTCTATGGCTAGGAGTTGTCTCTCCAAAGCCAATCTTTTGGCCATCCTGGCTAGCAGGAGGCCATCTTCATTGAGGCTGCCCTCAATGCTTCCACAGGTTGCTGGACTCCCCTGTGGGAGAAGCAGCATCTCTGACTATCACTTGTAGAGTCAGGGTTGGAGGAACCCTGTTCTCCCTAACTAGGACTTGAGGGGGGAAATTCTCCTCCACATCACTAGCTTCCCCCTCTGTAAGGGTATCTTCAGAGGGGTTGTCTCTAGCAAACTCTGCCAAGAGCTCCTGGAGCTGTACTTTGGTAGGTTTTGATCCAGTTTTTATCTTTTTGATTTTGAAGAGAGTCCTTAACTCTGACATCCTAAGATGCAGGTAAGGGGTGAGGTTGAGCTCCACCACCATCTCTTCTTCAGAAGACATTATTTCTCTAAAAGTTGGGATACTTTTTAAGAATCTAAAACTATCTCTAGAACTTAATCCAAACTTTTACAAAACTTTTAAACTCTAAAAGAAATTCTAACAGGGACTAACACAAGGCCCTAGCAGGACTTTTAAAAATTTAGAAAAATAGCTCAAATTTCAAAAATCAGTTTCTAATGACAATTTGGGGAATTTAGTTGTGTGGTCAGGTATTGGCTGAGTAGTCCAGCAAATGCAAAGTCTTATACCCCACCGGTGATCCACCAACTTAGGAAGTTGGCTCTGTATGTACTATTTCAAAGTAAGAAATAGCATGCACAGAATCCAAGGGTTCCCTTTAGAGGTAAGATAGTCGCAAAAAAAGATAATTCTAATGCTCTATTTTGTGGTAGTGTGGTCGAGCAGTAGGCTTATCAGAGGGTAGTGTTAAGCATTTGTTGTGAAGACACAGGCAATAAATGAGGAACACACACTCAAAGACAATTCCAGGCCAATAGGTTTTTATATAGAAAAATATATTTTCTTAGTTTATTTTAAGAACCACAGGTTCAAGATTTACAAACAACACTTTAAATGAAAGGTATTTCACTTAGGTACTTTAGGAACTTTGAATTATCACAATAGCATGTACAGTTTTGGCAAAAATGGCAATACGCTATTTTAAAAGTGGACACATTGCAAAAAATCAACAGTTCCTGGGGGTGGTAAGTAAATGTTAAGTTCACAGTTAAGTAAAACACTTACAGGGTTCAAAGTTGGTTCCAAGGTAGCCCACCGTTGGGGGTTCAAGGCAACCCCAAAGTTACCACACCAGCAGCTCAGGGCCGGTCAGGTGCAGAGGTCAAAGTGGTGCCCAAAACACATAGGCTTCAATGGAAATAGGGGTGCCCCAGTTCCAGTCTGCCAGCAGGTAAGTACCTGCGTCTTCGGAGAGCAGACCACGAGGGTTTTGTAGGGCACCGGAAGGACACAAGCAGGCACAGAAAGTACACCCTCAGCGGCACAGGGGCGGCCGGGTGCAGAGTGCAAACAGGTGTTGGGTTTTCAATAGAAATCAATGGGGAGACCCGGGGGTCTCTTCAACGATCCAGGCAGGCACGGGGGGGGCTCCTCGGGGTAGCCACCACCTGGGCTAGGCAGAGAGTCGCCTGGGGGTCGCTCCTGCACTGGAGTTCGGTTCCTTCAGGTCCTGGGGGCTGCGGGTGCAATGTGGTTTCCAGGCGTCGGGTTCCTTGAAGCAGGCAGTCGCGGTCAGGGGGAGTCTCTGGATTTCCTCTGCAGGAGTCGCTGTGGGGGCTCAGTGTGGTCAACTCTGGCTACTCACGTGCTCGCAGTCGCTGGGGAGTCCTCCCTGTAGAGTTAGTTTTCCACAGGTCGTGCCGGGGGCGTCGGGTACAGAGTGTAAAGTCTCACGCTTCAGGCAGGAAACATGTGGTCTTTAAAAGTTGCTTCTTTGTTTCCAAAAGTTGCAGTTTCTTGAACAGGGCCACTGTTCTCAGGAGCTTCTTGGTCCTTTAGATGCAGGGTAGTCCTCTGAGGCTTCAGAGGTTGCTGGACCCTGTTGGATGCGTCGCTGTTGCTGTTTTCTTCGAAGTAGGGAGACAGGCCGGTGGGGCTGGGGGCAAATCAGTTGTCGTCTCCGTCTTCACTGCAGGGCTTCAGGTCAGCAGTCCTTCTTCTTCTTTAGGTTGCAGGAATCTATCTTCCTCGGTTCTTGGAGCCCCTAAATACTCAAATTAGGGGTGTGTTTAGGTCTGGGAGAGCAGTAGCCATTGGCTACTGGCCCTGAGGTTGGCTACACCCTCTTTGTGCCTCCTCCCTGTGGGGAGGGAGGCACATCCCTAATCCTATTGGGGGAATCCTCCATCTGCAAGATGGAGGATTTCTAAAAGTAAGAGTCAGCTCAGCTCAGGACACCTTAGGGGCTGTCCTGACTGGGGAGTGACTCCTCCTTGTTTTTCTCATTATCTCCTCCAGCCTTGCCGCCAAAAGTGGGGACAGTGGCCGGAGGGGCGGGCATCTCTACTAGCTGGGATGCCCTGTGGCGCTGTCACAAAGGGGGTGAGTCTTTGAGGCTCACCGCCAGGTGTTATAGTTCCTGCAGGGGGAGGTGAGAAGCACCTCCACCCTGTACAGGCTTTGTTCCTGGCCACAGAGTAACAAAGGCACTCTTCCCATGTGGCCAGCAACATGTCTGGTGTGTGGCAGGCTGGCAAAAACTAGTCAGCCCACACTGGAGTTGGGTATGTTTTCAGGGTGCATCCCTAAGATGCCCTCTGGGTCTATTTTTACAATAAAGTGTACACTGGCATCAGTGTGCATTTATTGTGCTGAAAAGTTTGATACCAAACTTCACAGTTTTCAGTGTAGCCATTATGGTGCTGTGGAGTTCGTGTTTGACAGACTCCCAGACCATATACTCTTATGGCTACCCTGCACTTACAATGTCTAAGGTTTTGCTTAGACACTGTAAGGGCATAGTTCTCATGCACCTATGCCCTCATCTGTGGTATAGTGCACCCTGCCTTAGGGCTGTAAGGCCTGCTAGAGGGGTGACTTATCTATGCCATAGGCAGTGTGAGGTTGGCATGGCACCCTGAGGGGAGTGCCATGTCGACTTAGTCATTTTCTCCCCAACAGCACCCACAAGCTGGCCAGCAGTGTGCATGTGCTGAGTGGGGGGTCCCCAGGGTGGCATAAGACATGCTGCAGCCCTTAGAGACCTTCCCTGGCATCAGGGCCCTTGGTACCAGGGGTACCAGTTACAAGGGACTTACCTGGGTGCCAGGGTTGTGCCAATTGTGGAGACAAAGGTACAGTTTAGGGAAAGAACACTGGTGCTGGTGCCTGGCTAGCAGGGTCCCAGCACACTTTCAAATCATAACTTGGCATCAGCAAAGGCAAAACGTCAGGGGGTAACCATGCCAAGGAGGCATTTCCTTACACATACCATAACTATGGATTTTATTTCCGATCTCCCAGCTTCCAATGGACACACTGTCATATGGGTGGTTGTAGATTACCTAACTAAAATGGTTCATTTTTTTCCATTAAAATGCCTCCCTGCGGCTTCCAAGTTCTCTGATTTGTTTGTCGAACACATTGTACGGCTTCATGGGTTGCCCACCACAATTGTTTCCGATCGTGACCCCCAATTTATATAACAGTTTTGGTGCAGCTTCTGTTCCTCTGTTGGTATGGACGTCTACTTGTCCTCTGCATATCATCCACAAACGGATGGGCAGATGGAACGTGCCAACCAATCGCTGGAGCAAATCCTAAGATGTTACATTGACACATGGCCTGCTGAGTGGGATAAGGCTTTACCTCTTGTTGAATTTGAATATAACAACAGTGTCAACATGGGTACAGGAGTATCCCCATTTTACTGTTTGTTTGGTCTGCACCCAAGAATGCTACCTATAACTGGGTCCTAAACAGCCACAAGAGTACCATCAGTACAGAAACACCAAAAAGAGTTACAGGAGATTAAAAAACAAGTACAACACCATTTAAAACTCTACCAAGCTCAAGAAAAAAAAAACAAGCAGACAAAAGAAGGAGACCTGCTCCCTCTCATCAGATAGGAGATCAGGTATGGCTCTCATTGAAAAATCTCTATCTTGCAGGATCCAGAAAATGAAACCCCCGATTTCTAGGCCCCTTTCCTATTGCCAAAATCATCAATCCTGTGGTAGTAGAACTGACATTGCCAGATGATTTCAAGGTACACCTCGTGTTTCATGTGTCATTACCCCTTCCCTATTCCCCTGATACCCGCGATGCCCCACCACCTCCCCCGGTAAATGCACACTGGCAATGGGAATTTGAAGTGGCCAAAATTCTTGACTCCAGTTGCAGCCGTGGTGTTCTACACTATTTATTGGCCTGGAAAGGCTATGGGCCTGAGTACAATTCCTGGGAACCTGCGTCCACAGTTCATGCTCCACGCCTTACTAAAAAATGTCATCTCCTGCAGCCTGCAAAGCCCCCCCCTTTAAGAGGGTCCTTGGTGGGGAGGACTGTCAGGAATCCCCAAGGTGGCTCCTGAGTTATCTGTCAGCATCCCCAGGGATTAGGGTTACATCATATCTCTGTTCTTGGTTAAACCTTCATGTTTCTAAGTAAACATAATGTGCTGTATTAGACAATTGGTTTTATCAATGCTTGTTTGCTAATGTGAGCAGGTGTAGACATGCGCTTCTAATTGGATGTGGGGTAGATATGTGCTTCTAATTGGGTGTGGGGACTCATCCACATGTGGAAACTCAACTGCTTTCCTGATTGGCTATAAATAGCAGAGTAAAGCATACCTCCCTGTTTGGCTTTGTTTTGCTTCCTGATCTCATCATCGGATTTGGCAGTCCAGCCCCTGCTGTCATCCTCATATTCAGGGCTTTTGAGGCAATTCTTTTCTTCGTTCCTGTACCAGTGGACACCAGGCATCCCTTCAGCACTCCGGAAAAGACTGCAGCTAAGTGACTAGTATTCTCCAAGGAGTTTGTTCATTGAGTGCCGCACTTTCCTAGAACAGCTGGTGTATTTAAGACCTCGTATTTTGGCAGAGTGCTTATGTTGAAGAGACAAATGCATTTCTGAACATTCTACATTATTATTGTAGTTACTTGCCTAAGTGTGCTTCAGGAAATTTGCTTGAGCTCAAGTACTACAAAAAGTGACTGCAATTTTAAAAGAGCATTTATGTGACTTTTCTTACTCTTGGATTTAAATTGTGTCATTCATGCCTGTGTTTCAGGTTTGAGGAATTTTCTTTTGAAGGGTTTTTCACACACACAGTGAAACCAAACCAAACTGTGCCACCCTAACTGTTTAAACCCAGAGCGGACATTTGTATTTCTTGGATTGTTTTTGTTCCTTTTAGTTTAACCCTATGCATGCAGGAAATTTATACATGATATAATTAATGCCCTTGTTTGTCTTTCCTGTGCATGATAAGTGCAACCACAGTTCTAATTGTAGTGTGCAACAGTGACTCTCTGTGAAGCCAGCCCTAGTGTCACAGTACTTATTGTTATGGTACTCAGTTTGGGTTTTTGGTAATGCAGTGTTAGTAATAGTGCCAACAGTTATTATTATCCAAGAAAAGTGCTGGAGCATCCCAGTGTTCTTCTACCGCTCCCTTGCCCATATGAGAAAGAGAGATTCAGTTTCAAGGAAGTTGAGTGCACTAACTCTACTATCACTCTGTCAACAACGACCTGCCCCCCGAAGATACAGGGTGCCTGGCTGGACCGGCAAGACGTGGCAGTTTTGTCTCTTTCTCTTTCTCTTCCACTCACCCTTTCCTTTTGGGACACCTGCCGGGGTTTCTGTGTCCACCAGGAAGTGCTGAGAGGTGTTCCAGGAGGTCGGGGTCATACCATCACCCCTGCAGACATCCTGCTTTTCAGGTGACTGGCCCCGTCTCGAGAACTATATTGCAACATCTAAGAAATGTGAAGTAGCCTAATCTAAAGTCTTGGCGTGTCTTTCAAGCTTTCAAGAATGTTTGAGTATTACCTGAAAACAATTTCAAATTTGCCTCAGAATACCTTCCCAAACCTGTTAATGTAATAACAAATTCATTCCCCAGGCATTTGATGGATTCTTGAAGTTTAATCCTGAGTCCTAAGATCTTGCATAACTGAACCTTCTTTGTTGTCCCAGTAAAACAGACCTGTTTGCAGCTCATCTGACGATTCATTCCTCAAAATATATGAGCACCTACCAGGGAAGTATCTATACCTTTATAAATGTTTACATTCTAGAACACTGAAGAATTTAGGGCCAGATGTAGGTAGTTCCGATTTTGCGAATCTGAAATTGCGAGTCGGTGCGACTCGCAATTTCCGATTCGCAAAATCGGATGCAGAACGGTGTCTCAGACACCGTCTGTGATTCGCTATGGGGCTGCAAAGACCCACCTCATTAATATTAATGAGGTGGGTCGCATTTTGCGACCCCATAGCGAGTCCCTGCACTCACAGGGATGGTGGCCTGCTGAAGACAGCAGACCTCCATGTCTGTGACTGCTTTTTAAATAAAGCAGTTTTTATTTTTATTTTGCAGCCCATTTTCCTTAAAGGAAAACGAGTTGCAAAATAAAAAAAGTACCGAAACCATTTGATTTCTTTTTTTCAGAGTAGGCAGTGGTCCATTGGACCACAGCCTGCTCTCAAAAAACATTTTGGGCAACATTCACAAAGGGGAAGGGGTCCCCTGGGGACCCCTTCCTTTTTGCGAATGGGTTACCACCAGTGTGACACTGGTGGTAACTGCAAATTGGTTTGCGACCACATTCGCGGTCACAAAGCAATTTAGTACAGCGATGCGAGTGACAAATAGGAAGGGGACACCCCTTCCTATTTGCGAGTCGCATTCACAATTTGCGAGTCGGTACCGACTCGCAAATTGTGAATGTGCATCGCGATGGCCATTTTGCATGGCGCACACTGTGATTTTCGCAGTTTGCACCATGCAAAATGCTTGCTACATCTGGCCCTTAGTGTACACATAAAGATAGCACTAGTGCAGGAGCACAATGATCTGGGAAGAATGTTCTCCCTAATTCAGGGGGGCAGTCACTGTTCCACAGGTGAGACACCATCACCAATCTCACCTACTGAGGTTGACTGAATCTTTGGACATGGTGAAGAGCGTAGTAGTCAGAACCATTCAATCACAAATCATTGACATGAAACCATAAATAATATTAAACACCATGACGAATTCAATACTAAATCAAAACTCAAAAACTGACTAAAATCTCAAAGCTTTATCACACTTCCAAAATCAATGTTGCGTAAATGGTGTGCAAAACTAAGTTATAAACATACATGAAAGCCATAAGCTAACCAAAATGTTTGAAAAGATTCAACCCACTAAACATCAATACTGTTAGGCACTCCAACAGAATAATATAGATTAGTCACAATACAATATGTGCATGATAATTAACATTCAAATCAGATGATGGTGACATCAGTACATCATCAAAATACAGTTTTTACAATCAGATTCGTAGCTGGGCCATCCTTATCACTAACCAGAATAGGGACTAGCATGTGTGGGAACAAGCTAACACATGTGGCAATAGCAAGATAAAATAAAGGCAAAATTAATTTGGAAAAACATCTAACTATGGCAACTCATTAAAGAATTATGCTGGTGTAAGTGACTAAGCTAAAATTGAATCAAGAAACCACATTTAATTATACCTCTCCTCATGGGACAGCAGACAGGATGATTTCACAGGAACGGTCACCTTTACCGGCGTCACTTGATAGCAGCATCAGTTTGGTGCAAGACAAGGGCTGCACATAGGACAAATCAGCAGTTCATAATAAGCTGGACATATTAGTAGTGAAACCGCAATGGGCAATTATGACTATGATGAGAAAAACTCATCAAGGAAGTTAGAGAAGAGAATGGGACAGCAGACTTAAGACAGAAGTGAACAGAGATCTGGACAGTTTCGAGACAGGCATAGAACTAACGAAGACAGGATTCTAAGAAAGCTGGGGATGGACTGTCTTCAGTTTCAAAGTTCTTCACTAATTAAAATATGCACAATTCATTAATTGGATCTTCAGATGGGCACATTTCGGACATCAGATTCAGCATCCAGTCACTGCAGATGGCACCACTAATCTCTATTACTTTCAAGAATCTTCTCAGCAAAAGTGTGTTGTCATTCAGGTAATCTAACATGTGACTAACAAAATGTTATATTCTCTAGTTATTTGTTTCTTGCAGTTCTTTTCTCATGACACACAATAAACTAAACTAATATTCTTTCATTTGAGATCTGTGAGTTTCCTCACCTGGAACAAATTCTGCAACATTGACTAGACTTGAAACATGCTCTTCTCCTACAATGCAATGAAACACTCAACATTACATTAACTGCCTAGGGAAAGAATTCAGGTCAGAGGGGACAGAATATACAAGTGATTTTCCATTGCTGCTTGCAAAGTAATACTTCAGGCCTAGTAAAGTTGAAAAGCATAAATGCACATTGATACAAATATTACATTAATAAACCTATTGTGCACCTTACAATTCAAATAAAATATGCAAAGCAAATTATTTTGTTAAAAACATTATTTATGTCATATTAAAGCAATTTTAAACATTCATTTATTTTTCTGCACATATGTTAATGAAATCCATTTAATTCAATATAAGTGATTTAATTCATATTCATTTAATACTTCAATTATCGTATCCAACATCTTAATAAGCACTCTTAACATTAATTCACATTAGTACTTACTTATATCAATGCAAAACTCTCATGGTAAAACGTGATGCGCTATACGAATGATGGCCACATTGCTTACTATAATTTGAATGTACACATTTCATTTCTACGTTATTTTCTGTTAGGCCTCTAAATACGTCAGTTTGGTCTTGGGGGTCTGTTTTTTTGTAACAAAGTCCCATAATATTTTCTTTGGCTTTCTTCCCCTCTCAGCAAGAAAGACATTATTCATGCCTTGATCTCATCAAGACTTGAGGTGCTCAGGATGGTTACCTACTGTAACAATCTTCTTTTGGGTTTGCCTAAGTAATTAATCAAGAAGTTGCAGGTGGTTCAAAACGTGGCAGTCAGATTGACTATTAAAAGTTTTTGCACTTGTTCTACTACCGAGGCTTTACAGCATCTTTTCTGGCTTCCCGGCAAAAAACACATTTTATTTAAATCTTTAACTATTATTTACAAGGTGTTTCATCAAACTGACCCCAAATTTCTTTTAGATTGTTTTGTGCCTTACTCTTCTTATGAAGAGTTAAGATCTGCTGATAACACATTTCTAATGGTCCCAAAGTTTAGGTTACAAACTAAGGGTGAGAGATCCATATCTGTTTTTGGGTCAAAGGCTTGGAAAGACGTTCCACTCACTTTAAAAGTAGCTCCTAACATTGGCACCTTCAGAAAGTTCCTCAAACCCTGTCTTTTCTCCCAGCCCTAATGGTTTTCTTTCTTTCTGCACACAAACATAAACATGCCACCTACAAAACATCTAAGGGACTAAGGGCATTAGAGGAAGTTCCAGACAGAATTTCAATCCATGCTGGTTTTTGGTACACTTCAGACTTTGTGTCTCCACTGAGCCTGATCTGGAGACTGGCGGCCTGACCTTGTACCAAAGTAACGAGGGTGGGGTGGCGTGTGCTTTTCATGGACACTGTACAGACAGATTTGGCTTACATCACCATGCTCTCACTTTGGGTCTAGAGATTAGGCTTGTAGAAAGGAATTGTATACTCATGTTATGACAATATGTTGGGACTTTTTATATTCACATCTCTAATTTTCATAACCCGGATTTTGTTATTCCTCGTTATCCTAATTATTGCAGCTCATGCATTTTATCATAGATTGCAGTTTTTTCAATAGATGTATTGAAAACCGTCCTGCATCTTTTTTCTTGCCTCTGAGTGTGTAGGAGAGTTGTATGTGGAGAGAAAAGAGTAAGGCTTGTTCCATCACAACTTTTCCTGAGAAGTTTTCAGAGTTTCATGCAAGGCTGCCACAAATGACTTTTACCTAAATGACGCTCAGAGAGGGAGTCAGAGTCTGCGATTGGTCTCCACCCAGCTGTAAATTACAGCTCGGGTGGAGAGTTCTAGGTGCGCATGTCAGTTTGGATGGTCTCAGACGGCCTGCCAAACTGACATGCGCACTTAGAGCACACCATCACTACTCCTCCTCCATGGTGACGTGGGGGTTGCCCGCTCCACCGTACCTTTTGTAAGCAGAAAAATAAAATGATAATGAAGTACTGTAATTATGGTTTTCTTTTTCTCCCTTTTAGAACTGAGGCGACACTTCGCCAAAGCGGAGGGGCCGCCTCGATCTTCCAACGTCCCTCTGGTATGCTGCGGGTATGGGGAGCACTCAGGGATCAGGAGCTCTCCCTTACCTGAAAGATTGATTGAAAACAATTGTTTCATTCTCCTGCAGTGCACCCTAGGCCTCTTCTAATGGGCGCAGGTCCTAAATATTTACTACAGAAAGTCAAAGGAGCTTAACATCAGAGTCAATATATGATAAAAACAAAACTATTGAAGTAGGGCATATTGAGGGTAAGATATTGTTTTGTTTCTCTTTTACAGTAGCATCAAAGTTTAAAATATTGATTAATAAAAAATGCTGTGTTTAGTATTTAATCTCCTTTCTGTATGCTATTTACTTAGATGTTTTAGTTAAAGTTGTATTTTTTACAAAATACTCCATAAAAATGTGACCATTTTTTTCTTTGGATAGTTGGGTTTATTGAGATATTGGGTTGATAGGGTTGTATTAAACAATGTTTAAGTTTCTTTGTCTTATATTTTAATTCATTTGATATGTTAATTGTTAATTCTTTTAGTATGTTTAATTTTTCTATACATGTTTAATCACTGTTTTTTTAATGGGCTTGTGGATTCTATTGGAGGATAGAGTGTGCAGTGTTTTAAGTACAAAAATGTTATTGGTAAATGGTTAGATTTTCATAAGAAAAAAAATGTGAAACATATTTAATAATATTGATTTTAAAATATTAACAAGTATGAAAATGTAATGAATCCTTGCAACACAAGCATTCACACAGCACACAGAGTCTCATACACTCCTCTGTGAAAAAGTTCTTCAAAGCATTTGATATGGCATTACCAGTATTTTCAATGAGTCCCATTTAGTGACTTAGGATCCATGCTACCACAATGTTCTGGATCTCAGCACAGAAATAATTGTGGTTTTAACGAAACAGGTTCCGTAACTGTGACAACTGCTGCACATAGGTGTGAATGGAATCGCCCATGTATGCTTTCCTGTGTCCACAGTGTGTCACTGCGCAAGTGGTTGCAAAAGAAATGTCCAAGTACCTGCATATGTGGCCATATTCCCGGCATCAGAAATCTACATATGTACACTTCTGCATAGAAAATTCTAATGTTCTACTTCAATCCAATTGCAAATCCTAATTCTAGCACAATTAAGAGTTTGCACCGGGATTCTAACATTTGCAGTAATTGCCACAAAACAACTTGCTTCACTGCCAACATTTCATGATGCAAAGCTTGGGAACATTATTTCAAGTAAACAGCAGAAATTCTGAGTCTGAACTGTTAAAAATAGGCTAATTTATCCCATAATTCTCCAATTTGTGGCCCGAGAATCAGAATGGTGCTGTATTCCTGTTCTAGCAAAACACTGCTCCTAAGGTATTACAAGTTACTGGTGCGGTGTAACCAACTCACTTACTCACTGCAGGTAAAACGAGTCCCAATGTCTGTTGAGAATTAGAGATGCCGCCTGCCAGGGGAAGCATGTTACAGGTAAAATCGTATCAGGTGTTCCCGCACCTAGAACATTCGGGTGCTGGATTGGGGAGCGGAATTCCACATAGGAATTCTACTGCGTTTAACCCATAATTGGGACATTCTCTGCCTCCATCCCTTGTTACACATTTGCACCATATCACGTGTCTGCCTGCTGTTCATCAGCAACTGTCAGATACTTCCAACATACCTTGAAGCTATCTTTAATACTCAGGACATCTGCTTTACAGCGGCACTATTTCGACGTGTAACCTGAAGTCAAGCTCCCCGCTGCTGCGTCAGCGCCTAGTGCCAACAAAGTTTGCAGTGTGCTCCGTTGAAATGAGTTTACACTGTTTAGCGCTGTCATGCATGTCTACCCTAAATGTGAATTCACTCATTTTTTCTACAACAAAGAGCTTGTGACATATGTAAATGAAAGATAAAAACTCGAGATGTACAGCATCTAATATGGCCGTTGTTCTAATCCAACAGTAATTACAAATTATTTCGACAAGTTTATATCTATAGCAAACCCATTTTATTAAAAAAAAAGAGAAACAATATTCACAAAGATTACAATTAAAAATGGACTCCATAGGAACTAATGACAAAATTGAATATATGTTGTTTTATAATGTTTCCTAACTGAAATGAGGCACATATGCTGTCTGCACATTTGGTATTGGACACCTGCTCGGTGATGCGGACACTGAAACCGATCGTTTAGTCTGTTCTTTCATATGTACGTTTTTAAAGAGATCATCGTTCCATGTTATTGATTGAATTTGCAGACTTTTGTGGCCAGCACCTCGTGTGACAGCTTTGACCGTGCCGTGGCTCCAGTCAGCAGAAACGGACCCCGTACGGCCTCCGTCACAAAGGACGCCGCACAAAGGCCCACAAAGGGAAAAATCCCTCGCTGAATAGGCCTTGCACTGTTGATGCTGTTCGATTGCAGCTAGTACTGCTGTCATACTGCAGACAGAAGAGGAACAACGACATCAGCGAACGCAACGACGTATTGTGCTGCGAGACATTAGCCCAGCACGGGGTTGTTTGTATGTTACTCAAAACCACAGAGATGTCAAAGGGGTGAAGAAAACACTGCAGACCTTCTATCTCACAAGGTGCCATCGTGTGTCACATATCAGTTTTATTCACACAAACAGTGAAGATATGATATCAGATGGCGAAATGAAGATGGCCTGGAAATCCCTACGTGTCGGAGGTTTACAGTTTGAAGGCTCCAACCCGTTAATGAAAATCCCTTGAGAGTTTTTTTTAAATCTTCCCACAAGACACAGAATATGGCTTCTTAAGCCTTAATTTTTGTATTTTTTAATGCTGCCCTGCCAGGTGCCACGCATCGGGGGTTATATCACGGAGATAAATTGTGCTCGGCTGACAGCGTGTTTTAGGATTTCTGAGGCCGAAATGTGTGTCTGTGGTGCCAATCAGACTGTACCCTTCCTGGCTCACTGCACAAGTCAGTTATCACGTTCTTGGCTGTCTCACGTGAATGTCACTAGTACATGGGGCCCTGCAATTCTGCTGTGATTGCTGCTTTTTCCCCTGCATTGCTGGCTCCCGAACAGGATTGGTAGAATCCCACTGAAGACAAGTTTTGGTTCATGCATGCATACTGCCCAGGCTGACCACGCTGAGAACTTCATAAGTGCTGATGGCGGGGCCCTTCCAGCTCATAAGGTGGTGCAGAGCTGCCCCTCCTCAGAATATCAGCGAGAGCCATCAGCTGAGCTGGCGCTGCCACAGTCCAGTCGTGATACAGTCACAGGCAGTATAAGCATACCCACAGCACCAGAGGCTTGGAGATGGTATGTTCTAAAACAGGAATGCATTTTTCACATGCAGAGCTGTAGTAATTAAAATACTGATGAGCCAAAACCTGTTTGGAATGAACAGAGGACGGGTCCAAAATCCCCGACCGCATTTCATTATTTTTCACCAGGTGCTGAACTTCATATCTCTAATAACTGTGAGCTGTGGACTGCATGGTAATAGCTTCTTTGTAATTCAGGAGCGATGCCTTACCACAACGCTATCTGGCATTACAACGATGCACCATGTTGTGTGTATTTGGGGTAAAGTCACACTGAGGTACACTCCTGGCGTACTACCCAATCCATAATGTAAGCAAATAAAGTTGGAAACATGTCCACTTCAGTAAAAACGTTTTTCAACAATGAAAATCTTTTCTTCCCACACCTCTTCCTACATTTTCCTCATCTTCAACCCCACCACAGCTAGCCGTTTTTGTGTGTCTCAAAATAAAAGTATTAGGGAAACAGTTGGAATGTGAATTTAAAATGACCTATGTTTTCCCTTTCTGCGATTCACAACATAAAGTATGACTACAGCCATAAGTTACTGTTCCTCTGCCTCCATCCCCTTCTTAATGGCAGCCACTGCGCAGTGAGAGGGCGACACCTCTGACCACCTGGTCTGCGTCTCCTCGCCCACCTCTGCGCAGCTCCACCTCTTGCTGCTGACGTCAATCGGATTGAGAGCCTGCCTGACTCTCAGTTTGAGGCCCACCTCCACCCACAGGCACCACCCGCGCCTCATCCCTGGTGGCCTAGTGGCCATCTGTCTGTGTGTGTCTTTTGCTTTCTGTCATCTTTATTTTCTTCCTGTCCCTTTTTCTGACTCGTTTTCTCCTTTTTTACTTCTTTTGCGCCTTCCCCCATGCTCCTCCCTGCCGCTGCTGCCCCTGTGGCCCCACCCTGCAAAACACTTTCCCACCCTCCCATCTCCTAGCTTACTGGACTCTCCTGCCTCCGCCCCTTCTTAATCCCAGCTGCTGTGTGGGCATGCCACCGGCACACCAATGGCATGCCAAAGACAAGCCCATCTGCGCCCATCCGCACCTGGACCATGCCCAGCGCCAAAAACCCTGGTCCTCTGACCATCCATCATTACAACACAAAGACTCTCCATGCACTGAACACAGGACGCTCCACCGATGCCATCTCGCATCACCCAGAGACAGCCATTAACCTTTCTCCTGCTTCAAGTGCAACCGCACCCTCACCCTACATGCCGGACCCTCCCACTGCAGGATCATCAAACACCCATCCTGAGCACCTCAAGTGCATCCTCCTCAACATACGCTCTCCTCCACAAACACGCTGTAGAACTCTGGGACCTGCTAAACTCCACCCACCCAGACATCGCCTTCCTCACTGAAACATGGACAAACCAAGCACCAGCACCAGACATCGCCATCCCCAGCGACTACAAACTGCTCCACAAAGACCGGCCCTCTTGGCCAGACGGCGGCCTGGCCATCGTACTCAAATCCACCCTCCATCTGACAACCAATGCAGAATAACACTCCCCTCTCATGGAGCACCTCCATTTCCAGATCCACGTCACCCCTACATCCACCTGCTGTGGCACCCTCATCTACAGACCACTCGGCCCAGAATTCAGTGACTCCATCGTCTACATCAGGGATACTCAAAGTACAGCCCGGGGGCCGCATGCGGCCCTCTTGACCTCTAATTGTGGCCCCCTGGTTAATGGCAGCACTGGGATGCTGTACACATGACAGAGAAGGAACATTCAGAAAACTGTGAAATGCACATCATTTATTTACACGTTAACTAAAGTAATAGGAAAGAAGCAAAGATGGTGTCCTAGCCAACTTATCTTTGGGAACACCTTTAGTTTTAAAGACATCTTGCACTAAATATGTAGAGACATGATAAACGTCTCTGCAAGCTTTAAAAAAGTGTGCTTTATTAACATGCATGAGCGTTTTTCCTTAGTACATCAGGTTATGTCACTTCATTGAGAAACATTTATTAGCAGTGATATTTTTCAAACATGATCTTGGAAACAATCATACTGCCCATATTCAGAAATCAATGGCATTATTAAAAGAAGAGTCATTTGTCAGGTGCACCTTGTGCATAGTCCTGGTTGTTATATAACTGGAACAACATTATAGTTTATTAAGTAAACCACAAGAAAAGGTATTGTACAGCGCACATCTGGAACCCATGTATTTCAAGGACTCTCATGTGATAATGAAGAAAAATGAGGCAAAGTGAAATTACTCAATTGCCTAGGATCACACAATTTGGTCAAGTGGGAAGCCAGGACAGATACCAGGTTTTCTGGTTTCACATTTTGCAATTCAGCCATCAGATGAGTCTCTCCTCTTGTGTTTCACATGAGAAGTTTATGCTTTGACTTTAATTCTTGGTGCGTGAGAATAGAGCATTGGTGGCAGACAGAAGTCACACAAAGGCTTGGTTTGTTGTCCGCATCTGCTTCGCATCCCTCTACTCCCACCTTTCATCACCTGAACCCTTCCCTGCTGGTTTAGGTGCAGCCCTCGGGCAAGCCACAGAGAGTTCTTTGTGGCCCTGAGGAAATGTTTGTGAGTACCCATGGTCTACATAATAACTCCCCATGCACTTGCTTCCACAAGCTACTTTCTCCTCAGCGACCTATCACATTGACAACTGCAATGACTACAACACTGCTTCCCTGATAGAGAACCTCGCCACAATCGGCCTCAAGCAACTGGTCACCTCAACAACACACGCCACTGAACACACACTCCACCCCATTTTCTCCGCCAGCAGCAACATCACTGTTGACAACACCTCCACGCTACACTGGACCGACCATCAATGAATTCATTTCTCCATCACCACACCTACCATTCTCCTCTGCCCTCTCCTCTTCCCATGTAGGTAATGGAACTAGTCACTGCGGAGCAGCTCACCAACACCCTTAGCAAGTCACCACCTCCCCTCGCCACAGACCCAAACATCTCAGCATAGGACTTCCACCAATAGATCTCCTAATGCGCCAACACCCTAGCACTGCTCCGAATGACCTCAGGTAAACACAACCTCAAGAAAGGCAGCTGGTTCTCCCCTGCACTCCAGGACTCCAGGCGCACCTACAGAGAGCTAGAAAAAAGATGGAGAAACAGCAAGCCCCCGGAGGACCTTGCTTCCTTCAAGTCCGCAATCAATTCCCATCACCACCTCAACAGATCCACTAGGAAAGGCAACCTGCAGGACTGTATCAGCGCCACCGCACACAATACCAAAGAGCTTTTCTCCGTAGTTAAAGAGTTTGCCAGTCGGAAGCTACAAACATCCCGCCATCTCTGGACCTCTGCGACAGACTAGCCACTTTCTTCCATTGAAGAATTAAGGACATCTGCAATAATTTTGGACCCCAAGACCCTCCGAGCCCACCAACAACCCTCCAGCTCGGATCCTCCGAACCTTTACAGATCCTGCACTGCTGGACCACCCTCACCATGGATGATACCCACTCCATCATGAGCAGCATCCACTCTGGCGCCCCTTTTGATCCCTGTCCCCTCCACATTTTCAACAAAGCCAACACCTCCATCGCAGGTGAGCTCCACCACACTCTCAACTTCTCCATGGAGATGGCTACCTTTCCAGAGGACTGGAAGCATGCCGAAATCTGCTTGCTCCTGAAGAAACCCATGGCCGACCTCCTGTATCTCAAGAACTACCGTCCCATCTCTCTGCTGCCTTTTCAAGCCAAGGTCATCGAAAAGGCCATCAACAGCTCTGCAAACACATCAAGGATAACAACTTCATGGACATCTCCCAATTAGGCTTCAGGAGCAACCACAGCACAGAATCCCCCCTTCTTGCCGCCACAGATGACTTCCGTTCGCTCCTCGACCATGGCCAAACAGCAGCCTACATCCTACTGGACCTATCGGCCGCCTTGGACACGGTCTCCCATCACGCCCTCTGCTCCAGACTCAACACAGCTGGCATCAGTGGCAAGGCCCTACAGTGGGTACGTTTCATTCCTGACCGGCAGAACACAGAGAGTCAGACTCTGGCCATACCTGTCGGGACCTACAGAGATCAGCTGCAGAGTGCCCGAGGGCTCCTCCCTGAGCCCCACACTCTTCTACATCTAAATGGCCCTGCACGCATCCATATTCAGAAGCCACAGACCAAACATTGTCTCCTATTCTGACGACACCCAGCTGGTCATCTCAATGACTGAAAACCCTACAACTGCCAAGAAGAACTTCCACAATGGGATAGAAGCCTTGCCGCCTGGATGAAGGAGAGCTGCCTCAAGCTCAACTCAGACAAGACCGAGATCCTCATCCACTGGAGAAGTCAGAGTGTGTGGATACAGGAGGATGCAATAGAGTTGACCTGGTAGGACATGGCGAGTTATGAATCCAGGATGAAGCTGAGGTTGCATGCGTGGTTTGTTGGGGTGGAGGGGTGCAGAGTGTAGCAGGCCACCAGGAGTTACCAGACACCTGAGAGACCTCCACTGGCTCCCCGTCGAGAAAAGGATCAGCTTCCAACTCCTCATCCACGCATACAAGGCTCTCCACAACCTGGGACCCACCTACCTCAACCACCGCATCACCTTCTAATCTCCATCCAGACCTTTCTACTCCACTCTACAGGCACTAGCCACCGTACCCCACATATGGAAGACCTCAGCTGGAGGAAGATCCTTCGCCTACCTCGCAGCAAAGAGCTGAAACACCTCGCCTCTTTACCTCTGGCAGTCACTGTTAGACTTTTCATCCTTGGCGTGGTCTCCTTTAACTTTTTGCCTCTGTTCCCTAGGTTGTTGATGTGTGCTGGACTCTGATTTTACTGTTTTTGTTACTCTGGGCACTTTACCACTGCTAACCAGCGCTGAAGTGCAAGTGCTCCTTTTCAAAATGTGTATGTAATTGTCTTATCCATGATTGGCATATTTGATTTATTAGGAAGTCCCTAGTACAGTGCACTAAAGGTGCCCAGGGCCTGTAAATCAAATGCTACTAGTGGGCCTGCAGCAGTGGTTGTGCCACCCACATAAGTAGCTCTGTAATCATGTCTCAGACCTGCCACTGCAGTGTCTGTGTGTGCAGTTTTAACTGTAAATTCGACTTGGCAAGTGTACCCACTTGCCAGGCCTAAACCTTCCCTTTTCTTACATGTCAGACACCCCTAAGGTAGGCCCTAGGTAGCCCCAAGGGCAGGGTGCAGTGTATGGTTAAGGTAGGACATATAGGTGGTCATTACAACCCTGGCGGTCGGTGTTAAAGCGGTGGTAAAACCCAACAGGCCGGCAGAAAACAAAATGGAATTACGACCGTGGCAGAAACCGCCAACATAGACAGCCACTTTAACACTCCGACCGCCAAGGCGGTACAAACAAACACCGCGGTGGTAACCGCCAACAGACAGGCGGAAGACAATGTACCGCCCACAGTATTACAACATGCCAATCCGCCACCTTTTCCGGGGTGGATTCACCGCAAACAAAAACACGGCAGAAACAGGACTTGGAAGGGGAAACACTCACCTCTACACATCCCACGAGGAACCAGGACGCCATGGACTCGGAAATTCAGATTCTTCCAGTCTTTATCTTTCTGCTCCTCTAACAGGAGCATGAACGCCGGCGGCGAAGACCACGGTGAGTACTGCACCTGTGACACAAGGGAGGGGGGAGGGAAAAAACAGTGACACACACACACGCAACATGCAACACTCCCACCCCCACCCTAACCCACGACAACACATACACTAATACCACATGATACATCACAGTTACGCCCCCCTGGAAGAATGCAAGGAGAAAAGGAAATGAGTCGAATTATTGTAATATATTCAAAGACAGTAATCAAAAATATATACATATATAAAGATATTCACACTATAAACAAATATATACACCAAGAATCCAAGTCCAAGGTATTCCACTATCATATTCCGTGGACCACTGGGCCCAAAAGGCATGGGCGAGGCCCACACTCAATACCCAAAAAAGACGGAGAGAATACTGCAGGGGCATCAGATACAAATACAACAGGCACCTCAGGGGGAAGGGAAGGGGGGGTACCTTGGATGGTGGCGCAGCTGTCTCCACACTCCCATCTGTACCCCTGGGAGCGGCTTTGGTGGCTGATTTCTTTCCTCTCTCCCGTCGGGCACTGGCCAACTTTTTGTGCTTTACAGGTGGGGGACTGTCCGTGCTCTGGCTCCTTGCCACTCCTGCTGCCCTGCTGCCTGGCGCACTCCAGAAGCCGGTTACTACTGGCACCACTGGTCCCGCAGATGTTGTGACTGAGGTGCTGGGTTGGGACCTGGAGAGGTGGGCCCTAGGAGACTGAAGGGGTGGGGGAGGTGAGGGGAAGAGGTCAAGGTTGGATAGGAAAAGTTTTTGGGGAACGCTGGGATGGGTAGATGGAGGGGGTTTGGGAGTGGAGGAAGAGGTAGTGGTTGTAGGAGGTGTACATTTGGTGACTTTGGGTGAAGGTGCATGGGCTGGAGGCTGTCGTGAGGTGGATGGGTGTTGGGTGGGTGTGTGGCTGCGTTTGTGTAGTTTGGGAGGAGGGCTCACAGACACACTGGTAGAGGACACAGGGGATGTGTGAATGGTAGTGGGGGTGGTGACTGCACGTTAGCGGGGTGTGGTGGTGGGTGTGCTGGTGATGGACGTAGTGGCTGAGGATGTAGTGCATGCAGGTGTGAGTGGAGACGAGACAGGGAGGGAGGAGGGAGACGTGGAGGAGGGGTAAACAGTGGAGGCAGTGGATGTTGGTGTGCCTGCATGTGTATGATTCTTGTGTGAGTGCCTGTGGGATGTGTGGTGCTTATGTTTGCCTGAGCTTCCCTTGTGTGTTGAGGTGTGTGCATGCTAGTCTGATGGTGTGCTAGGGATAGGCTGAGGTACAGGGGTTTGGGTCTGGGTGGAGGAAGTTGGAGGGGGGAGGCTAGAGACAGGGACAATGGCTGCCATCAGTGCTGAGGCCAGAGTCTGAAAAGCTCGCTGATGGGCTGCCTGACCAGAATGAATGCCCTCCAGGTATGCATTGGTTTGTTGCAGCTGCCTCTCTACACCCTGGATGGCATTCAAAATGGTAGACTGCCCAACAGTGAGGGACCTGAGGAGGTCAATGGCCTCCTCACTGAGGGCAGCAGGGGTGACAGGGGCAGGGCCGAAGGTGCCTGCGGCGAAGGAGATGCCCACCCTCCTGGGTGAGCGGCCACGGGGCAAACGCTGAGGGGCTGCTGGGAGGGCGGTGCTGGTAGGGGGGGTGGCGGCTGTACCTGTAGATGCGGGGGGCACAGATGGGCCCGCCACCGCAAGGGAGCTCCCATCAGAGGAGGAGTCTGTTTCGCTGGTCTCAGCTCCTGTCCCCGCCGTGGAGCTCCGCTCGCCCTCCGTCCCACTGGTGAATTCAGACTCCGTTGTGTCGCCCTCCAGGGCCATGTGGGATGCAGCTCCCTCCTGCTCCAGTGCCACTGCTCCTACGCCTGATGATGCTAATGCACACAAGAACAGGGAGACCACAAAAAGGGGGGGGGGAAGACAGAAGAAAGACATGTTGAGTGCATGCAATACCACTACCGTTGGCGGACACTACAGACACAGAAGCCCCCTGCACAACGCCGTGCACTTGGAGTTCCCTAATCAATCCCAGGGACATGGGTTACAAGGCTATGCCCGATTGCTGCACACATGGATGTCACAGGAGCCTGACTAGGTGTTATTGGCACTGTACACAGGTGGGGTGGGGTGCCACAGGGCCTGCCTTAAGAAGGGACCTTGCCTACTAAACTCGCCCTGGCCTAGGGGAACCCACAGCCCACCTCCCCCACCCAGACACCTCCAATGCGCGCTGAATCAGCAGAATGAGAGTGGACTCACCCCCTAGTGGCTGCTGTGATGCCCTCAAGAGCCCATCCAACTCCGGGTACACCACCGCCAGGATCCTAAACATCAGGGGGGGTCATGGTGCGATGGGCGCCCCTCCCACGTTGGGAGGCCATCCCCAGCTGGGCCTCCGCCGTCTTCTTGCTCCAGCGGCGAATGTCCTCCCATCTTTTCCGGCAGTGGGTGCTCCGTCTGTGGTAGACCCCCAGGGTCCAGACTTCCTTGGCGGTGGCACGCCAAATGTCCTTCTTCTGGTGGGTGCTCGCCTACAGGAATAGTACAGGGGAAAAGAAGAAGATATAACCGTCCGCACCATCACAGTCATTGGCCCGCATCCCTACCCTTTCCATGACGCACATGCACTCACCGTCGTTTCATGCACGCCTCATTCTCACCCTCCCTATCTTTCATCCACACCACTCCACACAGGCATTGCCCATACAGCATGCTCACAGTGTACTTACCTGTTTGTCTGGAGGACCGTAGAGTAGAGTGTACTGGGGAAGGACCCCATCCACTAGTTTCTCCAACACCTCTGTGCTGAAGGCAGGGGCCCTTTCCCCAGACACACGAGCCATTGTCTCTTCCAGACTGAGGTCACAGCAGCACTTGTAGTGTAGGTCCTCTCCTGTCAAAGATCAGGTATCAAGTGATTGAACAGAGATAAAATGGTGGTCACGTCCGCGGCGGTGCGCACCGTCACCGCCGTCGTACATCGTCATTGGCTCCTGGGACCCTAGGGTCCAAAGTTAACCAATGCAGGATTGCGCCGCGGTCTTCGACCGCCTACCACGATGGTGTACAACGCCAGCGCAGTTACCTCATATCCCCTTGTCCCACTTTACAGGTCAGGCAGCCTCCATTTCAGGGGGCCACATGGCATTATTTTGGACTGCGTCACACATATCTAGATCTTGCTTAAACACTAATAAAGGCATATGTCGATTTGCTAAAATTTTCCAATTAAGCTGTGTTTACGTACCTCAGAGTTGGTTGACTCTCTGTTTGCTGTTCTCCTCCATAGGCACCGTCCGCTGGGGCATGTGAGGAGATGGTGGCATCCTCCGGTGTACAGACCGGTGGTGGACCTGTCGACAATGGAGGAGCGACATGTGATCATCACCTATAGACTTGATCATACCACAATCCTGGAACTGTGTGCCCAGTTGGAGCCAGACCTGATGTCAGCTATCCACCATCCCACAGGAATCCCCCCTCAAGTGCAGGTGCTGTCAGTACTTCATTTCCTAGCAAGTGGGTCTTTTCAAACTACAGTGGCCATAGCATCAGGGATGTCCCAGCCTATGTTTTCCAACGTGTTGTCCAGAGTGTTGTCTGCCCCTCTGAAACACTTGCGGAGCTGCATCGTTTTCCCTCAGGTGGAGGATTTGCCTACAGTGAAAGGTGATTTCTATGCCCTGGGACATATCCCCAACATCATTGGTGCCATTGATGGTACACATGTGGCCTTGGTCCCCCCCCCCTGCAGGAGTGAACAGGTGTACAGAAACCGGAAGAGTTACCATTCAATGAATGTGTAGATGGTGTGTTTGGCAGACCAGTACATCTCCCATGTGAATGCCAAATTTCCTGGCTCAGTGCATGACGCTTACATTCTGAGGAATAGCAGCATCCATTATGTGATGGGGCAACTCCAGAGGCACCGTGTGTGGCTATTAGGTGAGGACATGGACCCAATACAGTGTGACGAGGTGTCTGGGTCTGGGGATGTCCCTATGAGTTAGTGTGTGTCTAACAGTTGTCCCTCGACATTTGCAGGTGACTCTGGTTACCCCAACCTGTCATGGCTACTGACCCCAGTGAGGAATCCCAGGACAAGGGCAGAGGAACGCTACAATGAGGCCCATAGGTGAACTAGGAGGATTATAGAGCGGACCTTCGGCCTCCTGAAGGCCAGGTTCCGGTGCCTCCATATGACAGGTGGTTCCCTATTCTACTCACCAAAGAAGGTGTGCCAGATCATCGTGGCCTGCTGTATGCTTCACAACTTGGCTTTGCAATGACAGGTGCCTTTTCTGCAGGAGGATGGTCCAGATGGAGGTGTTGTGGCAGCTGTGGAGCCTGTGGACAGTGAAGACGAGGAAGCAGAAGAAGAGGACATAGACAACAGGAACACGGTGATCCTGCAATACTTCCAGTGAGACACAGGTAAGAAGACAGCACTGCCTGCTACATCGGATTTAATTCTACTACCTCTCATCTGTCTGTCATTTTCACCCAGTGTATGGTCACTGAGTTGTCACTTTCCCTTACGATTTCACAGATGTAGGTCCCACTGTGTGACATCTGCTTTGGTTCCGCATGGACTAGAGCTGTGTGACATAGGTATGTTGACAATACATTGGATATAGCATTTTTCCACTGCTATTGCTAATACACATTTTCGAAAGCACAGACAGACTCCTGATTGTTTTGTGCTTTAAGGGTGTTTATTTAAGTGCTCAATAGTGGAGGGGGTTGTAAAATGGTCAGGGGTGATGGTGGAGGAATGTCCATGGCAGAGTCCAGTTATTAGTGTCACAGGTGCATTGTCTAAAGGGACATAGGAAGTGGAGCTAGGGCAGTTTAAGTATGGACAGGGTGACAAAGTGGGACAGAAGAATAACAATCAGGGTGGCCTCATTTCTTAGCGGGGTTCTTGCCATTGTTCTCTGTCTTTGTCCTGGATCTCAGGGACCGCTTGCGGGGTGGTTCTCCATCTGCAGGGGGGGGGGGTGCTGGTGTGGTCGTCCTGTGGCGGTGCCTCCTGTCCACTAGCGCCGGTGGAGGTGGTGGGCAGTTCATCGTCCAGGCTAGTGTCAGGGGCCCCTTGTTGTTCCACAGTGTCCCTCCTGGTGTTCACGAGTTCCTTCAGCACCCCTACAATGGTGCCCAGGGTGGTATTGATGGATTTGAGTTCCTCCCTGGACCCCAAATACTGTTCCTCCTGCAGCCGCTGGGTCTCCTGAAACTTGGCCAGTATCGTTGCCATCGTCTCCTGGGAATGGTGGTAGGCTCCCATGATGGAGGAGAGGGACTAGTGGAGAGTGGGTTCCTGGGCCTGTCCCCCCCCTGTCGCACAGTAGCCCTCCCAGTTCCCCTGTGTTCCTGTGCCTCTGTCCCCTGAACCGTGTGGCCACTAGCACTGCCCCCAGGTCCCTGGTGTTGTTGGGGTGGTGGGTTAGCCTAGGTTCCCTTTAGTGGTGGACACACTGCTGATTGACGTGTCCTGGGGACAGAGGTATGGGCCCGCTGGGTGGGTGCTGTGCTGGTGTTTCCAGAGGGGGGAAGTTCAGTTGCGGCCTGTGTCAGTGTGAGGGGAACCGACTGGGAGGCTCTGTGGTGGCCTGTGAGTGTGTGAACCGACTGTCCCGAGGTCCCAGATGGGCCGGGCTGGACATCTATATCCAGTTGGACAGAGCTGCTGTCATCACTGTGGGCCTCTTCTGTGGGTGTAGTGGACATATCTGGACTCTCCTGTCTGGTGACGTTGGGTAGGGGCCCTGCAGGGATGTAAAGGCATGATTATTGCATTTGTGTGTGCCATGATGTGCAATGGGTGGGTGACCGTGTACCCCAGTGCTTGCATTCCTGTGTAGGACCTTGAGTGATAATGGTTTAGGGGGGTGTATGGGTAGGTGCAGTGGCCATGCTTTGGTGATGGGTGTCCATGCTTTGGTGTTACATGCAGGGCTTGTGTTTGGGATGTGTGGTTTGTGATATTGGGACATACGTGAGGAGTTCGAGTGATGAGGGTGAGGGCGAGGGTGGGGGTATGTGATAGCATGCAGGTGGGTGGGGGATGAAGTAGTTAAAGGTTTGACTTACCAGAGACCATTCCTCCTGCTACTCCTGCGAGGCCCTCAGGATGCAGTATAGACAAGACCAGCTCCTCCCATGTTGTTAGTTGTGGGGGAGGAAGTGGAGGTCCGCCGCCAGTCCTCTGAACCGCAAGGTGGTGTCTTAAGACCACGGAACGCACCTTCCACCGTAGGTCGTTCCACCTCTTCCTGATGTCATCCCTAGTTCTTGGGTGCTGTCCCACTGCGTTGACCCTGTCCACGATTCTGCGCCATAGCTCCATCTTCCTAGCTATGGTGGTGTGCTGCACCTGTGATCCGAATAGCTGTGGTTCTACCCGGATGATTTCCTCCACCATGACCCTGAGCTCCTCCTCAGAGAACCTGGAGTGTCTTTGTGGTGCCATGGGGTGGTGTGGGTGATGTGTGGGGTGGTGTGTGTTGTGATGTGTGGGGTGATATTTAGAGGTGTGTTGTTTGAGGAGCTTGGATGTTGTGTGAGTGATGGTGTTGAGTGCCTGTGGATGCTAGTGTTGTTTCTGGTGGTGTCTCTTTCTCTGGCCTTCAGTCGCAATTGTTGACGTGAGGGTTTGTGGGTGATGGGGGTGTGTGTTTTATATTGTGTTGGATGTGTGGGAGTGGTGTGTGTATGTGTATCAGGTGTGTGTATTTCGAATTGTCCAATGTGGTGGTGTTTTTGGAGATGTGTGTGTATTTTGAGCGCGGCGGTGTGTACCGCCAATGGAATACCGCGGTTGAAGGACCGCCGCGTGGATTCCTGTGTCGTTATAGTGTGGGCGTGTAGGAAAGTACCATCTTGCCTGGCATGTTACCCCCATATTTCACTGTATATATGTTGTTTTAGTTGTATGTGTCACTGGGACCCTGCCAGCCAGGGCCCCAGTGCTCATAAGTGTGCCCTGTATGTGTTACCTGTGTTATGACTAACTGTCTCACTGAGGCTCTGCTAATCAGAACCTCAGTGGTTATGCTCCCTCATTTCTTTCCAAATTGCTAGTGACCAATTTTACCAATTTACATTGGCATACTGGAACACCCTTATAATTCCCTAGTATATGGTACTGAGGTAGCTCTGACAATTCTTACACAGGCCTGCCACTGCAGCCTGAGTGAAATAATGTCCACGTTATTTCACAGCCATTTTACACTGCACTTAAGTAACTTATAAGTCACCTATATGTCTAACCTTTACCTGGTAAAGGTTGGGTGCTAAGTTACTTAGTGTGTGGGCACCCTGGCACTAGCCAAGGTGCCCCCACATTGTTCAGGGCTATTCCCCGGACTTTGTGAGTGCGGGGACACCATTACACGCGTGCACTACACATGGGTCACTACCTATGTGTAGCTTCACAATGGTAACTCCGAATATGGCCATGTAACATGTCTAAGATCATGGAATTGCCCCACCAATGCCATCCTGGTATTGGGGAGACAATCCCATGATCCCCCGGGTCTCTAGCACAGACCCGGGTACTGCCAAACTGCCTTTCCCGGGGTTTCACTGCAGCTGCTGCCAACCCCTCAGACAGGTTTCTGCCCTCCTGGGGTCCAGCCAGGCTTGGCCCAGGAAGGCAGAACAAAGGACTTCCTCAGAGAGAGGGTATTACACCCTCTCCCTTTGGAATAAGGTGTCAGGGTTGGGGAGGAGTAGCCTCCCCCAGCCTCTGGAAACGCTTTGATGGGCACAGATGGTGCCCATCTCTGCATAAGCCAGTCTACACCGGTTCAGGGATCCCCCAGCCCTGCTCTGGCACAAAACTGGACAAAGGAAAGGGGAGTGACCACTCCCCTGACCTGCACCTCCCCTGGGAGTTGCCCAGAGCTCCTCCAGTGTGCCCCAGACCTCTGCCATCTTGGAAACAAAGATGCTGCTGGCACACTGGACTGCTCTGAGTGGCCAGTGCCAGCAGGTGACATCAGAGACTCCTTCTGATAGGCTCCTTCAGGTGTTGCTAGCCTATCCTCTCTTCTAAGTAGCCTAACCTCCTTTTCTGGCTATTTAGGGTCTCTGCTTTGGGGAATTCTTTAGATAACGAATGCAAGAGCTCATCAGAGTTCCTCTGCATCTCTCTCTTCACCTTCTGCCAAGGAATCAACTGCTGACCGCGCTGGAAGCCTGCAAAACTGCAACAAAGTAGCAAAGACGACTACTGCGACATTGTAACGCTGATCCTGCCGCCTTCTCTACTGTTTTCCTGGTGGTGCATGCTGTGGGGGTAGTCTGCCTCCTCTCTGCACTAGAAGCTCCGAAGAAATCTCCTGTGGGTCGACGGAATCTTCCCCCTGCAACCGCAGGCACCAAAGAACCGCATCACCCGTCCTCTGGGTCTCCTCTCAGCACGACGAGCGAGGTCCCTTGAACTCAGCAACTCTGTCCAAGTGACTCCCACAGTCCAGTGACTCTTCAGTCCAAGTTTGGTGGAGGTAAGTCCTTGCCTCCCCTCAGTAGACTGCATTGCTGTGAACCGCGTGTTTTGCAGCTACTCCGGCTCCTGTGCACTTTCCGAGGATTTCTTTTGTGCACAGCCAAGCCTGGGTCCCCGGCAATCTAACCTGCATTGCACAACCTCCTGAGTTGTCCTCCGGTTTCGTGGGACCCTCTTGTGCAACTTCGGGTGAGCATGGGTTCACTCCACTTTATAGTGCCTGTTCCGGCACTTCTGCGGGTGCTGCTTGCTTCTGAGTGGACTCCTTGTCTTGCTGGAGGCCCCCTCTGTCTCCTCACGCAATTGGTGACATCCTGGTCCCTCCTGGGCCACAGCAGCATTCAAAAACCCTAACCGCGACCCTTGCAGCTAGCAAGGCTTGTTTGCGGTCTTTCTGCGGGAAAATACTTCTGCACAACTCTTCACGACGTGGGACATCCATCCTCCAAAGGGGAAGTTTCTAGCCCTTGTCGTTCGTGCAGAATCCTCAGCTTCTACCATCCGGTGACAGCTTCTTTGCACCCACAGCTGGCATTTCCTGGGCATCTGCCAACTCCCGACTTGATCATGACTTTTGGACTTGGTCCCCTTGTTCCACAGGTACTCTCGTCTGGAAATCCATCGTTGTTGCATTGCTGGTGTTGGTCTTTCCTGCAGAATTCCCCTATCACGACTTCTGTGCTCTTTGGGGAACTTAGGTGCACTTGGCACCCACTTTTCAGGGTCTTGAGGTGGGCTATTTTTCTAACCCTCACTGTTTTCTTACAGTCCCAGTGACCCTCTACAAGGTCACATAGGTTTGGGGTCCATTCGTGGTTCGCATTCCACTTCTAGAGTATATGGTTTGTGTTGCCCCTATACCTATGTGCCCCCATTGCATTCTATTGTGACTATACATTGTTTGCACTGTTTTCTATTGCTATTACTGCATATTTTGGTATTGTGTACATATATCTTGTGTATATTTGCTATCCTCATACTGAGGGTACTCACTGAGATACTTTTTGCATATTGTCATAAAAATAAAGTACCTTTATTTTTAGTATATCTGTGTATTGTGTTTTCTTATGATATTGTGCATATGACACTAGTGGTACTGTAGGAGCTTCACTCGTCTCCTAGTTCAGCCTAAGCTGCTCTGCTAAGCTACCTTTTCTATCAGCCTAAGCTGCTAGACACCCCTCTACACCAATAAGGGATACCTGGGCCTGGTGCAAGGTGTAAGTACCCCTTGGTACTCAATACAAGCCAGTCCAGCCTCCTACAGGGCGTATTCCTGTTGGCGTGACGGTGGAGGTTTTGTTATCGCCGGTTTATCACTGACCTTTGGTGTGGCGGACTTGTGTGGGTGTCTGGTTTTTGGTGGATTCCGAGCTGTGAGTCATAATGACTGTGGCGGAATTCTGCGGCCGAGGCGGTGTGTTGGTGGTCTTCTGCACGGCGGTAAGTGGCTTTTACTGCCAATGTTGTAATGACCCCCATAGTAATGTGTTTTATATGTCCTGACAGTGTTATATTGCTAAATTCATTTTTCACAGTTGCAAGGCCTGTCCCTCTCATAGGTTAACATGGGGGCTACCTTTAAATCTGATTAAAGTGTAGATTCCCTTGGGAGTGGATGGACATGTGGAGTTTGGGGTCTCTGAGCTCACAATTTAAAAATAAATCTTTTAGTAAAGTTGATTTTAAGATTGTGTGTTTGAAAATGCCACTTTTAGAAAGTGAGCATTTTCTTGCTTATACAATTTCTGTGACTCTGCCTGTTTGTGGATTCCCTGTCTGGGTCAGTTTGACAGTTGGGCTGGTTGCACCTCACACTAGGCAGTGACACAAAGGGAGCTGGGGAGTAGCCTGCATATCCTGATGAGCCATCTGTGCTTGGAGGGAGGGGAGGAGTGGTCACTCACACCTGAAAGGGCTGTACCTGCCCTTACTCAATGCAGTCTCCAACCCCCTGGTGAGTGTCTGGGGCCTGGCCTGGCAAGGCAGGATTTCACATTCCAAGGAGACTTTACTTTGAAGTAGGCCTACTTCAAAGGAGAAATTGGGTATAAAAAGGGCACCCAAAACCACAGACTTTAGGAACACTTCTGGAAACAAGAGGAACCTCTGCCTGGAGAAGAGCTGAAGAGCTGAGGAGAAGTGCTGTCCTGCCTGTGTCTGTGCTTTGTGGAGCTATCCTGCAGTTGCTGCTTCTGCCAGAGTAAGGGGGCAAAGACTGGACTTTGTGTGCCTTCCATCTTGTGAAGAAATCTCCAAGGGATTGATTTAGAGCTTGCCTTCTGTTGTTTGAAGTCTCAGGGACAGCAAAGACTTCTCTCTGCCAGCACCTGGAGTCTCTGGAGAGACTCCTGCTCTGACAAGTGGTGCTCTATCCAGTTCCTGGGCCCTTGAAAGGAAAGCTGGTGGAAATCCAAGGAAATTGACTTCGGATGACTTCGGACCGACGCCGCTGCTAAATCCAGTGACGCCGCCTGCACCTGACGCCGTGACCATCGCTGGAACGCGACAATCTTCGCAGGCCCGACACCGCTGCAGCCCCGCTGTAGTCCACGAACTCCGTGGAAGTCGCCGCACCACATCGTGACCGATGCCGCTCAAAGTGCACGGATTCAACGTTTCGCACTGAAGCCGCGATCCCCGACTTTGCGCATCGACTTGTTTTCACTCTTCACCAAAGGTACTGTACTTGGGGGTCTACGCGACTCCGTGTCCGGCGCCGCTGGTGTCGACTTGTTGGGAACGACTCCGTCACAACGCCGTGTTAACACCTCATCGAAGCATTTTGTGTTTCTAAGCGCTAATTTTTAGTTTGATCTTTAAAAATTCATAACTTGACTTGTGTATGTTGGATTTTTGTCGTTTTGGTCTTGTTTTGTTTAGATACGTATTTCCTATGTTTCTCAACTGGTGTTGTGTCTTTTTGTAGTGTTTTCATTACTGTGTGTGTTGGTACAAATACTTTACACCTAGCACTCTAAAGTTAAGCCTACTGCTCTGCCAAGCTACCAAGGGGGTAAGCAGGGGTTAGCTGAGGGTGATTCTCTTTTACCCTGACTAGAGTGAGTGTCCTTGCTTGAACAGGGGGTAACCTGACTGTCAACCAAAGACCCCATTTCTAACAGTCACCAACATTACCTCAATTCAGGGAGGACGTAAAGACCTGGCTCTTCGATTGAAGCAAGAGGACTGATGCCCTATAGGGCCTTGAGACCCTTACGGATGAGTAGGGCACTCTACAAATTTCTGATTGATTGATACAGTCAGGATAATTTCTAAGGAGATCAATCATAGAAGGATCTTCTAAAGTTGCAGAGTGAAGGCTCTTTTTTCTTCAGTAGGATGTAGTTTACATACTTTCAGACCATGGTCTAGGAGGCCAGTGGATCAACGTATTTAGAGTTCGGGGCTCAATTCACAAATTAAAGCATTTTGAGAGCTGCAGTCTTTATTAACATTTATGGAACAAATTAAAATCCGTCTAACAAAGCTAATGATTATTTAGGAAAGGAAATCTTTAGAGCTGGGATCATAAAATCCAGGCATACCATAACTCAGAGGAGCATCAAATTACCTGCACTTCTATCAAAGAATACGGGCGGACAACAGTTATGGTGTCAAATATACCAGGACTATACTTTTTGTATTGTGTTTCCTGCCATGCAGTTCTTTAAAAAATATTCTAAACCTATTGTCAGATTGTTAGCAATCAGGTCTCTTACTGGCAGAGGTATGCACCCTGTCTAAGTAGGAACCACAATCCTAGTCAGGGTAAGTCAGATACACTCCCTAAAATAACCTGTGCTCACCCTCTGGGAGCCTGGCAAAGAGCAGTCAGGCTTAACTTAAGAGGCAATGTGTAAAGTATTTGTGCAACACACTTAAACAGTAACTCAATTAAAACACCACAAAAAGACTCCAGACGTTTAGAAAAATAGATAGATAGTCATTATGAATCTGGTTGGAAAGACCTCACCGCCGGCGGTGGCGGTAACTACCGCCAGCAGGCCGGCGGTACAGACCGCCAAATAAAGAAGCACAGGAGAAACAGCCAGCGGCCCATCCTCCCGCTGACATTTTGGTAGCACCGCTGACGACGGCGGAAGCCATATTCAGCCCGGCAGAAAGGCTCAACCCAACCACCATATAATGAAACACCACACCGCTATCAGTTTCGGGGTGGGAAACACCGCCAAGCAAAGCCTGGAGGAAACGACCCATATAAAGGGAAGCACCTGCTGGAGGCACACAGAACATGCCCATGCCGACATGGAGAGAGAGTTGGAAATATTCCCAGTGCTTCTCCTTGCCATATTTCTCCAGGACCGTGACCGCCGACGAAGACAACAATGGTAAGTATCGCAGCCTAGCACACATGGGATGAAAGGCCACAATTATACACCCACACCGCAACACACACCAAACCCCTCCCACCACCCCAAGCCATACATACCCTAACAAAATGTACTTACTAGACACAAGCCAACAGATACCTGCACCAATGCACACACCTGTGCACACCACCACCCCACAGTGAAACGCAGCACAACGGGTCAACATAGCACCAACACGTCTGCTGGCAACACAATTTATTTCCAACAAAATGTAATTAGTCCAAACAAGGCCATTGTCCAGTCCATTTCAAAGTCCCGGAAGGGCAAATGTAGCCCACACTTGACTCCTACAATGGAAAAGAAAACTCCACTGAGAAGTGGCATCAATGGGGCAGCCAGGCACCTCAGGGTTCACGGGCAGGGGGGGGTGGGGTTGGTGACTCAGGTTTGGAAGAGGGGGTCTTGGGCGTACGCTCTGGAGGCAGAGAGGATGTCAGCTTGGCCTTGGGAGGAGGAGGAGTGGGCCTGGACAAGGGGGTGGCAGAGGGAGCAGGGGCAACACAAGCCTTCTTACTCCCTGGGAAAGGGGCACAGAAATGGGTAGGGTGGACTGGGGAGGACTTGGATGAGGAAGGAGTGGGTTTCTGGAGGCCAAGGGAACATTTAGGGACCAGGCGGGGTGGGCCAGTGGGTTCGAAAAGATCAACATGGGAGAGGAAAAACTTACGAGGAGCAGCTGGAGGGTCTTAGAGACAGGTTTGGGAGTGGAGGTTGAGGGAGTGGTGGTATGAGGTGCAGGTCTGCTGTGCTTGGTTGCAGGTGCCTGTACAGAATGCCCATGTTTGGTGGATGTGTGTGGAGTGGATGTCTGGGAGCGTTTCAGTGTCTTGGGAGGAGGGGGGTGGACACAGTGGGGGAGGTGGATGTTGCTGTGTCTGCCTTGGAATGTTGGGTGTGTGCCTGCATGTGGTGAGACATGTGGTGCTTTGTCGGCCTGCTTCTTGGGTGTTGATTTGGGTGCATGGCTGTCTGGATGTGAGCTTGGGATGGGAGAAGGGAGTGGGGTGCTGGAAGGGGTAGAGGTGGTGGGAGTGGGGACTGAAAGACCAGGGACACAGGCTGCCGTCAAAGAGGAGGCCAGAGCCTGAAAAGATCTCTGTAGTCCAGACATGGCACCGTCAATGACTTCCAGGAAAGCATTGCATTGCAGCATCTCTGATGCCAGCCCCTGGATGGCATTCACAATGGTTGTCTGACCTACAGAGATGCTCCTCAGTGAGGGCAGCAGGGCTAATGGGAGCAGGATATGAGGTGCCTGAAGCGAAGGAGATGCCCACCCTCCTGGGTGAGCGGGCACGGGCTACTCGCTGGGGAGCTACTGGGAGGGGGGTGATGGTATGGGGGTGGCGGAAGATGATAAAGAATGCGTGGGCCCAGTACGGCCCGCCACCACCAGGGAGCTGCCATCGGAGGAGGTGTCGGAGTCACTACCTCCAGTGGTAGTTGTCTCTCCCTTGGTACTCCCCTCCCCCTCCAACCCACTGGTCCCCTTGGCGTCGGTGGACTCTGCCTCCTGGGAACTGTGGGCTGCAGCATCCCCACTCGCCGGTGCCTCAGCTCCCTGGCCAGAAGATGCTAAAGCACACAAGGACACAAGAGCACAGAGGGGTGGGGGGACAAAACAAGAAAGAAGTATGTAAAATCAAGGGCAAACATACCTGTTTGCACACATACACCCCCACCCATCTCAGGCACTAACCCCCAGCAGACACAATATTTGACATGAATGTGCCCCTGACTGGTAGGCATGCTCCCACAGTACACTACATGACCATCCTGGCCCTCTACTCTGATACACTTTGCAATGGGATACAATGAAAGACGATGGCAAGACAACAAATCTGCAAATCGATGAGGCTACATCTAAACTAATAGCACATACAGGGACCCCTCATAGGCCTACATTCCCAGCCATATTTACCTAAGGACACTATCCCACAGACGTAGAGGGGGGCAGGACTGCCGGGACACACCTGTCTAGGGGCCTGGCACCACACTGCATCCACCCCATGGCACCTAACTACACTCAGCATAGTAGCATCACAATAGTGTTGGTATTCACCCCCTTGTGGCTGCTGTGCTGCCTTGAAGTGCCCATCCAAATCGGGATAGGCCACTGCCAGTATACGGGCCATTAGGTGGGTCAGGGTCCGACAGGCATCTCTCCCATTTTGAGAGGCCGTCACCAGCTGGGCCTCTCCGGTCTTCCTGGCCCAGCGGCGCAGGACCTCCCACTGCTTCCTGCCGTGGGTACTCCACTGGTTGTAGACAAGCCAAGGTCCGCACTTCTTTGGCGATGCCTTGCCAGAATCCTTTCTTCTGATGGGCGCTAACCTTCATGGAACACAAGGAGTAAAGAAACAGACATCATTGTGGGTGGCCCATACACAAATGCCATGCCAGTTTGACCTGACATGGCCCATGGAGACATACACATTGACAATAGCCAAGACAACAACTACCAGACACATTACGGGTAAGCATCCACACAGCCATCAAAAACACCTAGAGGCATCAGCCACATTCACACACATTCATGGATGTCAAATATCAACTTACCTGAGCCTCTGGTCGCCCATACAGCTTTGCATACAGGGGTAGAACCCCATCCACCAGCTTCTCCAGCTCCTCCACAGTGTAGGCCGGGGCCTGTTCCCCTGTAGCATGTGCCATGATAAGGACCAGAGTCAGGACACAGGAGCTCACGCACTGGAGTTCTGTCCCTCTAGAGGCACAGGAGTCAAGGGGCAAGAGCAAAGCAAAATGGGAGTATTTACTACGGCGGTGTGCACCGTCGCCGCCGGCGGTGATAGTGATTGGCCCTGCTTCCCCATGGACGCCAATGATATCCAATGAACAGGTGCACGGCAGTGAACACCACCTACCGCCATGATGAGTAACGCTAGCGGAATGAAGTCACTTCCTACACTACACTACCTGGCGGGCCCGGGGGCTGCCATTTTGCATCCACCACGCCTTCATAGTCTGTCCAGGGTCCTAATCCATGGCTCCATTCCCTCTCCCTTTCGTCGAGTACTGGTATGATTAGTGATCCTCCTCATAGAATCATAGTGGGAAGTGTGCCTACACTGTGATGCAATGAAACATACACACCTAAGAAGACATTACCCTGACAGGAGTATCATGTTCTCTGCATCTGTGTGAGGGACAATAGTGTTGCATGTACCAGATGAATGTTGGAACAATGTCAGTGAAATGTTTGTCGCAACTCAATGTGTCTCTCTTCCACCACCATAGGTACAGACCCATGTGGCGAGGCAGGGCCCAATCTGTTCACAGACCCCTGGTTGATCTGGCCACCATGAGGAACGTCACATCATCGTCACTTACCACCTGAATTGAGCCACAATCCTGGAACTCTGTGCACAAATGGAGCCTGTTCAGATGCCAGCTAATAGGAATCCCTTTGCCATACCTGCATCTGTGTAAGTACTATCTGTGTTATAGGCTCATTCCAAGTTACAGTGGGCATGGCAGCTGGGGTATCTCAGCCAATGTACAGCAACATCCTGTCTAATTTTCTTGATTCCTTCGTGCAACACCTGCAAAGTTATGTCCAGTTTCCCCAAAGGGATGATCTCACCTCCATCAAATCTGGATCCTATGCTTTTGCAAATATCCCCCAGGTGATAGGTGCCATTGATGGTACCCACATAGCCCTCATACCCCCAAGAGTAAATGAACAGGTGTTCAGAAATCGTAAAAGCTTTCACTCCATGAATGTCCAATTGGTGTATACTGCTGATTAGTCCATTACTCATGGCAATGCAAGGTTCCCAGGATCAGTCCATGATTCCTTTGTCCTGAGAAACAGCAGTGTGCCACACATGATGGGATAGCTATAGGGGGACAGAGCTTGGCTCATAGGAGTGTGTGTATTACACTGGATCAGTTATATAGCTGACAGGCAGGCTGTATGCAAGTAGATAATGTGTATTTCAACCCTTTTTCGACCACTTTTCCAGGGGATTCTGGCTACCCAAACATCCAATGGCTCCTGACACCTGCGAGGAATCGTATGACAGATGCAGGAATCGATTATAATGAGGCACAAGGTCACACTAGACAGGTCATTGAGCGGACCATAGGACTCCTGAAGGCAAGATTTTGTTGCCTCCATTTCTCTGGAGGATCCCTGTGCTATGTCCCTGACAAGGTGTGTCAGACAGTAGTGGCCTGCTGCATGCTGTACAGCTTGGCTTTTAGGAAAGCTATCCCACTACTGGATGAGGAGGATGCCACCCCTGCCACCTCAGAGGATGGATAAGAGTGATGGGGAAGAGGAGGGGCAAGACATCAACTCCAGGACCCAGCTAATCCGGCTATACTTCCAATGACTCTCAGGTACTGTTCTATGATGCCAATGTATCAACTGCATTGTTTCAGGGTGACTCGTGCAAAGTGCTGTGGTGTCCCTTACCAGTGATGTGTAAACTTCATGAATGAAGTAGGAGATGAGTGTTACAGCAATGGAATGTACAGTGTGACATACATCAAACACTGCTGTCTATTAGACCCCCTCATGCAATGAAAATGGCATTATGGTGGTAACTGGCTAATATATTCACATTTCCATTTGATTGATCATATTAATGAAGGACAGATATTTATTCCAAGACAAAACATCCATGAGTGATGGGACAGTGGAATGGTGTGGGCACATGGTGAACAATATACTCAGGTACATTTCCACAGCTGTTGATAGCACAGGGGCATAGTCCATGGGGCCATTGGAAGATGGTGATATGGCAGTGGCATGTCAACAAGGTAGCTCAGTGGCACACAAGGGAGACAGTTCAGGGCAGAGTCCATTCCTGGCAGTGGGCTTTGTCTTGGCTGGTGTTTCACAGGGATGTCTGGGTCTGAGGACATGTTTGCGAGGGGGAAGCAGGGCTGCAGGGGAAGGAGTGCTGGTGAGTCCACTGGTAGTGCAACCAGTCCACAAGCAGCTGCAGATGTAGATGGCAGTGCATTATCCTGGCTAGTGGAAGGGGCCTACAGGCGGGTGGAGGACTCAGGCTGGCTGTTGTACTGGCGCTGCAGCAACCCTACAATGGTGGCCATGGGAGCAATGAACTGTTTCCATTGCTCCATGGCCTCCTGATGGTGTGCTACATGCAGTCTCTGATTCTCCTCCAGCATGGCCAGGATCTGGCCCATCCTGCCCTGGGAATGGTGGTATGCTCCTAGCACCTCAGCAATGGCCTCCTGGGCAGCAGCATCCCTCATTGGGCCACCCCCCTGACCCACTGTTCCCCTCCCACTGGCCCTAACCCCCTGTACCTGTGTCCCCTGCACTGGTCTGCCAGTCCCACCTGCACTGGGACCTTCATTATCCTGCCTGGTAGTGGGTGGAGACTCGGGCCTCTGTACTTGTGGGCAGTCAGTCCGTGGCCTGGAGACATGGATGTGGGGGTGTTGTGCCAGAGCTGATGGTGGTGGCTGAGTGGTAGGGGTGTCAGTGGCGTCCTGAGTGGGGCTTCTGGAGGGTGACAGTCCAGGGCTGTGGGATGGCCCAGGGAATTCCTCTGTGTCCAGACATCCCTCTGCACTCTCCTGAGTGGGGTCTTCGTCTTCAGGTGGAGGACTGGCACTCCTTGACGTCTCTGTCTGGGTGGCATCGGTGGTGGTGCCTGTGTGTGAGAGAATAGAGATGTGGGTGTCCTGCACTTACTTGTCCCTTGCAGCACTGCTTGCGAGTTATTGGTGGTTCAATTCCCATGGGAAGCAAGCCCCTTCGTGTTCTTTTGGATGCATTCAGTGAGGGGGGTATTGTAGTGATCCTGCCATTTCATGCATGGGTTGGTGACTGTGCACAGGGGGCTGGATAGTGATCTGTGGGGGGGGTATGCAGGGAACATGGGTAGGAGTATCTGGGTGTTGTGGGCTGGGTAGGAAATGGTGGCATGGTGGTAGTGAGCGGGATGGGGTGATATATGCGTTCAAGGTGTAGTTGACTTACCTGAGTCCAGTCCTCCAGGGAGTCCAGCGACGGCCTCCAGGTGCAAGATAGCCAAGACCCTCTCCTCCCAGTCGATGTATCAAGGGCGAGCAGGTGGGAGACCTCCGCCAGTCTTCTGTACGGCGATGTTGGGTCGTGATGCCATGGAACGCACCTTTCCCCGCAGGTCGTTCCATGTCTTCCTGGTGTCCTCCCTTGTGCATGGATGGATTCCCACAGTGTTGACAATTCTCTGCCATAGCTCCATCTTCTTGGCCAAAGGCGTCTGCTGCACCGGTGCCCCAAATATCTGCAGCTCGAACCTGAGCATTTTGTCCACCATGGTCCTCAGCTCCCTGTCGGTGATGCAGGGGTGCTTAGGGGAGGTGCCATGGTGTGTGTTGTGGGTGGTGTGTTGTGGGTGTGTTAGTGAGGGTGCTGTGTAGTTGTGTGTGTGTGGTCTGTGATGGTGTGTATGCTGTGTTTGATTTTTGGTGGTAGTTTTGTGTGAGTGACTTGTGTGCTGGTTGTGTGTATGTGTGTTGTGGTGTTGATTTCTGGGGTGCTGTTGGCATTGCAAAGGATTGTAGGGTGTGTATGTGGATGTTTTATGGTGGTGTGGATGTGTGTTAGGTGTGTGTGCTTTTCAAATTTGCCAATGTGTGCTTCTGTTGTTGGCAGGTCACATTTCTGAGCACGGCGGTCGTTACCGCTGATGGTAGTTCGACATCCACTGTCCGCCGCGCTGATTTGTGCATCATTATTTGGTGGGTGGGGGGGTGTAGGGATGGTAGTGGCAGGGTGCTGTGTCCTGCCTTTCCGCTGTAGTTGGCCCTGGCGGTGAGTGGAAGTTGTACTTTTTTGGGCGGAATATGTTTTTGGCATCATTATTCGCCGGTGTGCAGTCCGCCGCACTGGCGGTCTTTTGTTCACCATCAGCACGGTTGTCGGCGGTGATTGCCGCCATGTTCATAATGAGGGCCATAATATTTATCTGATTAAGACAAGACCAAAATGACAAAAATCCAATAAGTATTCGGGATATAAACTTTTGAACATTAAGGCCCTCATTACAACACTGGCGGTTGGTGATAAAGTGGCGGTAAAACCGCCAACAGGCGGTGGTGACCACGGTGGTGACAACTCAGATAGTCAGCCACTTTACTACACCAACCGTTAGGGTGGATACAACAGCCACCACGGCGGTAGCCGCCTACAGCCAGGCAGAAGTCAGTGTTCTGCCCACCATATTGACACATCAATCCGCCACCTTTTCCGGGGCGGTACCAACAACAACAAAAGCCTAGCGGAAACTGAGCTCAGAAGTTAAAGGACTCACCATTGGAGACAAAGGGAAGAACCACGCCACCATGGAGTCTGAACTTCAAATATTTCCTATGATATTCTACTTCCTGCTCCACCACAAACACAAATGACGGTAAAGACGACCACAGTAAGTACAGCTGCCTAGGACACAAGGGAGGTAGGGAGGAAAAAGAGAGTGACACACACACAACACCCCCCCCAACCCAAACACCATACCCACAACCAGCTGCAGTAATAAAACATATTTACCCCATACCCCTGAGGAATAATGCAAGAACAGCATGAATATATTAAAGTGACTGTAATAATAACAACACAATAGAAATACGAAAAGTCAGTCTCATAGTATATACATATGTACAGCTCAAGGGACACTGCCCAGTCCTCATTGTGCGTAGGCCACAGGGCCACAGGCCAAAGTACAAGGCCCCACCTGTCACCTCCACCAACACAGAGAGAACACTGCAGGGGCATCAGTTGGAAAATCGGCAGGCACCTCAGGGGGACGGGGGACGGGGGACGGGGAAAGGGGAGGGCACCTCAGCCGGCAGATGGAACAGATCACTGGTTCTAGAGGGGGCAACATACCCTGTGCTTGGTCCTGGGGAGCGCAAGGCCACAGTCTCTCAAGTGGGCGACTTGCCCACATGCTCTGGAGGGGGCAACATGCCCTGTGCTTGATCCTGGGGAGTGCAAGGCCACAGTCTCTCAAGTGGGTGACCTGCCCACTGGTTCTGGAGGGGGCATCGTGCCCTGTGCTTGATCCTGGGGACTGCAAGGCCACAGTCTCTCAAGAGGGTGGCTTACCCACTGGTTCTGGAGGGGGCCTCGTGCCCTGTGCTCTTGATCCTGGGGAGGCTGGGGTTGGTGCGTGTTTTACCCACTGGTTCTGGAGGGGGCATCGTGCCCTGTGCTCTTGATCCTGGGAAGGCTGGGGTTGGTGGGTGGCTTACCCACTGGTTCTGGAGGGGACATTGTGCCCTGTGCTCTTGATCCTGGGGAATACAAGGTCCCAGTCTCTCAGGTGGGTGTCATACCCACTGGCTTTGCAGGGGGCAGGCCGCACCACAGCCCATGGAGCCAGGACTACATACTGTCCGCCGGCGGTGACGGTTGCTTAGTGGTGGTAGTGGTGCTGCTGCTGGTGGGGGGAGGCTTCAGCACATCCCCTGCAGCCTCAGATGGCTGCCCCCTGCTGGTGGTGGTGTTACTGCTACTGCTGCTGGTGGTGGTGGGGGAGGCTCCAGCCCATCCCCTGCAGCCTAAGACAGCTGAACAACCATGGTTGGTGGTGGGGGCTCTGTCTGAGTCCCTGCACCAGGCCCCTTGTCCTTCCTGCCTGCTGGTGCAGGCCCCTTTCCCTTCCTGGCAGCACTTGGGGCAGGCTCCTTGCCCTTCCGGGAAGCAGCTGGGGCAGGCTCCTTGCCCTTCCGGGCAGCAGAAGCTTGGGCAGGCACACTTTTCTTGAGGCTGGCTGGTGCCCTGGATCCTTTTCCTCCATGAGTGGGTGTGGAGACTACTGGTCCCATGGACTGGGTGGCTGAGGTGCTTGCCTGGGTTTTTGGCACCATGGCCAGAAGTGAAGGATGGGGGGAGAGGTGGGGAGAGGTCAGTAGTAGAGAGGAAAAGCTTCTTAGGGACATTGGGGCAGGAAGATTGAGAAGGTTTGGGAGTGGAGGAAGAGGGAGTGGTTGTAGGAGGTGTCTGTCTGCTGTGTTTGGGTGCCGGTGCATGGGCTGGATGCTGTTGTGAGGTCGATGGCTGTTGGGTATCTGAGTGCTTGCGTTTGTGTACTTTAGGAGGGGCAGACACAGTGGGAGAGGACACAGGGGACGTGTGCATGGCTTTTGTAGAGGTGTCTGCAAGTGAGGTGTGTGCTCTGCTAGGTGTGGTGGTGATGCTGGTAGTGGATGAGGATGTAGTGCATGCAGGTGTGAGTGTAGACGGAAGTGGAAGGGAGGTTGAGGAGGAGGAGGGGAGACAGTGGAGGCAGTGGATGTTTGCATGTCTGCATCTGGATGGTGTTTGTGTGAGTGTCTGTGGGATGATGTGTGGTGCTTATGTTTGCCTGTGCCACTCTTGTGTGTTGTCCTGTGCCCATGCTCGTCTGCCTGTGTACTTGGGATAGGTTGGGGTTGAGGGGAATGGGATTGGGAAGAGAACGTTGGAGAGGGGATGGTAGAAACAGGGACAATGGCTGCCATCAGAGAGGAGGTCAGAGCCTGGATTGATCTCTGTTGCGCCGCCAAGCCAGTGTTAATGCCCTCCAGAAATGCATTTGTCTGTTGCACTTGGGCTGCCAGTCCCTGGATGGCATTCACAATGGTTGACTGCCCAACAGAGATGAATCTCAGGAGGTCAATAGACTCCTCACTCAGGGCAGCAGGGCTAACTGTGGCAGGGCCTGAGGTTCCTGGGGCGAAGGAGATGCCCACCCTCCTGGGTGAGCGAGCACAGGCAACTCGATGAGGGGCTGCTGGGAGTGCGGTGCAGGTACGGGGTGGCAGCTGTATCGGTAGCTGTGGTGGGCACAGACATGTCCGCCACCACCAGGGAGCTTCCATTGGAGGAGGTAGTTGTGTCCGAATTGCACGGGTGGCTGGGACACGGACCTTCAGTGCTTCATCCGGTTGCGGCCTTTGGAGTTAGTGTGACTATAAGGGGCAATTCCCCTCCGTTAGATCCCAGACCAGAAGGGCCTCCCACAAAAGTATTCAGGTAGGCCCCATTTATTTTGGAGCACTGATCCTTCGGTTGAGCATGTCATTTTGCTCCCCATCTGTAGGGATCCCGGACCCTTCCGGCTCTTTGTGCGGGCAGAAACATGTTGGTCCCCAATTTTTAGACCCTTTGAGTCATTATTCTCAACTGAGTCCTCACCCCTATTTTTAGTTTTACCTACAAACACCTATATGAAAAGAAATCCCCAAACTAAATGGGTGATTTGTAAAGTAATTTTATTATTCACAACCTTTATCTGGATCCCTTGTATTATCCAGCTATATTAAATCTCAGCACTCCCTCTGCAGTTCTTTTAACAACGAGGTTGAGTCCACCCAGGTAGTATCATCTTACCTAGTTGGGGCTAGGTGGTCATATGATGAAGCATGACACTATAACGTGTGTGAGACCACCTAGTCCGTAAAGGGAACTCCCTCAAAGGTACAGCCACCCTTCACACTCATACTTTTCTTGTAGACTACGCACCCAACGAGCGCTTTCTGAACAGGCCCCAAGAGTCCTGTTCTCTCTAGTAGCACTACACACTCCTTGTGTGTTTACAGTCTGAACTGTCCCCTCCATTCTCCGCTGTGGTGCTCCCCTCGCCCTCCATCCCACTGGTGCCCTCAGCGTTGGTTGACTCTGCCTCCTGGGTCCTGTGGGATGCAGCTCCCTCCGTCGCCGGTGCCTCTGCTCCTCTGCCAGATGATGCTAATGCACAGAAGGACAGGACGACAAAACAAAAAGGGGGGTGGAGAAAGACAAAGGATACACTTGGTCAATGGCTGCACCAACACCACCGTTGGCGTACACACCACCCTCACACACAGGGAACAGCCCAACGCACTATGCAATGCACTACCTGTGATAATGCTAGCCACCAAGGCATGGGGAGGGGCACATACCACCAAAATTAGCACAACTTGGACCCACAAAGCCTTGACCAGTTGTGGATGCCTACAAGCTGGGTAGCAGGATTATCACTTCAGATCCCTGCACACCATGGGACCTACTCTGCAATGTCAGTCCTGGTCTAGAGGCACCCACTGACACACATCCCCCACCCGGGTACCCCCCTACCATGCGTAAGTAGTGATGATGAGCACTGTACTCTCCTCCTTGTGGCTGCTGTGATGCCTTCAAGTGACCATCCAGCTCTGGATAGGCCACCACCAGTATGCGGGCCATCAGGGGGGTCAGAGTTCGACGGGCACCTCTTCCTTGTTGGGAGGCCATCCCCAGCTGGGCCTCCGCCGTCTTCCATGCCCAACGTCTAAGGTCCTCCCACTGTTTCTGACAGTGGGTGCTCCACTTGCATAGAACCCCCAGGGTCCGCACCTCGTTGGCGATGGCACGCCATATACCCTTCTTTTGATGGGCGCTGACCTGCAGAGAAATGCACACAGGAAATGGTATCAGTCAGACCGTCCTGCCTATTATACTTATGGCCCACCATACCCTTCACATCAACCATTTGCACACACAGGGCCCAGCACACAAGCTTCACGCCGCCCAGGGGACAGCCACCCACCCCCCCACACAAGGCCTTTACACACCACTCCATGCATTCATGGCACATGCATCGTGCCCATAGTGTACTCACCTGTTGGTCTGCAGGCCCATTCAGCAGTCCGTACTGGGCTAGGACCCCATCCACTAGTCACTCCAACTTCACCGAGGTGAAGGCAGGTGCCCTTTCCCCAATCACACGAGCCATGGTAGGTTCCAGACACAGGTCACAGCAGCACATGCAGTGTAGGTCCTCTCCTGTTGAAGGTCAGGTAGCAAGTGAGTGATCAGATAGAAAATGGCGGGCACGTCAGTGGCGGTGGATACCGTCACTGCCAGAGTACATCACCATTGGCCACTGTTGTCAGGGAGACCAGATCCTCGGGGTCTACGCACGTTCCCAACATGTCCACCACAAGACAGCTCCAAAACTCCGATAGGAATATCACAGAGTCTAAGAGAGTCCAAGTGGGGAAAAGGGGATTAGGTAGGGAACAGCTGGTAAGGAGACCTGTAGGAAGCAAAAAGTTAAACAACACAATCTCAGAATATAATCACATTGACTTTCACTAGAATATGGTGCTAAGCATTGTCTTGCTGTAACCATGGATAATCTAAGAAGTGACTTAAACTAGACCTCAAGAACTCTGGGTACCTTGAACAAATCAAGAATGATTATTGCAATGTTTCATATGAGCTTTCATAAAATGTCACATAATGTTTAGAAATACATGAACTTTCTAAAATACTGTTTTCAGAATAAACACTGCTTTTTCAACATGAGGACCAACAGTCAATCTGAAATAATTCCTGTAAAACAGTTGGAATTGTACCAGGGACTTAATATGCACAAAGAACGTCACATTTTGAATTTAGCATCTTTACAGGAAAACCATCGACTCAGGATAAATGTGTGCACTTCAACAAACATTACATATCAAAGTTTTGGTTACCATGAAATGATTGCGCAAGCCTTTGCCGATCTGAACACCAAGTTTTACATGCGAAAAAATGAATCGCGCACACTGCTGATTCTAACAAGAATATGTAAATGCCATGAAATGATCGCGTAAGCCTTTGCCGATCTGAACACCAAGTTTTACATGCGGTAAATGAATTGCTCACAGTGCGGATTCTAACCAGAATGTGTAAATGCCATAAAATGATCGCGCAAGCCTTTGCCGATCTGAACATCAAGGCCCATATTTATACTTTTTTAGCGTCACATCTGCGCCGCTTTTTGACGCAAAAACTGCACAAACGTACAAAATACAATTGTATTTTGCAAGTTTGCGCCGCTTTGGCATAAAAATTACGCAAATGCAGCTCTAAAAAAGTATAAATATGGGCCCAAGTTTTACATGCGGGAAATGAATCGCGCACTCGACCGATTCGAACAAGAATATGCAAATGCCTTGAAATGCTCGCGCAAGCTTTTACCGATCTGAACACCAAGATTTACATGCGGTAAATGAATCGTGCACACTGCCGATTCTAACAAGAATATGCAAATGCCATGAAAAGATCACGCAAGCCTTTGCCAATCTGAACACCAAGTTTTACATGCGGGAAATTAATCGCTCACACTGCCGATTCTAACAAGAATATGCAAATGCCATTAAATGATCGCGCAAGCCTTTGCCGATCTGAACATCAAGATTTACATCAGAGCAATGATTTGCGTACTCTGAAAGTTTTACGAGTGGGCCCAAAAACTCAAGAGTCTTTTTAGAACGGGGTCGGTGGCCCAGTCTGACCTCCGTCTTACCACCCTGCTCAAGGATCACCAAGATAATGCGGGGCAGGCCTGGAACGTCAAGGTAGGCCTCTGGAACAGGAGCTCAGGCCATTGCTGCTGCTCTGCACGGGGACCTCTGAATAGTGAGCACGTGGAGCTGAGCTGGCTCCCTTATATAGAGTCTGGCCCAGCCCACAAACCACACCCAGTCATGCTGCAGAGAAAGCTTCTAGAAGGTCCTAGAAGGGACCACACCCTAACACACTAAGTCAGTCTGCAGCTATGCCTTACAAATGAACAGTTATTGCAAACATCGTTAATAGTGCTTTTCAAGGTTAAAGTCTGCAATGCAAAAGGTTAACATACTGCATATAAACACAATGCATGAATGATGCTCTTGCATAAGGGCTGGGTTTTTGCATTTTTGTCGCCCGTAGAGCACGCACTGTCCTGATGTTGACAACTGTACCCCATAGGGCTCAATGTTAGCCAATGAGGAGTTGCACGGCTGTTCACAATCGTCTCCCGCAACGGCGCAGAACATCAGCGGAATGACCTCACTTCCACCTGTCCCTCCAACAGGACTTGCGAACACCATTTCAGGGGGGGCAGGCCCTGGTAATAACTGCATCACAGTAAAAAATAGGACATATAGGACAAATACCACTTACCCATTACTTGTCAACATCATGCAATGTACTGTTGTGTCTCCAATGTACATTTGTGACCAGCTCCTCGCTCTTTTGACCCTTAGACTGCAACCGCTGTGGATGTATAGGAGATGGAGACATATCCCGTGTACAGACCCCTGGTGGACTTGGCAACGATGAAGGACAGGCACATTATCCTGACCTATAGACTTGACAGGGCCACAATCACAGAGCTGTGTGCCCAACTGGGGCCTGACCTGATATCTGCTATCCGTCACTCAACTGGGATCCCCCCTCTTGTGCAAGTCCTATCTGTGCTCCATTTATTGACAACTGGTTCTTTCCAAGTGACAGTGGGCTTGGCAGCAGGAATGTCACAGCCAATGTTCTCAATAGTGCTGACAAGAGGGTTGTCTGCCCTGATTAAACACATGTACAGCTACATTGTTTTCCACCAGGTTGAAGATTTGGCCACAGTGAAGGCTGACTTCTATGCAATGGGGCATATCCCTAACATAATTAGGGCAATTGATGGAACACATATTGCACTTGTCTCCCCTGTCAAAATGAACAGGTGTACAGAAATCAAAAGAGTTTTCACTCCATGAATGTGCAGATGGTGTACTTGGCGGACCAGTACATCTCCCAAGTCAATGCTAAGTACCCACGGTCTGTGCATGATGCCTTTGTCCTGAAGAATAGCAGCATCCCAACTGTGATGGCCCAACTACTGAGGTATCGGGTGTGGCTCACAGGTGAGCTCTGGGTCCAACCCAGTATATGTTGGTGTATGGTTATGGTGTGGGCCATATAGGGTAGTGTGTGGCTAAATGTTGTCCCTCGATATTTGCAGGTGACTCAGGTTACCCCACCCTATCATGGCTACTGACCCTTGGGAGGAATACCAGGACACCTTTGGTGTGGCGGATTTGGGTGTGTGGCTGAATACTGACGGATTGGTGTGTATGTGTCATATTATGGTGAACGGATATCAGCCGCGGCGGCGGTATTTTGGTGGCAGACAGCATGGTGGTAAGTGGGTTTTACCACCAATGTCATAATGAGGGCGCATATGTGAAAACAGTGCTTAGAAGTCACTATTGGTCAAAAGATAACTTGAGGTCGCAAGGTACCGGTGCAAAGTCAAAATCCAGGCCAACTGTGATAGAGGGTAGGCCAGCTACAAAACCCATGCTGGGTCCAATGAAACAGTACCTTTGGAGGAGCAAAGTGTCGCCAACAAAGGTACGATGTGTCACGGTTTCGGGCGGGTCTGATCAGGACTTTGGTTGGGACACCCCTTGAGGTCACCGAATATCCTAAAGAGGTAGTATACTGGGGCAGAAGAGCAGCTAAAGGCCTACACGGAAAGGACAGCTATGGACAGGCACACAAAAGTAAAAGCAGAGCAACCCTTGTGTGAACAAACAGGAAACAGATTACTAATGGACAAACTTGCTGGGGTTGTACACAGAGTAAGGCGCAGAACCTCCCACAGTGACAGGGAATGTCAATGCCTCTGTGCAGTTTGCTCTTACAGATAGTTACCCAGCCAGTCCCATAGAAAGGAAGCAGCAGAAGTGATTCTGTCTCTTGACCCTGGAGCACAAACAAGGAAAGTTCTTACATATACAAGACACGCTCTTGTGGGTCCAGCTGGAAACACAGTGGCGATTCCTCAGAAAACAGCAATAGCACACTGTCACTGTTAGGCATGAAAGACAACGTATAACACTGGACAAGGATGGGGGCTGGAATTGCCTCCTGGAAACCAGGAGCCAACCCCAGTACAAAGGAGGACACTTATACACTGGTGAAGACTGACAGAACACTTACCAGACACAAATAACCAAGAAGAAATGGAAACAGAAGGGAACAAACTAAGAGGCAGAGGCAAGAACTGGGAACAGGCTTAGGCTGAAGCAAGGGCAGGACTAGGACTGGAAAACCGGGTGAAAACTTCTGACTGGGACAAACAGAGTCAGGACTGGGAAACTGAGAGCAGGCTCTGGCTGGAACAGGCAAGGACAGGGCTGGAATACAGGGAGTAGGAAAAAGCAGTAAACAGGACTGAGAAACAGAGAGCAGGTTCAGGCTGAAACAAGGCAGGAGCAGGACAGAGAAACAGGGAGCAGGCTCTGGAGGAAACAAACAGGAACAAGGCTAAGAGATAGGGAGCAGACTCTGGCTGGAACAGTCAGGAGCAGGGCAGAGAAACAGGAAACAGGATCAAGCTGGAACAGAACAGGAACAAAACTGCAACATCATCCGATAAAGGGTCTGTAACACAAAGGAATCAAACTCCAATGCACGACGGGGATCTTGAGGAAATGGCTGCTTATAAGCAGTTCCAAGCTGGGCTGCACAGGAGAGGTCTCAGGTGTGTGTAGTTTCAGACACTTGCAAGTCCTGGAGGAGAGGATCCGGTGAAAAGGAGCAACTGGACTTCTCCCATAGGAAACAATGGGAAGCAGAATCCGGTTTCCTGACTACCAGGCTGTGCATTATGGGATTTGCAGCCCCAGGAAGCAAATGTACTACTACTCAAGTATACCATGGCCAAAAGAGAAACAAACTGGAGTCAGCAAGGGACTCTAGATAACTGTTCAAGGTGATTCCCAGGCTTCCGACAGTCCCCGTACAGCACCCCCTAGAGATGGGACGACCGAGTCGTAACAATATACCCCCTCCCACCAGTCTGCTCAAGAAGAGAAGGTGATCCTTTGGCTGAAAAAAGTTGAAGAGGAAAAGCCACAGCAAGAAAATCCAACAGCAACCTTGGTGGATAAGTTTACAGTCCTGCCATAGGTGAATCTTCCAATGAGCAAAGCATGTATTAATACCCATATGGGCTCTGATGTCTTTCCTCTTTATTGTTCGATTGATATGAGAGGAGTGCATGGAGTTGTTTTCTGGTGAATTGGATTCAGGAGCAAGGAGATCTGAAATGGCATTATGGGCGGTATTCTTTAGGACATTAGTTTACTGGTCAATACTTTCTTCTTTGGAGGAGATAATTGGCATATTAGTAACTGTCAGGTCTGTAACACCTTCCGACAAGCAGGATATGTCTATTTCTGCAGCAGTATTTGCATTGGTTGTGGTCTGAGGTTTGCAAAGCATAGAGACTTGGGAGACACGGGGAACTGGTTTTCTCAAGGTAAAAAAGTCAGAATTTTCTTTCGTCTTGGATGATTTCGGAGTATCAAATTCAGGAGCAACAAGAGTTTTCAAGTCTTTAGAAACTGGATTAAGATCTGAAAATGTAGAAGTTCCACAAGCTAATTCTTTAGAGTGATCTTCAGACAAGACTGAGATTTCTTCATTGCAAGTGTTCTTTGGTGTATTCGTGATATCAGAAATGGTTTCTTTGCAAAGCGTTTCTACTACAGGTAGTTGATCTTCAACTCTGTTAACACTGAAAGGTTGTTCTTTGGAAAGAATAGAACTGGAGTCTCTTCAGAAATCGCCTTTACACTCTTACCTAAATTTTCAGCTTTAGCCTTTGAATTGATGATGGTTTCTTGCAATAAAACACAAAGAACAGTACTTATAATCAGATCTTCGAATACAAGATTCAAATTCAAGCATTTAGTTTTAGTGGGAAATATTGCATCTTTCGGTACTTGAGCTTCGGTTTCAGATTGCTGGTTTTCAGGAGTCTTTAATTTCAGGGACACAGCAGGTGACATAGGTGTGGCTGGTTTTACATCAAGATCAGATACTGGTAGATCAGAGATCTGTTCTTAACAAACCGTTGAGCTGGAAAGAGAATACACACTGGCAGGGGTCAGGACCAGTGGTTGAGGCTGCAACTGTGTCCAGTTCTAGGAGAAGGCTATCATTTCTTATGACATGCTGTTCAGTTTCAGATTGCTGGCTTTCTTCCTTGTCTGAAATCTCTACAGTTTGCTTTGACACAGAAGATATTTTTAGACTTTCTGAGAAGTCCATTACATTCTTAATAACTGTGGGTATTTCTTCAAGGTCAGAAAAATCCATCAATTCACTTGAAACTGGAACTGTCTCTTCATTATCTGAATATTCTATGATAGCATTTGAAAGGGCAGGAGTATCCCCACAATCTGAAAATTCTGGTGTGTGTGTCATTTGAACAGCACTATCTGCAGGTTTCCTCACTGCAGGGCAGGAACCACTGTCATCACTAGATTCAGATTCTTCAACACTGTTGCACAATTTGCCCTTAATCTCCAGTTAAGTCATATCTTGGGTTCTCGTGTTACAGCTATTGGAGTCTGCATCAGAACTCTCTTCTTCATTTGGCTTTGTTTATTCTGATAGAGGAGCTGAGACACTGCCTTTTGAAGACTTTGATTCATCATTTGAACCAAGAGGTGTCAAATCTCCTAGAGATGTCAGAGATTCAGTCAACTGCACAGGGATATTCTCTGGAAAACCACAAGCTGAGAGAGAGTCTGAAGAAGAGGCTGATATAGTTATAACTGGAGCAGTCTTTTGACATTCATTCATAGCAGGGAAAATCTGCTCTATAGTAGTCTTTGGAGAGGCACATGAGGTAGCATACTGTTCTTTAAGCCAAAGCTGGTGATCATTTTCTTTTTTCAGGTTTTCAAATTGCCTTGCAGTAGTTTCCATCTGCTGCTCTGTTACTTCTTCTACCTTACAGATAAACAGAATGTCTGGTTCTGGCAACAGTGAAATATGCATTGATGAAAAGAGCCCAGGGGCAAGATTTCTAGTGTATGTTATAACATATTCATCATAGAAGTCCAATATCTGCCTTTTAATCTTCCAAAACTGCTCTTTTAGTGTGTGTATGTCCATATTGTTATCAAACCCACTCAGAATAGAAAAGGGTTTAGCAGAGCTTTTAGGGATTGAGACTGGTGTATTATCATCATCCAGTTTGGGAAGAGCACAAGCCTTTTGAGTGGAACTAAGGAATCCCACAGTCTTTACTGATTCCTTAGATACAGGATCTAGCCTGCTGACTTGAAAGCTCTGAGGGACTGATAGGTCTTTATAAGAGTCAGCACTGCACTTTGAATTCTGAGAAACTGGCCTAGATGGGCTGAAGCACTCAACAGAAAACAAGGGAATCCCTAGTGTGGCTTCTTGAACAGTGTCAGGGTTCTTTGTTTTGACAGGGTCCTGGAAGTGAATTTGGGATGCACTAGCATGAGGCAAGGAATTGGCCAGGTTTTCTTGAGAGTAAATGTCTTGTGCAGAAGTAGCAAAACCACTTTCACCGTTAGGAACATTCTCCCCTGTTTGAGGTAATAGAGCCTCCAAAAAATCATTATTACTTTGTAGTTCTTCTACAGACAGGGATTGGGGGTCATAATCACAGATATTATAATAGTTGAACATTGATGGATCAGCAAGCCACGCAATGTAGTACTGAATTTGCAATCTTTGATTTTCTTTAACAATTGTATCCTTTAAACTAAGGCCTTTTTTTAGAGGTCTTCAGAGAATGTATAGGTTTAGAAAGGGGTGTCTTAACATGACAGGAAAACATTTTAGGTCTGTGTGTGCCTCTGCTGCCTGGAGAGCTTGAAATTTTTTTTGGGTCATGCATTCTGTCACGGTTTCGGGCGGGTCTGATCAGGACTTTGGTTGGGACACCCCTTGAGGTCACTGAATATCCTAAAGAGGTAGTATACTGGGGCAGAAGAGCAGCTGATGGCATACACGGAAAGGACAGCTATGGACAGGCACAGGAAAGTAAAAGCAGAGCAACCCTTGTGTGAACAAACAGGAAACAGATTACTAATGGACAAACACGCTGGGGTTGTACACAGAGTAAGGCGCAGAACCTCCCACAATGACAGGGAATGTCAATGCCTCTGTGCAGTTTGCTCTTACAGATAGTCACCCTGCCAGCCCCATAGAAAGGAGGCAGCAGAAGTGATTCTGTCTCTGGACCCTAGAGCACAAACAAGGAAAGTACTTACATACACAAGACACGCTTTTGTGGGTCCAGCTGGAAACACAGTGGTGATTCCTAAGAAAACAGCAATAGCACACTGTCACTGTTAGGCACGAAAGACAACGTATAACACTGGACAAGGATGGGGGCTGGAATTGCCTCCTGGAAACCAAGAGCCAACCCCAGTACAAAGGAGGAAACTTATACACTGGTGAAGACTGATAGAACACTTACCAGACACAAATAACCAAGGAGAAATGGAAACAGAAAGGAACAAACTAAGAGGCAGAGGCAAGAACTGGGAACAGGCTCAGGCTGAAGAAAAGGCAGGAGTAGGACTGGAAAACAGGGCGGAAACTTCTGGCTGGGACAAACAGAGACAGGACTGGGAAACTGGGAGCAGGCTCTGGCTGGAACAGGCAAGGACAGGGCTGGAATACAGGGAGTAGGAAAAAGCAGTAAACAGGACTGAGAAACAGAGAGCAGGTTCAGGCTGAAACAAGGCAGGAGCAGGACAGAGAAACAGGGAGCAGGCTCTGGAGGAAATAAACAGGTACAAGGCTAAGAGATAGGGAGCAGCCTCTGGCTGGGAAAATCAGGAACAGGGCAGAGAAACAGGAAACAGGATCAAGCTGGAACAGAACAGGAACAAAACTGGGATATCATCCGATAAAGGTTCTGTAACACAAAGGAATCAAACTCCAATGCACGACGGGGATCTTGAGGAAATGGCCGCTTATAAGCAGTGTGTAGTTCCAGACACTTGCAAGTCCTGGAGGAGAGGATCCGGTGAAAACGAGCAACTGGACTTTTCCCATAGGAAACAATGGGAAACAGAACCCGGGCTTTCCTGACTACCAGGCTGTGCATTATGGGATTTGCAGTCCCAGGAAGCAAGTGTAGTACTACACAAGTATACCATGGCCAAAAGAGAAACAAACTGGAGTCAGCATGGGACTCAAGTTAACTGTTCAAGGTGATTACCATGCTTCCGACAGTCCCCGTAGAGCGCCCCCTAGGGATGGGACGACCGAGTCATAACACAATGTGTTAATTTTCCTGCTGCACTCCGGGCGATGCATCATGGGCGGGTTCCTTGAACGTGCATGTGATGCATTGATTTCTTTGCTGCACTAGAAATGATATAGCACGTTTTAAGGATATCAGCCATAAAGCCCACTTTTGAGGCCCAGGACTTGAGAGGGGCACCTCAGGCAAGCGTAAGACTCACAGATGGCAGAGTCCAGCTGCACCAAGAGATTGACAAGCAGTCTTTGATGTCTCTGAGACTGCAGAGGAACAGGGGGCAAGCCAGCAAGCCCTTGGAGACACTCTGCTTCAGCAGCGTCGGTCTAGTCCTTGTCCTCAGCAGGGCAGAGATCAGCAGGCAGCAGGGCAGCTCAGCAATGCAGAGAAGCATTTCCTTGGAACAGTCAGTCCGTACAGAGTGGCAATCCTTACAGCACAGCAGCCTTTACTCCAGCAGAGCTCTTCCCAAGTCCAGTAATAGTGATCTGATTTCAGAGGTTAGAGACTCAGTACTCATACCCAAAAGTGCCTTGGATGTGAGGGATGACTTTTAAAGGATCTTGCTGAATTGCACAGATTCCCCTTTCAGCCCTACCCTGGCTACAGACTATCAGTGGGGGGTAATCATCCCCTTTGTGTGGGCTCAGGCCCCTATTCTTTGAAGCGTAAGCCCTTCCCAACCCTCCCCAGGAAGACTCATCAGTATGCAGCTGAATGCAGATAAAGTTGAGTATCGTGTGTTGTGGGTGTCTAAAGGGAATGCACAAATGTAGCTGTCACCCAGCCCAGGTCAGTTGTGTATTGGAGACAGGCTGTAGGCACACAGGGCAGTGAGAGCAGAGAAATGCACACTTTCTAAAAGTGGCATTTCTAACGTAGTAATAATACATCCAACTTTACCAGAAAAGAGGATTTATTATTACCTTTCCAATTATATCAAACATGATGCAGCTTCTCCTTTCTGATCAAGATTTACAGCTTAAAAGTATAATAAGGAATTCCCAGTGCTGGCCTGTGAATGGAGCAGGCCTCACAGTAATGAAAAACGACTTTGGGAGTTTTAGTCCATGTCCTGCTTTCTACTTGCATGGCACCCTGCCCTATGGGCTACATACAGCCTACCTTAGGGGTGACTTACATGTAAGAAAAGGGGAGCTTAAGGCTTGGCAAGAGGTTTTAATGCCAAGTCAAAGTGGCAGGCCTGCGACATGTTTAAAGGACTTCTTAAGTGGTTGGCACAATCAGTGCTGCAGGCCCACTAGTAGCATTTAATTTACAGGCCTTGGGTATCTGTTATACCACTTTATAAGGGACCTAAAAGTAAATTAAATATGCCAATTTTCGATACACCAATGTAACCATGTTTTTAGGGGAGAAGCGCGTGCACTTTAGGACTGGTTGGAGGTGTTAAAGTGGTCAGAGTACTAAGACAAACAAAAAGATACAGCTAAAAATAGGAGGTGAAAGTCCGAGGTAAGACCACCCTAAGGATGCCAGGTCTAAAACAGATTTTATACTTTCACAAGCAGGGTCATACTGGGGCAGAAAATAGGCTCAGGCAGTAAAACAAAAGTGTTGCCCGTTAGTGAACTAGACAGCTAAAAAACATGCCCATGTTTGTATACTTGGGAAGTTTTGAACCTGTAAAGACATAGGGGGTCATTCTGACCCTGGCGGTCTTTGACCACCAGGGTCGCGAATGACGGAAGCACCGCCAACAGGCTGGCGGTGCTTCCATGCCCATTCTGACCGCGGCAGTAAACATGGCCCCATGAAGCTTTTCACTGTCTGCCTAGCAGACAGTGAAAAGCGCGACGGGTGCAACTGCACCCGTCGCACGCCCGCAACACCGCCGGCTCCATTCAGAGCCGGCTTCTGTGTTGCAGACCTCCTTCCCGCTGGGCCGGCCGGCGCTACCATGGGTAGCGCCGGCCGGCCCAGCGGGAAGGTTGGAATGCCGGCAGCGGTCTTTTGACCACGCAGCGGCCAAATGGCGGTTCCCGCCGGGTGGGCGGCAACCGCCACCCACCAGGGTCAAAATGACCGCCATAATCTATACGTTTTTCACTAGATATGGATGGCAATTGGTTGCTATTCACAAAGGGATTTTCAAGTAGTATATTTACGAGTGCGGAGTCTCACACATAAGACTGGTGAGTTTACCTTTGTGAATCAGGCCCCAATTGAGGAAAGCTTGCAAGGCCGGTGCTTACATTATACCTGTTCTTCATACATGTGTTTGTGTACCTGTTGAGGGATGTTTGTACTTGTGTACTGCAAGGAACCTTGCACTGCTGATGCCCAAGTGGTACATGTTGCACAATATGTAAATGAAAATCACATGTTTTGACAGCAGTTGTTTAACATTTACTTTCCCCTGCTGATAAAGGTAATCCATCTCTTCAGAGTTCACTTTCTAAACCACACAAAAAATACTAAAGTCATATTAAGCTCTTGTTGGCATATCACAAAGACTCTTTATGAGTGAATGGGCCTGAGTTGGTGGAAGATCAACCCCATGGAGAGCAAACAGGGGTAGCAGCTCAACGTTTGCTACCTCCAGTACTGCCCTTACTAGCTCTTAAAATCCATGAAATAAAGACTCTTGTAGATAGTGAAAGCAACAGAAAGTGATCCAGGCTCATAAATATGAGTTTAGGTTCTGTGGATTACACCTCTTGTTCACCCTCTAGCCCTTCACAGCAAATAGGAGACTGTTGAGGAACTAGGGACAGAACAAGGGTTTGAACCGAGAGATGGGCACTTATAAACTAGATACCACCTAAGGATAAAATATAAAATTACATTGGAGTGGTAAATAATGGGGCTGTGTGTAGAGGGTTGTGGGTTTAGATCAGCTGAGAGGTGTTTTTTAAAGGATTTCAGATGCTGGAGCAGCCCGGAAATAGCTTTTTTTACGATTAGGACTGCGTCCAAGCTATAAGGTGGACTCCATGTCTCTTTTAAGCCGGTTTCTAGAATATTGCATTGCACAAAAGTACTTACTGACGCCAACTATCCCTGCTGGGGTATAGGCCATCAACTAGGACTCTCAGCCATCTCTGTCTTGGGATTTTCTTTTAATCTGACTCCAGGTGCAGCCCATCTCCTTGCAGTCTGCCTTGAGGCCTTGGCACCAGGTGTTTCTTTGCCTTCTTCTTTTCCTTTTCCCTTGAGGGTTCCAGGTCAGAGCTGCCTGGTGGTGTTTGACGAGGTCTTGCAGCGGGTGTGACCTATTTAGCCCTAGCATCTTTTAATGATTTCTTCATGGGCAGGGAGTTAGGAAGTCTGTTGCTACAGCTCATTGTTGTTGATATTGTTGTTGTCGTTGTTGATAGTGTTTAGCCAGCGGATTTGGAGGGTTTTCCTCAGACAGGAGTTATTAAACGTCTGGACTTTGTTGGTGGTGGTGACTGTTGTCCTCCAAGTTTCTGCTCCATACAGAGGGACTAATTTTACATTGGTGTTGAAAAGCCTGATCTTAGTTTACCTGGTTACATCCTTGGAGCTCCAGATCTTCTTTAGCTGAAGGAAGGCAGCTCTTGTGTTGCAGATTTTTGCCCTGACATTAGCGTCTGTGCCACCCTGTTTGTCTATGACACTGCTAAGATAGATGAAGTCCTAAACCTCTTCCAATGCATTGTCTGCAAGAGTGACTGCAGCTGTGCTAGCTCTGTTAGCCTTCAGGATCTTGTTTTTTCCCCTGTGGATGAAGAGGCCAGGTTGTGCTGATGTGGCTGCACATTGTCTGACTTCTTTTGCATCAACTGATGGGTGCGGAAAAGTAGGGCCGGGCCACCTGCAAAGTCCAGGTCATCGAGCTATGTCCAAGATGTCCACTGGACTCCATTTCTTCTCCCTGCTGTGGAGGTCTTCTTGATCCAGTCTATGACCAGCAGGAAGTGAGAAGTTGAGAGCCAACAAGCATTGCATTTCACAAAAGATGGATATTGTCAGACATTTACTTTATTGCATGAACATTCCTACCTTTTTCTACTTGTGATGAAATGGCACTCGAAGTGTCACACATAATGCATTGAAATATAACACATAAGCAAGCTGATAGTAAAATACTCAAAGCCCCACTCCTTCAATTCCCAACCACCTCTCTCACACCCTAAACAAACATTGGCAAAGCCAATAGATCCAGTAATGGTTTTTAGCCTTTTGGCTTTGTTGATACTTGTTTTGTCTAGTTTGTTTCAGAACTTTAATGTCAGGAATGTTGCCAGAAACACGACAAAGAATGATAAATTGACGTAGTAGTCACTGGTACTGAAGGTACTATTTTGTGCATGGATGTGCTTTTAATGAAAGGGCAGAATGCTGCCATTCACTGTAAAATTATCCAAAGCCTGGAGTGGGATGACCCACTGCCCATGCTGTATTCTGTAGCAGGTAGAAGAGAATATGAAACAAGAACAGACTAAAGCATGAAAAAAAGTAATTATGTTGCACATATAAATTTGACAAAATAAAAAGGTCTTGGCTAACACCAGACCTAAAAATGTTTTAAGCTTGGCAGGTCCCACATTAGTTATCAAATCTGGAGCTTTAACTTCACCAATTCGTGGCAATATTAGTTCCAGGAACCACCATACAGAAAACTGAAATGTCATTTTTATTTCCCCTTGTTTTATTTTGCCATATAATGCATTCAGTCAAATGTGCATCAGAGGCATGTCAAAAGTGATATCTGTCTGAGAAGGTGCAGTGCCAGGATCAGTCAGTGTTAATCCTAATTGTATATTTTTAGCTTATCTTTTATCTCATTGGTTCTGTCAAGAACATTCCAGTAGATGAATGTCAAAGGATTTCTATTCAATTGATATTTTTCCTCCATAATTACCAACCAAAATCAATAGACAAAAACAACCACTTTCAATGCCCATGTAGAAAGAACTGGCTTTTTCTGCACATTAGTTTTGCATGCTCACAACCTATGTGCCTGCACCAGTGCTCATTAAAAAGTTTTTCTCCACTGAAAATCTGCACCAGTGGTACCATCACAACTAGGTAGCTAGAAAATTATTTCTGTAATGTTCAATATAGCATAGAGGACCATGTACTGAACACACTGACACTGACAGACATGATAGACATGACACACAACCTTAAAGTCACATGATGCATCACTACCAACTTAATAAACACAACCTGGCTAGGTCACAACACAACCCTAAGAAAATCTTTGCTTAACCCCTGCCAAATATGGCACAAGCAGCAGGTAATTCCCCAGAGAAAACTGTGTCAATTCAAATAGTACCCAACAATATTAACTGGGAGGAAGTAAAACAATAAAAATCAAAGTTCAATTTATAAAAATCAAGAAAAAAAGAATACACAAAAATATATATAATTAAGTGTGAAAAAACAGAAATGGGAAATTGAAGATATGGATTTTTAAAGTTTTGATAACGGAAAGGGCCAAGAAACTACAAAGAACCAATTAGAGTGAGATAGACCGTGATTTTTGGCTGACCAGGACTGAGTAGTGCCCAGATGAGACTAGCTGGTCACACCCGCACAAATTTTCTTACATGAGGACTTTGTTACTTTTCAGGTTCTCAACATTTTGACAGGATGCCGAAGTTCCTCAAAGTCAGGTGCACTGTAGTTGATGTCTGATTGACACCTTCAGTATTGGTGCAAAGGGTCAGAGTGAGACAAAACCGTTTTAGTAGCTACACCATTCAAGTTGCAGCGCCTTATAAATGTGCAACTCCTTCCCTCATAGAATGTAGTATGGACCGAAGAGAGCAGAACATTAAAATATCTGCCGATCTGTAACTTTTCCAAAATGCAAAGGGCCCTCACCCATCGGGAGGGCCCAAAATATGGTCAGTGTGCCGGGCCATGATCTCGGGCGGTGGGGGAGCGAGGCGCATTGCACCCTTGGAACCGGCCTCTTGCATCCTGATTGGCAATATGGGCAGCACGACCCAGAAGCACTTGTGTGCTTCGGGGTCATGCGTAGCAGTGACACACTGGGCTACTCTCCCCCAATAAAATGGGAGAGCGGTCGGCAAACGGATCTTTTTCAATGCCGCTTGCCCATCAGTTGCCATTTTTTGCAGTGCGCTCGCATTTTAGGGACAGGAGACTTCCTGGGATACTGGGGGGCCTTGTGGGTGGACGCTTCATCAGTTTTGGCTTACTTGGAAGTCCTGAGGGAGAACGGGAGGTCGGTTGCATGTGTTAGATGCCATGCAACTGCTATTTCCTTTTTTGCTCAGGTTCAGGATGGCACAAAATCTTCCCTGGTAAGGAGGGCCATTAAGGGATGGCAGCGCTTGCAAGGGATCAAGTCTGACTCTAGGCGACCCATTGACTTAGGAAGGTTGGGTGCCATCTTGGGGGTACTTGATCAGATATGTATATCCCCGTGAGAGATCGCCCTCTTTAGGGCAGTGTTTACGTTGGCCTTCTATGGGGCCTTCACAGTAGGCGAGTTGGTGGCCAGCAACAAGAAAGATATAACAGGGGGATTAAAGATAGGTGACCTTCACTGGCTACAGGGGCCTGGGTGCCTGGTGATCAATATCCCTCATTCAAAAATGGACCAGGAAGGTAAGGGTGACCATGTACTACTGGTAGGGCTCAGGGCAATGGGTGCTGCCCGGTTTCTAATTTAGAGGGTTTCTTAGCCTTGCAGCCTACTGGGTCGTGGGGTATGGTATTGGTGCATGCTGCCGGTTCGCCACTGACTAGGTACCCGTTTACTCAGGTTCTCAAACGCTGCCTGGACACAGCAGGCTTTGATGAATTTGAATTTGGGACTCACTCATTTAGGATCGGGGCAGCAACTGCAGCATTGGCAATGGGTTTGTCATGTGTGGTGGTTCGAAGAATTGGTAGGTGGTCCTGGGACTGCTACAAGAGGTATGTGAGGTTGCACATGCTTTAAGTACTGGTTGTTTACACCGCCCTTCTGTCTTGTCTCCTTCTTTAGAGATCCTGAGGTTCTTGGTTCATTCAGGAGCACCAAGGGTCGCTGAGGTATGGGTCATTGGCCATTCGTATGTTCGCCGTGCTGCGGAGTGGTATGTGAAGAGTGACGTTGCATCACGTGCTGCGCAAGCTGAATTCTGTCTGTCCTTTTTTGGGAAAGAAGGGTTGCGCCTCGCACAGCTGAGATTGGTGTTGGACTTTATGATCCCAGGTGGTTCCCTTCAGCCACACTTCATCATAACGCATCTTAGGGGGAATGACTTGGTCCCTCTGGGTCGATGACAGCTATGTGAACTAGGTATTTTGGAATTTGGCTGGCTGAGCAAAAAATTCCCACAGGCTGTGCTAGCATGGTCAAACATCATCCCCTGTCTGCAGTGGAGGGGCGGCATCTCAGTAAGAGCGCTCAATGACTCGGTTCGGAGAATCGATAATAAAATCACCAGGTTGTGCAGATCACTAAGGCTGGCCACAATACAACACAGACTCATACAAAGGGACTGTTTCTTTCTCCAGTATGGGGTGCACCTTACTAAGGTGGGGATTCAAATGTTGCTTGAAGATTTTGTGGCATTGTTGATCCATCGTCCACAGTAAGGGAAGACTGCGGGTGGGGGGCCAGATAGTCGGTCTACTATGCTGGCCTGTGGCGGGGTGAGATCATGACTGGGGGGGACAATTGGATGCCTTTTTTCATTACCTCAGCAGTGCTACGGGTAATTCGACCCTCCAGGGGTTGCTGGCTGGAAGGGAGAATGGCAACAAGGGGCATGGGGTTGCGAGCGGTCGCTGGCATCTGGTCCTCAGGGCCAACCACACGTGCATGTGCAGAGACTTAGGGGCTAGCACAGGCCCCGGGGGAGGGGGATAGAGCTCAAGAGTCTGTGGGTGGAGGGGGTGCCAGAGGTAGGTAACCTGGCGGGCAGGAGGGCCTCTTCCAAATGGTTTACATGCAGCTGGCAGTGTGTTGGAGGAGGGGATGGAGCAATCCAATCCCATATGGAGATACTACCGCGGGGGCCTTAAAGCCAGAGGGTTGGGGAACGTGTGATGAACTAAACAGTCATGACCTCATCCGCAGTCATTGATATTTGATATTTTGGATGTGCAGGATGACATGTATTAGAAGACACTTTCTTTTTAAAGCTGAGATCACATGTATCTATTTCTACACTGTGATGGCCATTATTTAGTGTGTAACTCTGAAATATGGTTTGGAGAAAAAAAACTACCTGCATCAAAAGTGAGCACAATTTAGAATAGCGAATCATTGACCAATGGACTAATACATCAGCTCCAGGCATCTGTGTCAACTTCTAGGTCACAGTTTCTAATTCTGGTGAGCCTTTTACCCTTCTGAGGACAATAGCATGAGTAGCATTGAGTAGGTTAACAATAAACAGTGGTTAAGAAGTGAGTGGCCACTTTACAAATAAACATACAGGGGGTTATTACAACTTTGGAGGATTATATCCTATGGAACTCGTAATACGGCTGGTGGTATATCCGTCACTTTACCATCACTTTTGGGACGGATTAACACCTCCTCCAAAGTTGTAATAACCCCCATAATGTAATATATGTTTTAAACTTGTCACCCAGTTATTTTTAATTGAGTGGGGACCATATGTTTAAGAAAGTGATCTCATTAAAATATAAGAGGAAAAAAATCCATGTTGGGGATAGAGCTACATGTTTGCAAGAAGGTGAAGTTATGGAAGTCTATGGTGACAGGTTACACTTTAAGAGGATGCATATTATTGAAAAGAGACTTGCACCTGCAAAATTAGGATAATTACCAACCCCATGCAGAAGGACGTAGAAAACGGATAGGAACTATTCACTTGTTGTGAGCCTTAGAGGTAATCTCTCACCCTTTTGAGACTCTGAAGAGCGCAGAGTTAGGTGCTTGTTGCAGGTGATCCAATTGAAGTCAACAGAATCATTAAGCTTGGTATAGCAGATGCAGGTCATACAGTCTAATTTAATGCGAGTTGATTTCAAGGTGGATCCCACCCTCTAAGTAGGTCTAAGTTGAGAGGCATATAAGCAAGTTCTACAGGCAGCTGTGGGCTTAATAGATCTGCCTAGCTGAATGTTTTAATGTGCCATGATCTAGTCCTTGTTTTTCAGCTTTAACTGCTCTCTGCAGTTAATAACAGCACTTAGAATATGCTAAAAGGGGGCAATATTAAATAGCTGTACCTGCACTACAGTTAACCCCAGAGCAAAGATGGCTCTGGCATGGAAATCTGTGCCTAACCTTGGAAAATATCAACTTGCTAAAGCAAAGGCCCAGATTTACGTAGGCAAAGTGACAAAAAGCAGTGCAAAGAGACACATTTGCATTTGCTTTCCAGAACAGAAAGAGCATCACTTTGCAACAAGAGGGTGTTACTGCTGAATGATTCAAGTAAATCACCAGAAACACCCATAGTATTGACTCAAAGCGCAATCTTCTAAAATAGCCAGACAGGGCTTTACTGACAATTCCTTGAAGCAGGTGTTTACAACAAGGAATGTATTGCACGTTTAGTGAAGCACAGAGCCCACACCCTATGATTAATATATCTCCTCGTTTGTTTATGCATATTAGGAATGTTTAATGCAAGGAAATGGTTCCAGCACAAATGTTATGCTAGACAATGTTGTGAGGCTGTGTGTCACTCAAGGCAGCCTAACAGGAGCACCATGTGAGGGGATGACATCAGCAGCAGGTCAATATTAGTAGATGAGGTTCTTCGCTGTGTTTTCACTCATGGGTAACAGAGTAGCAACAGATTTCGTTGCTGTGCTGTGTTGTGTAAAATATTAGTAAATCTGCTTCTCAAAGTGTGCCAAAATTGGGAACTATGATACTGACATGACAATGTGTGCCTAACTAGGGTAAGGTAGTGCTGGAATGGAATTGTGCTCTCACACTTGGTATTTGTGGTACTGGCAAGGCAATGCGTACCTGTGGTACTGGCAAGACAATATGGGCCTCATTATGACCCTGGCGGGCGGCGGAGGCCGCCCGCCAGGATCCCGCCCTCCAAATTACCGCGCCGCGGTCAAAAGACCGCGGCGGGTATTACGAGTTTTCCCCTGGGCTGGCGGGCGGTTCCAGTTAAACCGCCCGCCAGCCCAGGGGAAAACGACCTTCCCACGATGAAGCCGGCTCGTAATCGAGCCGGCGGAGTGGGAAGGTGCGACGGGTGCTACTGCACCCGTGGCGTATTTCACTGTCTGCAAGGCAGACAGTGAAATACATTTTGGGGCCCTCTTACGGGGGCCCCTGCCGTGCCCATGCCATTGGCATGGGCACGGCAGGGGCCCCCAGGGGCCCCGCGACCCCCCCCTACCGCCATCCTGTTCATGGCGGCTTTCCCGCCATGAACTGGATGGCGGTAGGGGGGGTCAGAATCCTCATGGCTGCGGAGCGCGCTCCGCAGCCATGGAGGATTCCAATGAGCAGCGGAAAGTCAGCGGGAGACCGCTGACTTTCCGCTTCTGACCGCGGCTGAACCGCCGCGGTCAGAATGCTCATTGGAGCACCGCCAGCCTGTCGGCGGTGCTCCCGTGGTCGGTGGCCCTGGCGGCCACCGGCCGCCAGGGTCAGAATGACCCTCTATGTATCTAAGTAGGGAAAATGTGAGCATCAGAATGCATTAAATACAACAACAAGATTTTGGAATGAAAATAGGTACCCACTTCGGGTAGTGTAATATTGGTAATGGGAAAACTGATACGCTTGCACATTAAGCACATTCCAGACATTTAAACAGTACTGTTGCGAGGATTGGTCATCAAGTGTTACACCTTGAAACATTAGGGCACCATTTGTACATTATTGTACACTATTGGCCGCAGGCTACAATATTGGCTCATAACCTTTATTGTACGTACCCTGCTATACAGTGACAGAACAAACTTTGGCATAAAATAGCATTTCTGATAGTATTCGATTTTCTGCCACATTGATTAACCTGTAACTGGCTTAAGAGCAATAATGTGCATTACCTACCGTTGCACAATGTTTTACGTTGGAGAAAGTTATTTTGCCCATATAATTCAGGAATGGGATGCCTTCCTGGTGGGTCAATGGCTCAAGATTACATTTGCTGCTTTAGTTGTATAACAAAAGTATGTACGCATTGTGTGTTTCAGTTGACCCAGATAGACACATCAATCCCTTAGTGCAAAGGAAACATGATCCTGTGTACGGTGCAAACCATACATGTTTTATTATGCTGTGATTTACCCTTCAGAACTGTATGGCAAACATATGGCTTTTTTGACCAATGTAATGGTATCCAGCATTTGGTGTTATTCCAGCATTCAAACTTTACCAACAACCCCTGTTTAGAAACAAATTACAGTTTAGGGGGAGGGGATTTCTTATTCTAAAAATAGTAACCTTCTTATGTTGTATATTAATCAAGCAGTAAATTAGAAATATAAAATGAAACTCCCATTGAACGAAAAAGTGTGGCAACTGTATGTGCAGCAAGCCCAGAAATTTGTGTCTGTAAAATTTACCCTTTGTGGATACATTTTTAAGTCTCTGTCCAGGATCTGAATCAGTGATAGGTGGTCACTCTAACATGAAAATGTACAAAGAGATGGCAAGTCGGAACTTGGACTGGATTCCTCTTGCCACAACATTGATGGTTTCTGAGCCAAATTCCATAGACCAGTGGTTCCCAACCTGCTGTCCCGAGACCCCTGGGGGTCCACAAAGCCTCCTCAGGGGGTCCATGACTGCTTAGAAAATGTAATATTTTAACAGATAAGGTACCCAGCTTTCAGTAATGACTCAGTGGGAGATCCCCGGGTTCCAATATTGATTAAGTGGGGGTCCCTGGGTCCCAGTATTGATAAAATGGGGGTCTACAGAAGGCAAAAGGTTGAGAACCATTGCTATAGACATCTCACAATCTAAGATGTTCATCTAATAGTCAAGTGTGCTAGGTGTGGGCTTCTGCTACAGGAATACATTACAGGAGTTCTACTCAAATATTGCTAAAGAACAGTACCTGTGCATCTGTTGATCGATGTAAGGGGGTGTTCTGTTTGCCTGTGTAGATAGGGCCTTTGTTTCAGTAGATTTGTGTGGGTCTGATTGCCTGTATATATGATAGTGGGGATGCACTACAGAAAATGACCACCTACTGGCTGGGTCAGTACTTGTAATTAACATTACTTTTTGTGACAAAGTTGGTGTTGTTTCAAAACAAAAAAAAGATTTGGGGAAACAAAGCAAATTTCAGAACTGGACTAATAATGGAGAAAAGAAAACAAAATACATTAATAAACAAGACACATAGGCCCTCATTACAACCCTGGCGGTCAAAGACCGCCAGGGCTGTTTCGTCGGATTGCACCGTCAACAGGCTGGCTGTGCAATCCTGTGTATTACGACCGTGGCAGAAGCGGCACGGTCGCACTGCCGGGACCGGCGGTTTACTGCCACATTGGTCCCGGCGGTTGTAATCCCCCAGGGCAGCGCTGCTTGCAGTGCTTCCCAGGGGATTACGAGTCCCCCTCCCGCCAGCCTTTTCATGGCAGTAGGAACCGCCGTGAAAAGGCTGGCGGAAAGGTGAGTCGCGGGGCCCCCTGCGACGGCCCCATGGAGCTTTTCACTGTCTGCATAGCAGACAGTGAAAAACATGACGGGTGCAACTGCACCCTTCGCATCGCCGCAACACCGCCGGCTCCATTTTGAGCTGACTCCCGTGTTGCAGCCGACATCCCCACTGGGCCGGCGGGCGGAAACTAGGTTTCCGCCCGCTGGCCCAGCGGGGATGTCATTATCGCCACCGCGGAAGTGCGGCCTCATTGGCGGCTGAGCGGCGGTTACAACTTGGCGGGCGGCGGTTGCCGGCCGCCAAAGTTGTAATGAGGGCCAAAGTCTTGACAGTGCAGTGGTGCTTGATGGATAGATTGATCTGAATTGTGACGACCTACATTTATAATCAACTATGAACAACCTTGAAAAGTAGGGTGGTGACCCACAGATGTTGCTTCATCGTCATGTGCCACAAACACTGCCACATGGTTTACCTTCCATGTGCAGGCACTCCATGAGCGGTACATGTCCTCCTGAAGGCAGATACGAATTTCATGCAGTCTGGGTGGAGGGTCTCCCCATGCAGCTGGTCTGTAGACGGTGACTGCATTGCTGTTGCAGGCACATGAAAACAGCTCAGTCATGGTGCTTGGCCGGGCTGTCATTTGCTCAACTTGGAATACTAAGAGCTGGTGAATATAGCTTCCTCCTGCAGCTTCAAGGCTCACGCTATCTCTAGCTTCATTGTGAACGCCACACACAAGAGGATCCATGGAGGGCCGGTGCGTGGTGCATTGATAATGCCTGGAGATAGTTTCTTTTGCCTCTGGTGCTGGCCCCTTCTCAATACAGTGTTAAAGGGTTTTTACAAGAAGGGAATGCATGCAGACGAGTTAAAAGGAATAGAAAATACAGGTCTGAATATAGAAACGCAAGAAAATCAACTAGTCAACAGTCACCTCTGTCGCTTCAATTGGCGTAAAAGTACATCAATTTAATTGTAGGCAATTATCTAGGGATTTTATTTTTAATACTCTCTATGCCTCTTGGATCAATCCATTAGATCGACTAATTATCTGTGTGCATTCAATTTGGGCTACGCTCTAGGAAAATAACCCACACACAAAATATTCTCAATTCAACAATAATCACTTTAAATTACTCCAGATTCATAGAACAGATAGCTCTGATACAAGCCTTTACTAATAATGTAAAAACACAGTTCTATTTTATTATGTAATGAATGCAATAAATTGACCTTAAAAATAATAGGCCACATTCCACTACTTCCACAGGCTCTACTTCTACACGTGAAAGATCTTAATTGTTCACATCCAAAAATAAACTGAGGTTAATGCCTCACAATGGCCTCTGTTTAAATCTCATTCAAATTGTAGTGCTTTTAAGGACAACTTTCCCGCTCTTAATACAGATTTTTCTCAACGTGACATAACATAGTTTTCTAAATGCAACTTTCAGCTTTACAGGCTGTGGACTTAAAAGTCCTGCAGCGTTGAAGTCTTCAATGTACACCTTCAATAGAAACACAACTTTATAATCTGTCTTCAACTTTTTCTATACCCTAAGGGGCGTATTTACAATGCCCCTTTGGCACACTAACGCACCGGAGGGTCACTTTTTTGACGCTCAGGCGATGCAGTTTGCCAGCACCTATTTACAAGGCCATTTAAAGCCACCTTGTGTGGCTTTTCATGGCCTTATAAGTATGACTACCTTTCACATTTAACTGTGCTTGAAAGGGGCATTCCATGGGTGCTGCTGCGGGTGTTCCCACGCAACACTCATTGAATCTGACGCATTCCCAGATTTACAAGCCTGGGAATACTTCAGATTCCTACGCCACCCAGGCAGTCAATTGTGCTTCAGTGCAGAGGAAAGTAAAGGGATGCATTGTATTGCTGCAAATACAATGAATCCCTGCACTTTCCTAATGGTGTGGCACAGCAAGCTGGCTTGCAGCATCAGGCTTCATCATTTTATTGTAAATATGGGCCTACAGGGCATATCTATGAAAGGCTTGCCCTACCGTTGCATCACTTTTACTGATGCAACAGTGGCACAAACCTTTCAACCATATCTATGAGGCAAAGCAAAGCCACTTTGCGTAGCTCTGAATGGCCTCGTAGACATGCAGTAAGCTAAGGCAGCACAAATTGCTGCGTTGCCCTACTCTGCGTTAGGGAGGAGTTCCATGGATGTTGCAGTTGGTGTTCCCGTGCAACAGCCATGGATTTTGATGCATCCCCACATTTACAAGAGCCTGTAAACCTGTGGATGCACCAAAACCATACACCTCTTCAGGGAAGGTGCAACAAGGACCAATATCTTTGTTTCTCCTCATTTTGTCCTCTTTCTATGTGTGCTGCATTCTGCATTCTGCAGCACACATAGAAAGAGGAAAAGGTCATCCTAGATTGGTTTTGTGCAGGAAAGCACCCCTTCTTGCACAAAAAACATTCCTGTCCACATCACAGGCACCCTTGCACCATGGTGCGAGGATGCTTGCGTTGGCGCTAGGCAGCCAAAACGGTGCAGGTGCAGCGGGAAAGGAATGGGATTCACCGTATTACATAGATATGATACATTTATGTCCATTCCCTTTAACGCAGTGCAGCACATCAAGATGACTTGTTGTGCTGCCCTGTGCCAAAAAGTTGTAAATCTGTCCTCGAGGGGTAGATGTTTCAAGAATTTGTGCTACCGTAAAGTCATGCAAAGTGATGCAAAGAGAAAGTCTTGATATGGTTTTTACTTTCTAGAGCAAATCTGTTGTATTAGAAAGTTCCCCTTTTTGTAAAACAAGTAGTGATTTGTGCTGCTGTGCGCTTCGTTGTGCCAAGTTGGTAATTCATTGGATGGTACTGTGGTGTTATAAAGCTAACACTAATGGTTTGTGACTCAAAATCACATTTGCAAAGACTGTCAAGCCCTGCTTTGTATCACAAAATAAATAAACACCTCCTTGAAGTAAGTGCAAAGACTGAGAAATGGCTTAATTTCTCCTACCATTCCAAACATTGCATATACCTTGTAGCACAATGTGGTAAATGTAAAAAAAACATGAATAACATAGGATTTTGTACTGGAAGTGTATCCTTCCAGTCCAAAGCCTATACTAGACAACAGGTACTCACCATTGCATTATTGTGTGGTGTGGTGCTAGGCACAGGGTCGTAGTTTGGTCAATACGATTGGGGTGGCTTAGTTTTTCTAATAATCAGGATGGCACATAATGCTTATGAGAGAGCGTAGCTTTATATTACATATTATAGACGTGAAATGCTTATGATTAACAATGCTGCATTAAATAAAATATTCATTGAAATATATTCATTAACATAAAGGATTTTATGTGTGTAAACTAATGTCAACTATAAGAAATAATCGTTCATAGGTTGCTAAAACTGTGCACATTAAAACGCATAAAACTGCATTCATTAGAACTCGTATATTTTAAGTTAGCGTGAGTCAAGCAAAGCTGTGTAGCTCTCATATTAAATTGTATTTTTCCGTCTCTTCAGTCTGCTGACTTGCAAAAGACCATGACCCAGCGATTGTTCTTTTTCTTCAATAGTTCGCTACAATGCCATATTTTCTCATCCGCATGCTAGCAGCTTTTAGTATAGAGTTATGTGCTTCGAAACATTATTGGACACTTCCAAGGACGATGGAGCGAGAAGAAGAGAACTTTTGACCTGATACGTGCAAAGACAATGAAGTAACCCCGGATGAGCCACCTACGAAAATACGTCAATTATGATGACCAATTAGAACATGATGATTTATCAAAAATGACGAAATGCATTACTTAATGTATAATTTGATAGGTTAACAATGGTGGGGGGTATTGACTGACCAATAGAATTTTGGGGGAATGAATCACGAAAAAGGGATAAAAACCCATGACACAGGAAACAGACAGCTCATTAGGTAGGGAATGATATCGATTGCGTCTCGAAACTCTGTCACTCTATTTGGTGACCTGAGACTTTGAGAAAACCATCCTTGCCCATAGACTGCCCCTTACACTTTTCTCCTTATGAGGAGAGTGTCTTTGCCTTTTAAACTTAGATAGGCTGACGGTGATCTAACTGATCTCCTGAAGACGAAGACTGATCCTGTATGCTGACCTATCTTGAGGAGGGTAATGATAAACGTTGCTACTGAAATCTACTTACTTGCTTTTCTTTCTAGGTACCAACTGCTGTATGTTTTTGATTAGAGACCCTAGTTAGATGTTTTCCAAATTGGTGTTCAAATTGTTTTGCATGAAGCCCAACATGCTAATGCTAATTAGAGGTTAGACGAGGTACTAATTTGACTGACAAACCGAAGGGACTGACGTGATGCTATGCTGAACTAGTATCTTAGAACATTCAATGTATTATGATATCTGATTGTCTATGCTACTGATTTTTGCATTATTGAAAGCTTATTATGGTTATCATCTTGTGATTGTGCTTATATGCTTCCTGGCTTTGAGATGAATGCATTTGCTACTAGATTGTAATCAATAGGGAATAAACTCGTAAAACTTCATTAAGGTGTGGTTATTCATGACTGAAAGGTCATGGTTGCGCCGAATGTTTATTAATGTCCAAAGTAAGATATATTTTGGTGTTAAATGTTGACAATGTTATTGACATATTGATTGATATTTTGATCAGTTATCTCGTCCTACGGTGTCTCACCACTGGGCCTAAAGATTCATTGGCCTAAAACGAGTCCTGATGTGTATAAATTAACATAGACGGACGCGTTAACAGTTCTGGTAGCTGAGTACGGTTTGGCCCTTGGGGGCCCTAGGTTGGAGTTTCATTGTTTAATTTGTTTTCTTGTGATAATGCAATTTGGAAAGATGATGAGTTGCTAGATTCGCCATGGCTTTCCCCGGGATCTCGGAGCCTGCCTAAATGAGTTGGGAATGTTCTCGGCGCCATAGTATGTGTGGTTAGGGTATTTTGCGCTTATTAAATCTTATGCACTTTGCAGGTGATTGTGAATATTTGAGTGTGATTAGGCCAAATTAAGTGTTGTTTAAAAGGAGTGGGCGTACTCCACAGTATGAGAGTAGGGAAGTCGGCGTACTTCATGTGAATGCAGCGCTTGTTGCTCAAAATTATCCACGTGGTTGGTTGTTGTATACGGGCCTATTGAGGTCTAAGACTCCGGAGTATGATGTTAAAATGGTTTATGTTGTAATCTGTGCGGTTTAGTAGGTCAATCGGGCGTGGTTGACAAGTCGAGTTTCGAGTTATGATGCATGTGTGAAACCTTCGATGGAGATTTGGCAAGTTCTAAAGTGCACTAGAAGGAGTCATTGACAAGTAGAGAGTAGGATTTGCAGGTCGAATTCTGCTTGCGTATGAGGGAACTGAGAAGGAGAGAGTAGCGGCCGAGTCTTCAAGTGAAATCTCTGTAAAGTTCTGAAGCGAATGTGTTACCCTTCCTGTAGTAAACCGGCAGATTTGTGTTGTCATTTAAGTGCTAGCAATAATTTGCATTAGTTTGTATGAGTTGTAAGGAGTTAGCGAGGTGTGGACAAGCCGCAAAACTTTGTCAGCTGCAGTGTGTGTGAGTGTGACATCAGTGGTGCCGCGCTGAGATAGGTCAGATGCCGAGAGGGGTCGCGCACGGATTGGCTGCCGTCCGTGAGAGGCAATAGGTTGAGCAAAGGGTAGGTGAAGAGTGTCCTGGGAACTAAGCCGTTTTCTGATTAAATATAAAGTAAAATGAATTTTGTTAAGGCATTCAAAAGCGCTGTGAAAGGAGATGTGTATATTGTTGCAACTGATGGGGAACCTACACCACCTGAGGGTACACCAGCTTACACGGTTATGGAGGAAAAGGGTGTTGCACCGTGTTTATGGATAAAACAATGGCGCAAATTAACCGAGAAAGAGGGGTGTCTAGCGTTTCCGGAACATGGAACGTTTAATCAAAAGGTGTTAGAAAATTTGAGGTGGATGTTAAGTACGCAGAAACCACCTCCTCGACCGGCACAATATGAGGCTTTGGCAATTTGGGACCTGATGGCTCTTAAACATAGACAAGAAAGATTTCACACAAGATTGACAAGGGCAGAAAAATCCTATGCAGAGGCTAGGTGGGATAATGAGAACAAAATGAGGAGACAAGGAATAGTGGATGGGTTAAAGCTGTTTCCGGCAATAACACAGGGAGAGGAGACACAGGGAAGGAAAGCTTCTTGCAAAACTGACAAAGATTCAGGCAAACACAAAGACAATAAAAGATCCTGGGAAGAAGAGGATGATTCAGATGATGAGGCATTTATGGATAGATTGTTACATGATCGTCCGCCACCATACGCGGTGAACGACAGTGCTCCAAGTACTAGCTTGGATCCTGGGAACCAGACGAAGGAGAATGGTGTTACTGATACAGTGCAGACTAACGATACAGCTTTGATACAGAATGGTGTCAGAGTACCCACTGCACCAGACTCGCCGATACAGTTACAGCCTCCACCACAGATAAAAAGAATTTACCCCGATGTTCCAGTACTCGAGACTACTACAAACTTGGTGGTGCCGCCAGACCCGATATATACAAAGCCAAGGTTAATACAGATTGAGTCAACTCCACAGTTAGTGTCACAACCGCCACAACTGATACCTGGGTATAACCCAGTAGCGGGTCCTTTGAAAGAACCTGCACCAGGATTATTAGAGCAGACCTATGGTGTCACCGCTCAAAGAAGCTTGGGATCAGGCCAGACACCTGCCGCTATATCACTACCTATTACTGTTGGTCCCCCAGTACCATTATATGCACAGGAGAAAACAAGGACAGGCGAACAGGGAGTTATGACTCATGAAATGATAAGAGGAGGGCCTATTAGAACTCCACAAATAATGGCCATGGGAGGACAGGTTTGCGAACAATCAAGACCCTTAATGGACCTCAGTCCAATAGGGGCACCTCTTGAGGCAATGCGACAAGCAGGGTTGGGAGTCCTGACTCCCCAAACTATGAGTACAAATACCTCATACACTCCAATGATACATGCAGGGAACATTTCACTGCAGGGTTTTACAGCACAACAGTTAAATGAGTGGTTAGAGAAAACTTGCACATCACAAAAGACTACAGCAACTACAATTGAACCTGAAAAAGAAAAACAAGATGAATACCTAAATGTAGTACGACTAGGAGCAGAAGCTGCTGAATTGGTGGATGGAACAATGGGAGTAAATAGGTTGGAGTCTTACACTGAGGCAGAATTAAGGTACTTATGCCCTAAAATTACCAAAGAGGTAGGCAAAGTACACCAGAAATTAACGAATTTGGCAGACAAATACAATATCGACATTGGAAACACGAAACATTTGAAACGAAGTTACAGATTAGATTTCGACACGAAAGATTTTGAACACATGAGATCTGCAGGCATGAAGACACATTTGAAAGAGTTGCTGCAAAGCGCACAAATTTGGGGAGCACTAGAGAAATGGGAAGGCCGATGGGTAAAGAAAAGAGATAAGGGAAAAAGAGATAGTCCAGGATCTAATGAAACAACAGTCACACCTAATTTAGACACAGTGAAAATCCTACCTATGAGAGAAACAGCTGGTGGTGTTTTGGTACATGTGCCTTGGTCCAGGGGAGACATTGTGGCCCTCATTAAGACCCTGGCGGTTCCCTACCGCCAGGGCCAACGGGGGCGGGAGCACCGCCGACAGGCCGGCGGTGCTCCCTTGGTCATTCTGACCGCGGCGCTTTGGCCGCGGTCAGAACGGGAAAACCGGCGGTCTCCCGCCGGTTTTCCACTGACCCTTAGAATCCTCCAAGGCGGCGCAGCTCGCTGCGCCGCCGAGGGGATTCTGACCCCCCCTACCGCCATCCTGTTCATGGCGGGAAAGCCGCCATGAACAGGATGGCGGTAGGGGGGGTCGCGGGGCCCCTGGGGGCCCCTGCCGTGCCCATGCCCATGGCATGGGCACGGCAGGGGCCCCCTAACAGGGCCCAACTAGGCTTTTCAGTGTCTGCAATGCAGACACTGAAAAGCGCGACGGGTGCTGCTGCACCCGTCGCACGCCTTCCACTCCGCCGGCTCGATTCCGAGCCGGCTTCCTTGTGGAAGGCGCTTTCCCGCTGGGCCGGCGGGCGATCTGAATCAGATCGCCCGCCGGCCCAGCGGGAAAGTCAGAATACCCCTCGCGGTCAATTGACCGCGGGGCGGTATTCAGGCGGATTCCGACGGGCGGGCGGCAACCGCCGCCCGCCTAGGTCGGAATGACCACCTTTGTCTTTTACGAATGATTATCCTAGGTTGAGAGAAAAACCGATTGAGTGGTATCAACAGACAGATAGATTCGTGAAGCTTGCAAAATGTCTCTGGGAAGATTTAAATACCTTGTTTGAGATTATTGTTCCGCCAGACTTGTGGCTTGAGTGTAAGAGAGGGGTAGATTGGCCCACGAAGGAACCAGCAAGGGATAAAGTGACTGGAGCACCTTCTGAAGAGGTGATGAAATATTATCATAAAGTAATTGAGTTTTTGAAACAAAAGGTGTCGCCGAAGGTGACTGATTGGCAGAAAATCGACCGGACCTCTCAAGAGGTTAAAGAGTCAATACATGCATATTATGAAAGGTTGTTGAAGGCATTCAAACATTACAGTGGTACTGAAACAATTGAACCGAAGGACATGAATCATCTTGTGTTCAGATTCGTCGAAGGGCTGAGACCGGAATTCAGCCAAATGATTAAAAATCATTTGATTTGTTGGCAAGCTAAACCGATTGATGAAGTATTACAGTACGCGAAATACTGTAGTGACGAAATTGAATTGAAGCAGAAAAAGTTGAAGGAGAAAGTGATGGTGATGCAGATAAGGGCTGCACAGGCTGGAATACAGGGAAATGGTGTTCAGCAAATGATACAGCAACAACCGCAATTGAATGGTGTGTTTCAGGCACAGCCGAGGGGTAGAGGTTGAGGGTTTGTGAACATTGGTTCGGACATGAATAATGCTGTTATTCAAAATGATGGTCAAGGAGTGAAAAAGATGTCACCATGTCATGCGTGCGGGGGCGTGGGACATTGGAAACGGGATTGTCCGAATATAATGCAGGATGGTACGGTTCAGCAGAGTATTAATGCCGGTAAACTACAAAATTCACAAGGTCCAAGAATGAGACACCAGAATCCGAACTATCAAAATAATTTGGTGCAAATGTCAGGGGTGCAACCCATGCAGCAAATGCAAATGCCGCGTTTCCAAACAGTGTCAGTACAACCAATGCAACAGCAGATCCCTATGGTGCCTAGACAGCAAATGCAGGTACCCCTAGCTCCGATGGGACAGCAACAGGTGACGCTTCCTCAGCAGGTCACAGGTCAGGTAACAAATCAAAACAACACTGTACAACAATTCCCATTACGAGGTGAAAATGATATGAATGAGGATTGGTCAGATGACAGCTCAGACAGTGAAGAGTGCAGACTCGCAGCATCTCTAGAGGTAGACCAGAGAGGCCCATATGTGGAGGGAAAAGTAATGGGCTACAAAGTCTCATTTTTAGTTGATACGGGAGCTACACGCTCTACGGTTCGCAGTGCAGAGGTACCAAGATTACCTCTCTCGGGGTGCACCATACGAATGGTTGGTGTGGCTAACCAGTACCTGACTAATCCAATCACTGACCCAGTGCAGGTTGAAATCGGAAATTTCCAGGGCCTGCATAGATTTGTTGTATGTGACTCAAGCCCAGTATCCTTATTAGAAAGAGACTTATTGTGCAAAACCAAATGTTCGATTACCTGTTCCAATGGTGGAATAGAGGTACAGACAAACAGTGATGATGAGGCAGATGAGGGTCAACTCATAGAAGAAGGAGGAGAGATGAATGAAGATTACCCTCTAATTACTCTATTCCCAGTGTTTACCCTGATCGATCTACCTGCTGATCTGCAAGGATCAGTAACAGAGAAGGTGTGGGATTTGACTGGAAAGGAGGTTGGATTAATAAAGGGAGTAGGTCCAGTCAAAGTGCAGATAAAGCCGAATGCAGTGTTCCCACAAGTACCACAATATCACATGACTCAGGATGTCCTTATTGAAGTGACACAGATAATTGCGGATTTTCTCAGACAGGGAGTTTTGAAAGAGGTCCTGAGCAGTCCATGTAACTCTCCTATTATGGGTTTGAGAAAGCCCTGTGGGAAAGTTCGAATTGTGCAGGATTTAAGAAAAATAAACGAAATTGTAATAAAATGCTGCCCTGTGGTTCCCAACCCAGCGGTAATAATGTTCCAATTCCTTGTGATGCTGAATGGTTTACCGTAGTAGACCTATCACAAGCGTTTTTCTCGATACCACTTCACGAAGACAGCTAGTTTTTGTTCAGTTTCAAATTCCTGGATAAGCTATACAGTTGGTGCAGAATTCCTCGGGGGTTTTCTGAGTCACCATCCATCTTCAATCATATATTGAAGAAGGATCTGGAACCTCTCGTGCTGCCTTACAATTCGACTCTTGTACAGTACATTGATGATTTATTGATTGCATCCAAAACCAGAGACAGCTGCAAATATGATACCATTGCATTATTGAATCATTTAGGGAAAAACGGACATAAGGTATCACCTAAAAAGCTGCAGTACTGTCAAAAAGAAGTGAAGTATTTGGGGCATCTGATTGAGAAAGGGTCCCGAAGAATATCAAAAGAGAGAATAACAGCTGTTTTACAAATGAATCCTCCGACAACAAAGAGAGATGTCAGGATGTTCTTGGGAATGGTGGGCTACTGTCGCCAGTGGATACCCAACTTCTCGATTATTTCAAAACCATTAATAAAACTGACAGGAAAAGAAGTTAAGGATGAACCATACACAATCACATTAACAAAAGAAGAGCTTGAGTCATTTTTAGAGCTGAAGGAGTGCATGTGCAGGGCTCCAGCATTAGGAATGCCTGATTATGAGAAACCATTTCTGTTGTTCTGTCATGAACGTGATGCTTGTTCTTTGTCTGTTTTAACACAGGTCCATGGAGATGCAAATCGCCCTGTAGCATATTTTTCAGCTACTTTGGACCCTGTCGCAGCAGCCTTACCGGGTTGTTTGCGAGCAGTCGCAGCAGTTGGTCAAAGCCTTTCACAATGTGAGGGCATAGTCATGGGATACCCTTTGACAGTTTTGAATCCACATTCTGTTGAAATTCTGCTGACACAAACTAAGACACAACATATGACAAATGCACGACTTACCAAATATGAGACAATTATTCTGGGGTCACCCAATGTTACGTTGAAAAGGTGCACTGTGCTGAACCCGGCAACTCTACTTCCCAATGAGAATACAGAAATAAAAGATGGGGAAGAGTTTGAGCATGATTGTCTGGAGGTGACTGAGCTTAGTACCAAACCTCGCTCAGATATACGGGATACCCAGTTAAAGGAAAACGATTGCATTATGTTCGTTGATGGGTCCTGCTTAAGAGATTCAACAGGAACATTGAGAGCTGGTTATGCAGTATGTACCATATCTGGCATAGTTAAAGCCTCCTGGCTCGAGAAAGTGTTTTCTGCACAGGTGGCAGAATTAATAGCTCTCACAAAAGCCTGCCATGCTGCTGTAAATCTGAAAGTCACAATCTATACAGACAGCAGATACGGATTTGGAATTGTACACGATTTTGGTCAACTCTGGTTACAGAGAGGGTTCATGACATCCTCTGGTTCACCAGTGAAAAATGGAGAACAAATAAGAGATTTGTTACATGCGATTCAGTTGCCTCTTGAAATTGCCGTGGTGAAGTGCAGTGCTCACACCAGATCACAAGACTTTGTGTCAATGGAGAATGGTTATGCAGACCAAGTTGCCAGATTTTGTGCATTAAACTGTATATCTTTTAAGGAGCAGTGGGAACTGTTGCCACAACCTGAGAATGACACAACCTTAAGCCTAGCATTACAAGTGGTTGATACCTTAGACGAATTAAAAACATTACAAAGGCACGTTGGTAAAGAAGAAAAACGTTCCTGGCAGAAAATGCAGTGTGTACAAAGAGCAGATGATATTTGGGTGTCAGGAGAAGGAAAACTGGTTTTACCAAACAGTCTTCTATCGCAATTTGCCCGACTGTACCATGGGCAGGCACATTTAGGAAGAGATGCCATGATCAGATCCTTTAAGATTGATTGGTTCAATCCAAAATTCAGACATGCCGCAGAAATTACTTGTCACAGGTGCGTCATTTGTCAACAGATGAACGCTGGAAAAGGAACCGTGGTAACTTTGAGCCACATTGGGAGAGCTGGTGGTCCATTTAATAAAATACAAATGGATTTCATTGAAATGCCTGTTTGCGGAGGTTTGAGGTACGTGTTGGTGATTGTGTGTGTTTTTAGTCATTGGATTGAGGCATATCCCACACGTAGGAATGACAGTCTTACGGTTGCAAAACTACTACTCAGAGAATTAATACCCAGGTTCGGGTTTCCGGTTTCTGTAGAATCAGATAGGGGAAGACACTTCGACAATGAGGTGATTAAACTTCTGTGTGCCGCACTCAACATTGAACAAAAGCTGCATTGTAGCTATCGGCATCAAGCCTCAGGACTAGTCGAGCAGATGAATGGTACTCTGAAATCAAGAATAGCAAAAATGTGTGCAGCAACAAACATGAAGTGGCCAGATGCATTACCTTTAGTGCTGATGTCTATGAGAAACACGCCAGATAAGAAAACAGGATTGTCCCCACATGAAATCCTCATGGGCAGAGCAATGAGGTTGCCGGCGGTACCTGCAAATGCACTAGTGAATATTACAGATGATATGGTGTTGGATTACTGCAAAAGTTTGGCTCACGTGATTCGCTCTTTCTCTCACCAGGTGGAAGCTAACACGTTACCACCAATCGGCGAACCAGGACACTCTCTGCAAGCTGGAGATTGGGTGGTTGTCAAGAAACACGTGAGGAAATCGTGTCTTGAGCCGCGTTGGAAAGGGCCATAACAAGTAATACTAACAACCACTACTGCTGTAATGTGTGCCGGGGTTCCCAACTGGATACATGCCAGCCATACAAAAAGGGTAACATGTCCTGTTGAAGAGGAACTTAAAAATTCCGGTACAGCAACTTCAAGAGGAGAAGTCTCAGAGTCAGAGATCAGTCAAGAAAGATCTGAGACTGCAGGAGAGCCCGCTGAGAACAGCCGTGTCCCTCAAACTATCAGTGAGTTCGAGAGAGGTGACGGAGTGCCAATCTCAGTGGAGGCAGCAGGAGAACAAAGACAAGGAGAGGTTCTCCCAGAAGCAGACGATTACAATTCAGAGTCTGAATACAGTGTCGAACAAGAAGGAGAAAGAGACGGAGAAGTGGTAAATTTGAATCAGAACGAATCAGAATCTTCTGAACAAATTCCAAGCCTATCAGGAGAAAACACCGTATCACAAGAGGAGGGTGCTGTCCAAGGTACTGAAGGGAAACGCCGAAGCAAGACGAATTGGCCAGACAAATCACACCTTATAATAAGAGAAATAGCAAACAAGACAATAATAGAGGAAAGCAATACCTCACAAGCTGACGATCTGAGTGAAGGAGAACAACAAGGAGAACGAAAATTAAAAAGAAAGAGAATAGCAAACAGACGATATACAGGTCCTGAATGGGCATATGCTACAACCTCTGAATGGCAACAAGAATTCTTAGCATTCTGTTTTGATCGAGAAATACCAGGCCAGTACTACGGTACCTGAAGAATATACAACAAGAAAACTGAGAGAAAGATTGAAATTGTGAAAGCTGAAAAATAATAATAAAAAGTCTTAAGAAAAAAACTACCGGAAAGTGACATTAAGCCTGGATTTGACTTATAGAAACCTGATTACGACAAGCTGCTAACCTGAATTGACGAAAAGGGTCCTGGAGTGAGTGAAGACGCTGTAAAATACGCAGAAAAGAGTTTGTTGCTCAGAGTTGATTGTTGATCTGCTATTCTGATTCTATACAAACATGGCTTATAGTAACAAAGGAAGTAAAATGTGTGGTTGGTTAGGACTCATGATAGGTGTTGTATGCGCAATAATGGTTGTGGGAGTGATTGTGGGAATGCCATGGAGAGAGAGTGAAACTATTAATGCAACTTTAAAACCTGAGACTATTACTACAACTAATAAACTATCACCATGGGAGAAATTTGAGCAAGACGCAAGACATCTGCATGAGGGAACTAATACAAAAGGGGAAATTTCTACTAATGTTTTCTATCGCTTACTAAATGAGTATGTGGAAACTATGGTTGCGAAAGACTGTTATGTATGTACTAAAATTTCTTCATCTGTGCAGGAGGGAGTTACTTATCATAGCTTCCCTCTTACGTATGGGATCAGCTGTAGCTTGCTACTAACAAGATTTTATGATCAAGAGCATGTGCAATATTTTTATTCAAATTTAGATGTTGTGTTTTCTTTTGTGCCTGTTATTGAATTCTTAAATAAGCTAGCTAAAGAGCATGATATAAAATTAGTTAGAGGATTCTTTGAGCCAACACTAACATTTGGAACTGCTTATGCACATCGCAACAATTTAACATGCTTACTGTCTCCTGTGGAGAAAAGCTTTTTAGATCATACAGATGATAGAGGCAAAGCATTAAAAGAAAGATTAGAAAAAGGTTTAGAAAAACGCACTTATGCAAATGATTACGCTTACACTGCACGTAAGTAGACTCTGTATATATAGACCGAAATCTGATCAAGATAATTTGTTTGTGGGAACGAGTGAATGTAGGCATGTGTTTCTGTTTCAGAGCAAATGGACCTTTATGTTAAATGGACAAGACCCAGCGATTCCTGGAATTTATTACATCTGTGGGTTAAATGCATATTACTGTCTCCCTAAGGGATGGTATGGGACATGTTATTTGGGAATAGTATTCCCAAAGATTTACCAAATTGATGACTTAAAACAAATACCTAAAACGTCTGAATTACAACATGCCAGACAAAAACGAGAATCAGTGGCGGCTGTCATTGGTGACATATTTGGAGCTATAATCCCTTCAGTAGGGGTTATCCTAAATTCTATGAAAATTCAAAAGTTGTCTACTATTGTGGATAACATGCTGACAAATTTTACAGGAGCCATACTTCTGATGGATACTGAACTTGCTGCAGAAAGAGCTATGACTCTTCAAAACCGACTTGCTTTAGACATTCTTTTAGCAAAGAGTGGAGGTGTGTGCAAAATGCTTTCATTGCTGCTCATATATACCTGATAACAGTAAGAAAATTAGAAGCATGCTTACTAACCTCACTAGAGATAGTACAGATTTGAAGGATCTAAAAGAACCTGGGGTTTGGGAGAAATTTGGAAAAGGAATTGCTCGAGTGGGAAGCTGGTTTACCAACATTTGGAATGGGGTACTTGCAAAAATTATGATGGGATTACTAATTGTTCTGATTTGTTTATTGGGATTTTGGGGAATATGCAAAATTAATGACAAAGTGAAAAGAAATTGGACTAAAAGGACCAAAAGAAATGAAGAAAGTGAAAGAGAGAAAATGTTCAATGAAATATGGGAAAGCTCACATAAAGGGAAAGATGTTGAAATGCGTATTATGCGCAAAGTGAAAAATTAAGACCAAAGGATTTGTGATGACGAGCGTCATCAGAGGAGGGACTGAGAGAGCGTAGCTTTATATTACATATTATAGACGTGAAATGCTTATGATTAACAATGCTGCATTAAATAAAATATTCATTGAAATATATTCATTAACATAAAGGATTTTATGTGTGTAAACTAATGTCAATTATAAGAAATAATCGTTCATAGGTTGCTAAAACTGTGCACATTAAAACGCATAAAACTGCATTCATTAGAACTCGTATATCTTAAGTTAGCGTGAGTCAAGCAAAGCTGTGTAGCTCTCATATTAAATTGTATTTTTCCGTCTCTTCAGTATGCTGACTTGCAAAAGACCATGACCCAGCGATTGTTCTTTTTCTTCAATAGTTCGCTACAATGCCATATTTTCTCATCCGCATGCTAGCAGCTTTTAGTATAGAGTTATGTGCTTCGAAACATTATTGGACACTTCCAAGGACGATGGAGCGAGAAGAAGAGAACTTTTGACCTGATACGTGCAAAGACAATGAAGTAACCCCGGATGAGCCACCTACGAAAATACGTCAATTATGATGACCAATTAGAACATGATGATTTATCAAAAATGACAAAAATGCATTACTTAATGTATAATTTGATAGGTTAACAATGGTGGGGGGTATTGACTGACCAATAGAATTTTGGGGGAATGAATCACGAAAAAGGGATAAAAACCCATGACACAGGAAACAGACAGCTCATTAGGTAGGGAATGATATCGATTGCGTCTCGAAACTCTGTCACTCTATTTGGTGACCTGAGACTTTGAGAAAACCATCCTTGCCCATAGACTGCCCCTTACACTTTTCTCCTTATGAGGAGAGTGTCTTTGCCTTTTAAACTTAGATAGACTGACGGTGATCTAACTGATGTCCTGAAGACGAAGACTGATCCTCTATGCTGACCTATCTTGAGGAGGGTAATGATAAACGTTGCTACTGAAATCTACTTACTTGCTTTTCTTTCTAGGTACCAACTGCTGTATGTTTTTGATTAGAGACCCTAGTTAGATGTTTTCCAAATTGGTGTTCAAATTGTTTTTCATGAAGCCCAACATGCTAATGCTAATTAGAGGTTAGACGAGGTACTCATTTGACTGACAAACCGAAGGGACTGACGTGATGCTATGCTGAACTAGTATCTTAGAACATTCAATGTATTATGATATCTGATTGTCTATGCTACTGATTTTTGCATTATTGAAAGCTTATTATGGTTATCATCTTGTGATTGTGCTTATATGCTTCCTGGTTTTGAGATTAATGCATTTGCTACTAGATTGTAATCAATAGGGAATAAACTCGTAAAACTTCATTAAGGTGTGGTTATTCATGACTGAAAGGTCATGGTTGCGCCAAATGTTTATTAATGTCCAAAGTAAGATATATTTTGGTGTTAAATGTTGACAATGTTATTGACATATTGATTGATATTTTGATCAGTTATCTCGTCCTACGGTGTCTCACCACTGGGCCTAAAGATTCATTGGCCTAAAACGAATTTATGTGTATAAATTAACATAGATGGACGCGTAAACAGTTCAATACATTATACAACAAGCAGGGTGCCAGAGAGGGGGCTCGCCTAAGGGACAGTGGGAAGGGAAAAGAATGCGGAATAGTAGGATCACTAAGAGAGAAAACATAATATTTTGTAAAATAACTCATATTTTTGTGGACTTTTAAAACAAAAATGGAGTGTGCATGAATTTTTGTCTGGGTATGTAAAAGTTCCTGGTGAAATCTGACTGACATCTAACAATACCTGACCGAAAGCACAGGTACCCAACTATTAATCACAAAATACATTTATTAGGAGGATGTAACACCCCAAGCACCCCCTGCAGCTACGCCCCTGGTTAAGCAGCCTTTAAAAGTATCACCACAGGGCAGAAGAGCAGCAGCAGGCCATGGCTCTGACCTGCTCTCCCCTTGGAGCAATACTAGTGCACTATTACTTTGCAAACCTGCTGCCTACTCTTGACAGTTTACAGCAGGAAAACATGCTTTAAGAATCAACAACTGAAATCACATCACCCTAAAAAGCCATATTAAATAATACATTTATTTTGTTTCATTAACTATTTAATACTTGGTAAAATTAAAACATTAACAGTCAAATAGCATAACGTCAAACAAATGCTGATTGCCTAAAATAACCTCTCCCAGTCCTGGGCCCTTGACCCTAATGGTCCCAAACACCAGGACGCGCAGGACACACTCCAATGTCTAGTACAGAAACGCATGTCATCTGAAAGTCAAAAGAGCTAAGTGCATAATATCTGTCACAAACCCTGTGTTTCAGTGAAATGTATAACATTTTTTTTAAATGGTGTTTTTGGGGAAGTGTGTCACACTGCATCCCTCTATTGTGAAGTCCTTGATCACTAAGAGATATACATTACAATACATGGAGAGGTTCCTTCTAATCAATGGGGTTAACAAATTCAAACCCTCACAATTGTGAACACTATTTTTCCTTATTGAAAAGCTTCTGTGTGCTATGGAATTCTCGTACAAATTAATTTGCTGAGGTATCTAATCTTGTATAAGTAACGGGTATTTGGAACAAAGGTGCACGAAATTTCATCATAACTTATCATTACCTTCCAGGGCAGCCAGGCTGTCAGAACCCTTGGAGGAAAGGCCTCTGATGTCACCTCAGCACTGAAACCACTGTTGAGTCAGGGCCCAAAGGGAAAGGTACACACATCTCTCTTCTAAGCCCAAGGGTAGCCAGTATACAAGCAAATATTCTATATTTTAATACCCCCTAACCCCCAACACAGCCCAAGACGGCCTGCCTGGAGGTAGAAAAGTCCCCTTGGATCACTATAAAATTAAGTATTCAGTCCCTAGACTTGAAAATTAACAGGACAGTCAAGGAGCTCCAACTGCAAGGGAGAAATATACCAAAGACTCCTATCTCAGTTCTCTCCATCCTATTATAACATCAAACTTGCCATGTCTTTCTCTGAGATAATTTACCAAGATCAATGTCTCAATGCCTGGTGGCCTTCTCCTACGTGATTTTGAAGATCACCAGTTCACAAATTATTTAAGGGTCCTCAAGTACTTTCTTTCAGCTTCCGAACATGCCAGGTGTTTAAGAATTGTGTTTCCACCAAGCAAAGGGCCAGATGTATCAAAGCTTTTTGCATTCGCAAATGGTGCGAATGCCGGTTTGCGAATGCAAAAAGCCCTTTCAGAATGTATCAAAGGCATTCTGAATGCAATTTTAAGGAATCGCTAAACTAGCGTTTCCTTAAAATTGCGACCCTGTTTAGAGAGTCGCTAATTGCGACTCTCTAAATAAGAAATCTCAAATAAGGAATCCTTATTTGCCATTTCTAACGCACATGTATGAAGCAATTCCTTAATGCAAATTGGGCATTAAGGAATCGCTATTACCACCAAGTTGAACTTGGTGGTAACCATGTGCAAATTTTAAAATTGCATTTAAAATACATTTTTAAAATTTACATGTAAAGCACACATGCCCTTTTGGCATGTGTGCACCTTACATGTTGTTAAAACATGTTTTGGGGTGCAGCAGAGGGGGCCTTAGGCCCCCAGCACCCTGGACTTTGCATTTCCCAAAATTGCGAATTCCAGTTAGGTCATGCAAAATATTAGCATATATGGGCCGACAGGTCCATAGACGCGAATGGGGGCCGGTATTGCAATTTTAGGAAATGGGGGCCGGTATGGCAATTTTAAGAAATCGCTATTACCGAATCGCAAATATGATACATTGCATTTTGCAACTCAGAAATAGCGATTTCTTAAAAATCGCTATTTCCGATTCGCAAAAGGCTTTTTTCATACATCTGGCCCATAGTTCCTTGAAATTCTCTGGTATGTTTCAAAATGAGCAAATGGTGAGGAGCCCTTTGTCTGCCTTGGACTGACCATGATTACAGTAATGCCCATGCATCTTTTTCAAAATGTGAATCTAGTGTAATCTTTCATAAAGTAGACAAATAACTACTTTCTGCTTTTGTAGCTGAACTGGAACCACAAAAAGGATCTAAAACTTTAGCCTGTCAGCCCCATCTGCGCCCAGACCACACCCAGTGCCATGAACCCTGGTTCCCGCATCATCCATAGATACGACGCCAGCACCCTGCACGCCCTCAACACCGGAGGCTCCACCGCATGCCACCATGCCGCGCCTATCAACACTCATGGCCCGTTCTCCTGCCGCAACTGTACCTTCACCTGTCGTCGCACACCATACCTCCCATCCACAAAACTACTCAGACACCTCAGCTGCATACTACTCAACACTCGATTCCTCGTCAAACACGCAATAGATGTAAGGAATCTACTTGACTCCATCGCCCCCGATGTCGCCTTCTTCACTGAAACCTGGATTACCACCACCTCAGTGCAGGACAGTGCCACTGCCATCCCCAATGGATACAAGATCATACATAAAGACTGCACCCACCGACCAGGAGGAGGCCTCGCCATCGTCCACAGAAACTCACTCCACCTCATGGCTAGCTTCAATGTTCAAACCCCCGTCGCCGAACACCTGCACTTTCAGATTCAGACACATCCGAACACCACCCTCTGTGGCACCCTCATCTACAAACTCCCCGGACCCTGCCCAACTTCAGCAAAGCCCTGACCCCAGGCCCCCTCCTCAATGGACTATATCCTCCTCTGTGACATCATTTTCCACCTCAACAACCTCAGCGACCCGAACACCTCAACCGTCATGGAGAACCTCACCACCATCGGGCTCAAACAACTGGTCAACCTCTACACACACTCAGCAGGACACACCCTCGATCTTGCCTTCTCTGCCAGAAACTACATCTCCTTCTCACACACCTCTGAACTCCACTGGACCGACCACCACTGCGTCCATTTCTCCTTCATCAAGATCACCGAATGGCACCACGCCCACTGCTCCCACCCCGCAGACACTGGACCAAGATTTCTGAAGCCCAGCTCACCGCCGCTCTCCACCACCAGGCACCACGGACACCAACACCTCGGCCCACAACCTCCACCAATGGGTCACTAACTGGCCAACACTCTAGCTTCCTAAGGAAACATGCCAGAAATCAACACCACAGGAGACCCGGCTGGTTCTCCCCCGACCTCTAAGAATCCAAGAGCTCCTGAAGACGACTCAAGAAACAGTGGAGAAGCAGTAAGAGCGAGACAGTCCACAAAGCCTTCAAAGACGTTGTCAGATCGCACCACTGACTCATCAGATCAGCCAGAGATTCAGCCATTGAGGAGCACATCAATGCCAACGCACACAACAGCAAGGAATTCTTCAACATAGTCAAAGAATTTGCAAAACCAGGCACTGATACCGCAGACATCCCTCCCTCCCAAGACCTCTGCGACAACTTTGCCACCTTCTTTCACTGAAAAATCCAGGACATCTATGAAGGATTCGCAAGAAAAGACTTACCCACTCCGCACAACAGCACCACCACCGCAGACCCCAACCCACCGCTGACCCTGGACCACTGGACACTTCTCACCTCAGAAGTCACCCAGAAGCTCATGCGTACCATCCACTCTGGGACACCCTTGCACCCATTCCTTCAGTACATCTTCAACCGAGTCAGTGCCACCATCGCACCCGAGCATGCTGTACCATCAACCACTCCATCGAGACTGCCACCTCCCCGAATGAATGGAAACACGCAGCGATAAACCAACTGCTGAAGAAGCCCTCTGCAGACCCAACAGAGCTGAAGAGCTACAGACCAATCTCATTGCTCCCTTTTCCAGCCAAGGTAATCAAAAAAGCAATCAACACACAGCTCACTGAGTTAATTGAGACAATCCACATCCTAGATCCCTCCCAATCAAGATTCAGGAGCAACCACAGCACTGATACTGCACTCCTACCAGTCACGGATGGCATCTGTGCCTATTAGACCAAAGTGAAACAGCTGCCCTCATCCTCCTCGACCTCTCCGCCGCTTTCGAAACCATCTCTCACACCACCTTGTGCACCAGACTACACAACTCTGGCATCCGCAGCAAAGCCCTGGAGGGGATCCACTCCTTCCTCACCAGCCAAACCCAGAAAGGCAGGCTCCCATTTTTCAGCTCAAAACCAACAGAAACCAGCTGCAGAGTACTCCAAGGCTCCTCTCTGAGTCCTACCCTCTTCAGTGTCTACATGATCCTGCACGTGAAGTTAGCCAGGCACCATGGGCTCAACATCATCTCATACTCTGCCGACACACAGCTAATTCTCTCCCTTACCGGCAAACCATCAACAGCCACAAGCAACTTTCACAACGGAATGAAGGCAGTCACTGACTGGATGAAACACAGCTGCTTCAAGCTCAACTGGGGTAAGACAGCAATCCTCATCCTGGGCCCCACCCTGACAGCCTGGGATGACTCCTGGTGGACCACTGCCCCATCTCCCACCAACCACGCATGCAACCTCAGCATCAATCTCGACTCCTCACTTTCTATGGCCCGCCAAGTCAATGCCATCTCATCCTCGTGCTTCCACACACTCGTCTGCAGTAAACTCGAAAATGGCAATTCATTCTATGCCAGCATCAACAAGAAACTCCAAACAAAACTCCAGAGAATACAGAACCGCACGGCCAGACTCATCCTGGACATCCCCTGCCACAGCCACATCTCCGAACACCTGAGAGACCTACACTGGGTCGTCGTCAATAAACGCATCACATTCAATCTCCTGACACATTGTCACAGGGTCCTTTTCTCGGGATCTGCACGTCGCTGGACAAAAGGCCCAGCTCCCGGCGTCACCAACTCAGAAAGCTATTAGAGCACAGAGTTATGATGAAGCCATTCGGGGGGAAGGGAATTAGGGAAGGGAACAGCAAGGTTATAACAAATATGCATTTACTCATTCATGGAAACGTAACTCATTTATAGACTCTTGACTAAATGCGTCTCCGAGATATCAGGTGAAGACCTCTTCTGAAATGAGGGCAAAGCCCCTTCTTTGAAACATGGAACAAAAGTAAAACAGGACCTCAGAAACAAGAGATGGCAAGAACTTTGAACTATGATTATACACAGAATATCAATCCTGTAACATCTATGTATTCACAACATAAACCTTTGATCATGACTTAGAAAATCTCAAAGAATTAAATATGCTTTTCACATCTTAAGCTTTTCAAAGAACAATGAAAACTATGATTTGCTTATCTCCAGAAATACTTTCACATTCACAACAATAAATGCCAAAAGGTTTTACTTATTGAACTTAAAGCGCTTTACTTAATAATACCAGGAAGCGCTTTTACTCAAGTAGCCTGAATCACTTAGATTGGTATGTCAAGAACCTTTTCCTCTTGTGAATTGAAGCGCTTACATCTGTGAACTGAAACGCTTTGAATTGTTGTGTCAAGAGCGATCTACATCTGTGAACTGAAGCACATGAATTGTCATGCCAGGAGCGCTTTACATCTGTGAACGGAAACACCTTGAACTGCTGTGCAAAAAAGCGCTTTACATCTGTGAACTGAAACGCTTTGAATTACTGTGCCAAAAGAGCACTTTACATCTGTGAACGGAAACACCTTGAATTACTGTGCACAAAAGTGTGTTACATCTGTGAACTAAAATGCTTTGAATTACTGTGTCAAAAGAGCGCTTTACATCTGTGAACGGAAACACCTTGACTTACTGTGCACAAAAGCACGTTACATCTGTGAACTGAAATGCTTTGAATTACTGTGCCAAAAGAGCGCTTTACATCTGTGAACGGAAACGCCTTAAATTGCTGTGCACAAAAGCGCTTTACATCTGTGAACTGAAACGCTTTAAATTACTGTACCAAAAGAGCACTTTACATCTGTGAACTGAAATTCTTTGAATTACTGTGCCAGAAGAGCGCTTTACCTTTTGGAAGTAATAACTTCCTCCAAACTTGGATTCAGCAAGGCCTTACCGCTACAAGTACGACCTACTCATTTTTGAATGCACCATGGACTTTGGTTAGACGACCCTCCGCCATTCAGGAACTCTGCTCTTCTCCAGAGAAACCCCCACGAGGTCTGGCTGAATTGAAGTCTTAAAAATAGTGAGCAATGTGCTTGGGTGTGGCTTGACTTTATAGGCCTGCCTCACCCCAAGAAGGCTGCTGCCTCTAAAAACATGGGAATTGTAGTCCCTTCTAAGAGTAGCACTGATAAGTGCATCTTGTCCACCAATGCCCTGAATTTGCCGCTCTATGAGTTTTGCCACAGGGCAGACAACGCTGATGGTCACCTTTGGAAAAAGAGGGGATGACAAGTGGTTCGCATAAAGTGCTGCAGAGTCGCGCAGTGGAATTTCGGGCGAGACCCGAACCGCGTCTGGCCTTATTCCTGACACACATGCTTACATGGCCCTTCACAACATCGGACCTGCCTACATCAGCCACTGCCTCTCCTTCTACACACCCCTTTAGGCAATTCCGCTCTGTTAAACTGGCCTTACCACCATCCCTAGGATCCAGAAGAACACAGCTGGAGGAGGATCTTTCTCTCAGCGCAAACCTGGAACACACTGCTGCTCCTCGCTGGCTCAGTTCAGGAAGGACCTCAAGATCCAACTCTTCAACTGACCCGCGTCTCCCTTCAGCACCTTCAGATCCCCCTGGTGATAAGTCATTATCTACAAGTATTTGATTGATTGATTGATTGAAACTTTATTATCTTTTTGAGTTTAGCTAATTGAAAAATTGTGGCTCGCTTTACTGGTGCTTGGGTTACAAAATCCCAAAATGAAATAGTCCACCTCAGAAACAGACATATAGCGTCCTGAATAGTTTCCTTTGATTGCACCTTCCACCAATTGTATTGTTCTTAAATGTTTAATTTTACTTGAACCACTGCAACATGATAATAATAACAATTCATATTGCCCCAAAATTTTCAGGACTGCAATCCTAGTTTTCCACTTCAGTGGTATCATGGAATACTGCAGATGTTCCACACCTCATCCCTAGGAGACTCAAACCCCAAGTGCCTTACAAGAGAGAGGAGGCCCACAGGGGGAAAAGGGGAATGGGAAAGGGAACAACACACAGGCAGTGAGATCCAGAGTGAAAATCTCACAATTGAGAAAATGTGTTATGCCAGGAACAGAATTACTACAGCTGAAGTAACAAAAATTAAAAAATAAATTACATTTCTTGGGAGCATAAAAAACAGATTTTAGCAATGTGTTTGAAATGATATTTACAACAATCATTCAGTTAAAGTCAGTTATTCCTCGGCCATTTTTGTACCTGGCTTCAGTTAAGTTGGAGCATTGCTCAATAAATGTGTGAATAAATATATATTGTTTTTAGGTCGAGCGTTAGGCCTGCTGTATACTTTTAAGAATACTATAGAGTGAGTTCCAGCATTCTCATTTGTTAGTTGCAGTGTGCTTCAAAAATCCTTGCATGCTAGTGGTCAGTTCTGCCTCTTTGTCCTGCCTTTTTTCACTTTGGGAGCAGCACAAAGTACTGTGTAATTATGCTATGTCCTGTTTATCTCTTCTGTAAGGGACTTTTTTGGCATTTGCCTGTTTCACCTCAGCAGTGTGGGTGCTTGTTCAGTTACTCCTCCCCACCAGCTCCCTCCTTAAACATAGTTGAAAGAACCACGGCACATCCAAGCATTCCAAATGTAAGTCCTTTATTCTTCTTGGGTATTCAATGAAAACAGCAAACGTTGTACCAATCCATGAATATACAGCTGACACGTGTTTCGTCGTGAAAACGACTTTTTCAAGGCTCATTAAGGACTGTAAGTTATTTGATCTGTGTCACAATATGGTTGTCTAGTAATATTCGGTGTAGAAGTTGCTTATCACATGTGTGGATATATCAATATATATTTGACGGTACACCTTGGTAATGAATCAAGGTTTGTACCAGGACCATGATAAGTCCAACAGTCGTGTGTTCGATCCCGTTTCTTTTTTGTAGTGGTCTTTAAACATAAACCAACAGCAGAGGGGGGATTTTCCAGGGCCAGCTCACCCTCGCTCTCTTCCTTTTATTTTCAGTCTGTGTGGCAATAAAAGTTCAGTCAGTAATTTACAACGTTATGAGCTCTAACTCGAGCAAACACGAGACTTGCATTCCAAATGCTTGTTTTGTTTAACTGGCCACGTTTACTAAAGCTGGCAAATTTTATACCATCCTGAAGCTGCGAAGTTTTTAACTTTCACACAACGTTGCCTGTGTTGGAAATTTCCCACAAACAAGATTTTGGAAAAGATTTCGCGCACAAAATAAGATTATTTTTTTCTCACGGGAGAAAATGTAACGCAAAATTACAATTTCTAGGAGTTTTATTTCTTCAACTTTAGCAAATTAGTGTAGAGTCTTGAGCGCCTGTCTTTTTCCTTGATAAGTGTTACTTGAAGGTATGGCATGAAGGAAAAAATGGAGAGAGTCGAGAAAAAGAAATCTACACGGGGATCACATCGAAGACGAGCAGACAGACAAAAGAGGCAAATGATTAAACTGCACTTTCATTATTTACAAATGTGCCTTAAACTTTTGTTTAGCAGCAAAACATCAGCGGACTTGACAACATTTTTATTTTTTAATTCAAAACATTTCGTAATGAAAGTCGTTTGCTTTTCTGAATGTCCCGAAAACATTTGGAAGCAATAAAAACATATTAATTTAAGCAACTTTTGAGTGAAAAAATATATTGAAGTGGAGTTTGTGAAAATAAATAACTATTTTTTTAAACATGAATGACGCCAATAGTTGTAATTTCTAAGCACATTTTCTGTTCACATTTGATATTTATCAAAACGTGTAAATAATAAAAGCATCTTCATTAAATGGTTTCACACCCAGAGTAACAGCTTGTTTTCAAAACACCAGAAAAAAACGATTTCTAAACTACTTTGCAGTGAAGGAAACAGCGGGAATCCTCCCCAAAATACTAGCTTTCCACTTCAATTATTTCCGATTTTGACAACAAATTGAAAATAACAAATGTAGTGCCTTCTATTGCAGTTATTAAGCTCTCCCTTCGAGAAACAGACCAAATTATTTCTCAATTTAATCAGTGCTACTCATTGGCTGGGGGAGGGATGAAGGTTTGAGTGGGCCCTGACGCGATCAAACTTGTGACTGGCGGGTCACGCACCGATGCTAGCACCAAGCCGTTAACTCGGGCCACCCGTTAACTTTAATGAAGTGATGTGTTGCAAATATTACTCCAACGCGGTTAATGAGAGTTCTGTTTTAGCCTCTCTTATTGCTCTGTGCTGATGAGGAATTGGGAGGGAACATTTTCACAGCAGCAGGAAGGAACACACTATTATCAGTATCACACGAGAAATTAAGGCGCTGTTTTAAGCATCGCTTCATTTAATGCCTACACGCAATCGTTGACTTCGGCGCTTTAAAAGGACAGGGACTGCCTTAGTACCCTGCACCTCTTGGGGCGTCCCTGAAGCCACAGTGAATCCTAAATGGCACCCGGGTCAAGGAGCCAAGATGGCTGCGCTCCTCGTGTGCAGCAAAGGGCAGCTTCGAGGCGCTGCACAACAGAAATAAAACTTGTTTTACGGATATTTTATACCCACAGACATAAACATCGCTCATGACATAAAAAGTGTTTCTCAATCTAATGTTCTTTCTCGATACACTCTCGAACGAGAGAGAAAGTGGTGGCCTGTCTCTGAGCACATTTTCCGGAACACTACATGCATGATAATGGGGCAGTTGAGATTGTTTCACCTGTTTGGCTTTGAGGCTTTCATTACAAGTGCTGGAATGATTTCCTTTGTTAACATTTACGCAGTTTTACATAACGCGAGCTCGACCGAAGGTATTCTCACCTGAGCATTAGTCCAGTTAGATTGCACAAGGTCACACTTTTTAAGGTGGTGGGGGAGATTAAGGGCCACATGTATAAAATTTTGGATTTGCGACTCGCAATTTGTGAGTCGCAAAACCTTATGTTCAACAGTGTCAATGACACTGTCTGTGATTCGCAAGGGGGTCGCAAATGACCTACCTCATGAATATTCATGAGGTAGGTTGCAATTTGCGACCCCATTGGGAATGGCCACCCTCACAGGGATGGTGGCCTGCTGAAGAACGAGATGCATTTCAAAAACAAAAAATGAAAAGTATTATTTTCATTTTTTCAGACAGGACTGCCTGCTCTGAAAAAATGTTTTCACTGCCATTCACAAAGGGGAAGGGGTCCTTCCTGTTTGCGAATGGGTTAGCACCAGTTTGAAACTGGTGCTAACTGCGATTGTTTTACAATCATACATGGGACTGCGACTCGCAATTAGGAAGGGAACACCTCTTCCTAATTGCAACTCGCAAACCGTTTTTGCAATTCGGTAAACAGTTTACCGAATTGCAAAAATGGGTCTGCATATCCCAAAGTGCATTTTGCATGTCGCAAATGGCCCGATTCGCCATTTGCGACGTGCAAAATGCTACGTACATGTCGCCCTTAGTGATTTGCCCAGCAGCCCAGAATCACAGGATGTTGAGCTGACACCAAGATTCAAACCGGCCCTCAATTCCAAAGTTAGGAGCTCCAGGGGGACCCCACATTCTCTCCCCAGAACTACTCTTAGAGGGAATGCCTTGTGATTCTGTGGCAGGAAAGGAAAGGAAATTACAGTATTTCTAGTCGTAACTTCTGTTTCTACACACCTCCAGCAAGTTTTTCCTGGTTTTGCACACTGAGATTTTGGCTCTCTTCATATGTAGTACAACAACTTTAATTCCCAGGCCCATCAGAATTACCAGGCCACCTGTGATGAAGGCCTAGATCTTAGATGATTAAGCGAGTGAAGTTGTCAAGGTGACTGGCTTCATTCACCTCAGGCGAATTCAGAGAACACGTCACATGCCCTCGCGAAGGGTGACGTTTACTTCTCACACCCCTGCCAAGTAAACTCCTAAATTAGTGCCCTAGTAATAGCCAGGGTCGGGTTGGGATCACAATTACGCCCAACACCCCCAAAAAACGGGCTCACATCCCTGGATCGTGCCCTTCTGTGAAACGCCATTTGGTTCTCTCATTTGACCCATTTTTTGAGAAATGTTTGGTTGTTAAGCATTTTAAAGCTTATAGTCAGTAAAATTGGTCCTAATTATAAGAAATTAAGTGGCCACAACATCTGTTCCGGCTAGGGTCTCCACCTGTGCAGTTATTTTACCAGCATAAATTGTATTTTTATGTCCTGGCCGGTATGAAAATGAAAACAAATTACCTAAAGCCGGTATTTTTTTCATTTGATCAGTATGTAGTTTAAACAGTAAACGGCAAAAGAGCTTTAAAATGTGTTCTAAAGCTGCCTTCATTTTCCAAGACTTGTAGTTAAACTAAACAAAATTAGAAAAGCCATGGTAAGAAGGAACATGGGCGTTTTTATATAGAGTCCTGTTTGATTATCATGCTCCAGCTCTTCCGAACACATGAACCAATAGATGGTTATTTTTAGGGTCCAGCACGCAAGTGCTCTAGCCCCTGTTGTAATATCTCTGTGGGCTTTTAACCACGCCCATCAGTTTGGTTGGTTTGTGGACTTGCCTTTTAAAATATGTTTAATTTCATTTGTGAAAGGCATGCTTACCTCATGCCTTTTCTGGTGTTTAGCCCTCCTCAAGTGCACTGGTAAACTAGTGAAAACATACCAAGCTTTGTGTTTTCCACATGGCTACTGGACTACGTATTCTTTTTATTTCCTATGCAGTGCGATTTCGCTGGGCAGTAGTCAAGCGCTTTCCATGACATCGACCCTGTTACATGGATAATTGCACTTTTGCCGGTTAAATGGATTATTGCACTCATGTCGATACGTTTGACTGTGAGCGAACTTCTGTTTCTTTTTGTGTGTCTCCTTCATGCTCATGGTGGCTGTCAGCTCGCTTATGTGAAACTGTTTTACTTTTCATTTTATGTGGCAAGAAAAGTCCGGTTAGGAGTTTACAACGCTAATAGCTCTAACTCGAGCAACTGCGAGACCCATTGCATTGCAAATGCTTGTTTTTAGTATCTGCCAGTTATGTTTGAAAGTAGGAGGCATATTACCTACCTGGACTGGCAGTAAGTGAGCATGCCAAAGCGAACACACTCAATGTCCTTAACAGGATCTTGTTGGTGCTAGCGCAGGAGGGTAACATAAATTATTAATGAATATTCATGTATCTTGAGTGTCGAATTTGCTTAGAAAATGTAATAACGTAGGAAAAATAATGCACGCATTTGAAAGTGTGATCACAGGAAGTGGCCACCAATGTTCACGAAGTATACATATTAATGGCTTATTAAAAGGAAATGTTGAGCATTTGTATGATTAATGTAATAATACGTATTAAGGGTTATGCATTATGTATTTACATTATTAATTGAAAGTCTTAACTTAGCAGAGGTCTTGGCATAGTTGCACGGCCTCATGTCAAGCTGCATTTCTTAACATTTAATAAAATGGCTGTCTAAACTGTCATTTTCCATTGTATTGTTCAAATGTGCTTGTAGCTAAAAGTCTTTTCTCATGAGAACCGATTGCTAGAAGACTCTGTTGCCCAACATGCTAATTCTAATCAAGTGTTAGTTAAGGTTCTCACTAATGAAGTTCAAATAGGGAATAACAACTGAGGTCTCTCTTGCTGAATCTAAATGTATGTGATATCGTTTGCACAATTATTCTTGCTATTAATTTGCACTGTGATACTAGAATGTGTAGTAGCTCAAGCCTTGATTGAATTGTGTTTCTTTTGTAGATTTGGACAGCCAGTGTTATTTCTGTATGTTTAACATTTGATTTTTTAGATTAATTTACGTGACTCTAGCACTGTTAATATAGGGAAATAAATATTCTAACTTTTACATAAAGGTGTGGTTATTCATGACGGAAAGGTCATGGTGCGTCAATTACTGACTCCTATTGATTGCTAATGTTATTGATTATTGTTGATGATTGAGGTTAATGATTGACAATTGGTTATTGATTTGTGATATTACCGGACCTATATGGTGGGAACATCCCAAGCGTTGGTCAAAAGGTTCATCGGCCTATGTGCGTCCCTTTGTGAGTTTACTTATTAAGGTCTGACGCGCTACCATTGGTTCTTGCTCAAGAAAATTTTCAGAAAATGAGGCAAAATGTTGCATTTTACAACAAACGTTTTCATATATATTCGAAAAAAGACATGCATTCTGAAAGGACATTCATTCATGAAGTATTGTGTACTTTCATGGTGTGCCGAGAAAACCAGTGTAGAAGTGCTGCAGGTTTACTTGTCCTATTGGAAAAATGAAAAGTGGCAAAGTGATTAATTTTCCAGCACAATTTTCCTAAAGAAGTCATGATTGCGCTCTGTGCTTTCAATCACCTGTAAGCGCAATGCCCGACCTGCCTTTAATGAAGAATGCTGATGAGCAGTGCCCCATTAGAGAGCTGAGGGTTGCGTTTCCAAACCATCCTCCTCTCCAATGAAGTACCGCCAATCAGCACTCTAAATACAATGATATCCATAGTTTATTTATTTGTACTTCTGCTACCCTAGTGATCTGCAGAACTGCACTTTTTCAGACCCTCGGAATGGCAATGGAAAGAAATGGGCAAGATGCCTATGACGGGTCTGGAAAATAGTTTAATATATGTTTCTTTACATACACCTCACATTTTTCCGGTGGCATAACAAAACCTGAGGGGTGCCACCCTGTAAAGTACTTGGAGGGCCCCTCCACCTCCCAACTCACCCAGGAGATCTCAAGTCAGGGTATTTTGCTGAGGGGGCCTCTTGCATCACGTCTCCCCCCACCCCCCAGCTCCGCATTGTGGGGGCTGCGGGGGTCTTTGTTACGCCACTGCATTTGATGCATCACTGTGCTTTGACATCGGAACACCCACGTTCCTTGAAATAATAATTACGGACAATATAAAGTGAACTTCATTTATTTGATGTGAAAGTTAGCATCATGCTATCATTGTTAGAAAGTGGATTTTGAAAAGTATTAAGTTTGTGTGCTGATATGCAATGCTTATAACATAGAAGGTGATGAAAAATGGAGAAAGATGCTTACCTCAGGGGCTATAATGAAGAAAATGGACTTTTGCCGCAATAGCTGTAGGAGCTTTGCTTGTACGACTGGGAAGATAATACTACATTTTTCCTGGACTTGCCCGAAATGTTTTTACTAAGGAGACTTGTATTTACTTATGCGTTTTTATTAACTTATTTTGACAAAAGGTAGCATGTGTAAAAATACCCCAAGTAGGCATTAAAATAAACTTTAACTTGTTTCTAGATAAAAGGTTCTGCTTCTGTTAAAAAAACACAATATTTGAAACTAATGGATGTCTGAAAAGTGCTATTTGAGAAGGATTTTTTTTTAAATGTCGTTTTATGAGTCCACTAATGCGTTCTGTGGTAATGTGCAGAGCATTAGTATCTCTCATTTTCAAATGCTACGTTAACCGGCACTGCAGCAATTCGCTAACAAGTACTTGCATGTGCAATCAGAGCACACTAAACGGAACGTGGGGCGCACTGGCACAAGCTTGATGAACACAGGAGAAACGTTTCACGGTACCTGGGAAACAATAGTTCTAAAAGGAGATCACAGCTTGAAAACCAGAATTTTTGACCAAGAAGAATGCAATGATGTTGACTGACCAAAGTCCCAGGGCTGGTGTAAGAGATTCAGTTTAATAACAGGTGTATTTACTATGCAGAGGAAACTGAATTGTTTAGTTATGGGAGAGGAGAGACCACACGCTCGGTGTGTAAGCTGTTTGAGCTCCCAACTGGTCACAGTCTGATTCCCAAAGGTAAACTAAACTGGTTTCTATGAGGCATCCCTGGCCCACTTTGGTACCTGCTGCCTCACTTAACTGCTGGGTCGAATATCATAGGCTATAACAAACTAGCACACACAAAGCATTATATGGCAAAACCAGGTATGTGGAGTCAGGGCCTTGTGGTGGTACTGGACAGGAGGAGCGATCAGCCCAGACCCCTGGAACTATTGCCACTAGCACCTCCCTACAAGCCATCCAAGCCTCTTGTCTACACCTGAATCCAAAATTGGAGAGGTTCAGATTAAAGTCTCTCTGCTGCACCAGGATCTCTGTGAAGTAACCAATTGGGTTAACTGTAATGGAGGGCAGCATTTTGGAGTTGGAAGACACAGTGAAAGTACTCACATCCATATTTGGGCATCCTGCTTGATAACAAGAATACCTAGAGCCCACGTTTTAGGTATAAAAGAGTACACAACTTGGATGAGGAAGGCAACAATGGATTGTACTGCTAGGTTAGGTAGGAAGTTAGCTAAGCCCCTCCTTGTGTGTCGGACACAATCTATGGCAGTAACATTTGGGGTTATAAGGATTGCCATCTGATCAAGGCTGAGGAAAATAGGTTTGCTCCACGTTTTTTGGTGTCTCACGGAGCACTATCACCTTTGCTTTTCATGAAGAACTTGGCCTTCAACATATATCAGAATTCATTGCATTAAGACCGTTGTTACAGTGGATCTCTGTGTGGTATAGTAGTAAGCCATCTTTGAAACAACAGATCATTAAGGATTGTTTATCTTTAGACAATGTGAATGCAATTCCTTGGTTTGGTAATGTCAAATTGAAAGTTACCAGCTGGAGTCCCCCAGATTATTTTCCTCTCCAGAGACAAAATGTCAAAGCAGATCAGGATTGGGTGAAACATTCTTTTTATACCCGTAGGGTGTCCTCAAGGGAAACTGATGAACTGCTGAAACCGCCTGTCCATGTCCATTGAATGTTAAAAACAGTCCCCTCTAAAGAATGTTATCTAACATGGCTAACCAATGTTTATCACCGGCAGCTGTTAACTAGATTTAGGTTTAATCTTTTTATTCCTCTTATTAGCTTCCATAAGCACTGGCCAACTGTGGGCACATTACTTCCGTGTACAGGTGACCATATAGCTGCACAAACACACAAGCACTTTATATTGGTTTATCACCATTATCTCTACAGAGAAAACATTTTTCTTACCTCTTTTTTTAAAGTTTAAACTCACACAAGTCTGGACCGTTGTGTATTGTCTTATGATGCTCATGGACATTCATACTTGCGTGAGTGTTGCCAAATTTTTAAGTTGTGTAATCAAGCTAGGCAAGGCTTGGGACTAGTTTACAGGGCAGGTTTGCTCTGTTGGGGGACTGTACCTGTACCTTTTTGATGATGTGTGGCTTTTTAATAATGACTGTTAATTTGTTATATTGGTTTTTGTACATTTATCATGTGTCCTTTTTTAAACACTTCTTGTCCGTGCTTTTAAAATTTCTAGTCCTACCAGATGCTTATTGTCCAAGACTGGAGGCAACGGTTCCTGGATGTTTATTTACTGTTTTACTGGCTGTTTTCTAGTGTTCATGTTATTATGATGTGCTGTTAATGTTTTTGAGTTTTTGTTTATCTTTTACGGTTTATTCTTAAACTGAGTAAAAATGTATTCTCTCTCTCAACTATGAAAACAAGGACATGGTCATCCGAAAGGAACGTTGACTTGGGGAACTTATCTCGGGATCCCATTGCATAATGATCTCTCTAGCCTACACCCTCCAGGTGCGCAACAGTGGAAATTATATGACAAGGTCAAGCAGGACCTCAGAGAGCTCAAACTTTAATATACGCTCTTATATCCGCAAAAACGCAAAGTGATTTATGCCTCAAAATCATTTTTCTTTGATACCCCGGAGGGGGACTGGGCAACAGAACAACTTACCTCTGGAGCAGTTAGATCCTCCCTTTGAGCTCGATGGGTGGGCTCTTGGGTCTCTAAGGGTGAATATGCAGGCCCTAGCCAAACAGATAACCAAAGGGGCTGTAGGAAATTCCCCAGATGGAAATGCTTGATGTCTAAGACACATGTATCTTCTGACTCAGTAGAAGTCCCAACTGACCACCTACACAGCTTGGACACAAACACAGCTCTGAGGAGATCAACTTTCCTCGTCTTTTTGACTCAGAGACCCCCAATGGCCTGAAAGAAGTTTACTGATTCCATTATTATTAACCTGTCATAACCAGTGTATCCTTTAAAATGCTGCTTAAGTTTAGATTAAGTTGGGAGACTCTGCTTGGATTATACCAAGTTTTGTTGGGGGGGCAAAAGATGCTTCTAGGTTAAAGTACGGGGTGGGGGAGGAATGCAAAAGGGGAGTTACTCAAGTTAGCCCAACCTGGCTTGATACTCTTTAAGAATTTAGGGCCTGATTTATACTTTTTGGTTTAAAACTGCACTAACGCAGTCTTGCACCAAAAAGTTCAGCACCGGCTTGCACCATTTCTGAGCACCCGCTGGGCACCATATTTATGGAATGGTGCAAGCCAGTGCAAAGGTTGGGCTAGTTTAAAAAAAATTACATTAGCCGGGTGGGGTTGGCGGTATGGAAGAAGGGGGTTTTGCTCCAAAAAATTACATTAGGCAGGTTAGAGTAAAAAAAAAAATGACTCTAACCAGCCTAGCGTCATTTTCTGATGCAAAACCATCCATACCACATGGCTCCTGTCTTAGAAAAGACAGGAGTCATGCCCACCACCCCAACGGCCAGCACAGGGGACCAGGGTCCCCTGGGCATGGCCATTGCACCCAGTGCCATGTAGGGGGTCCCATTTCAGGGCCCCCAATGGCACTTTAAAAAAAATACTAACCTGTACTTACCTATACTTACCTGGGATGGGGTCCCCATCCGCCGCTGTCCCTCTGATGTGGGTGGGGGTGTCCCTGGGGCCTGGGGAGGGCATCTGTGGGCTTATTCCATGGTGTTCCACAATAGAAGTAGGCCCACAGGTCCCCTAATGCCTGCCCTGACCCAGGCGTTAAATAATGGTGCAAAGCAAGCTTTGCACCATTATTTGACCCCTCCTCCCCACAGTGCGTGATTTTAGCACGGGGGATAAATATGGCGCTAAGTCCATAGAGTCATTTTTTGCACGGGAGTGCCTACTTTGCATCTCATTGACGCAAAATAGGTTTCCACATCCAAAAAATGACTTTAACTCCATAAATTTGGTGCGAGACGAGTCTAACGCAAAGTATAAATATGGAGTTAGTTTTGCACCGAATTTGCGTAAAAGAAATGATGCAAATTCCGCGCAAAACAAGTATAAATATGCCTCTTAGTTATGGTTCACTCAGTTTTGCTCAAGAGGACAGTTACCATCTGGGGTGATGCATCACTTCAGTTTCCCTACATTGTTCACCTATCATGACCCCAAGGGCCCCCACTTACTACCAACCTTCAGCACTGACTGTCTCACTGCCATGCATGAGGTTACAATTATGACATAGAATGTAAACGGCCTCAATTACCAAATTAAGTGCACCAGGGTCCTACACTTTGCAAAATTATATGTTCTGGCAGTCCTACTAACCCAAGAAAACTCATAGGTAGTTAATGACTGCTTTCTTCTAGCTCACTACGGGTATGAGAGCTGTGAGAGGGTTAAGCATAGATTAATTAAGTGACTGTTGTGGCTCACCCTGACAAGGATTGTGGTTGTGGCTTTAGCTGGGCACACACCTACAACCCAAAACACAGTTTCTCACAAGAGGGCTTTGTTCATCCCCCTTCAACACCTGACACGACCAAAAGTTGCACCCTTCATATTTGGGGGACAACCCCCACCCAGATATAACAAGCTCTAGTTAAACTTTGGTCTGGCAGTCGCCAAATGAAACACAGCATGGACGTGGGGTGCGCAGCAGGTACCGGAGGTGACTGAATGGAAGAACAATATGGATTGGTGCATGTTAGTGGAAATAAAAATATATGCGGGTTGATGTCGCCCACGAAATGGGAAAAAATCTTTGGAGGGATTGTGAGTTAGCCCTTGTGAGGAACTTTAGGAAAACTGAGCTTGGGAACAATGGGCTTGTAAATGCGTTATTTTAAATTACCCAGCACCCTTGACAAACTCTTTCAAGCTAGCCTCATGGAATGTTCTAACTATACACCGGCCATTTGATTGATGGTATTGTGCTGCCTTTCAACGTGAACCTTCAATAAAAAGATTAAATAATCTTTAAAAAGTGTTCCTTTTGTCAAATGACAGATGTAGCGACACATGTAACTAAAAACGAAGATCGCCCCATTGTGTGCTTGTTGAAGTATTTTTTTGGCGCCACAATAGCACTTTAATTGCTGATTTATGGCTTTATTCCGAGATACGTTGATGCCTAAGCCTGTCATAAAACAAAGGCCCATTGATTTTTACTAATCGCTTCTGTGTTCATCTGTTTTACTTTTTTTGTTCGCAAAGTAAGGATTTGTGGACATACTTTACAAAAAGTATCTATTATGCAAAATGTTGATGCGTTAAGGTCAGCACTTTCAACACAAACCTAATTTATGTCTTAATTCGATGCACTTTTTTTTTGCGAATGCAACTTAGGGCCATATTTATACTTTTTGACGCAAAACTGCACCAACGCAGTTTTGCGTAAAAAATCTGCGCCGTCTAACGCCATTTTGTAGCGCCGTGCGGGCGTCAAATTTATACTTTGACGTACGGCGGCGCAACCAACAGGTGGGAGTCATTATTTCGTGACGCACACAGCGGCGTCAAGTCGTAAAGGAAACCAACGTAAAGGCGACGCACATCACTGTGGGTCGATTTACGACAGCGCAATCCGGAAAGCGCTGTTTTTTTTCACGCTATTGCGTTACATTTTTGCGCGAAAACTGCCCTTTCAGCAGAGGAGAGCCAAAATGGATCCCAGATGCCACAACAGACCCCAGGAGGATGAGAGCAGACCAGGAACCAGCCAGGAGGATCCATACAGGAACCAGGAATAAAAAAAAAAAAAAAAGAAAGTGTCGCTTCAGTGAAGAGGAGCAGGAAATCCTGGTGAAAGAGGTGACGGAACACCAGCACCAACTTTTCATCTCCTCTAAATTGCCACTCAGTAGGAGAGAGGCCATATGGAAACAAACAGTGGACAAGATCAACAGTGTGGCTGAAGAACGCCGCACAGTCACTGAGTGTAAGAAACGCTGGCATGACTGCAAACGTAGGACAAAAGAGAAAATGGCCAGGAACAGGAAGGCAGCAATGCAGACTGGAGGGGGGAGTCCAGCACAACAGGAGGCCCTGGACCACATGGAGGAGATGGTCGCAGCCGTCATCCCGGAGGAGATCGTCACAGGGATTCAAGGACAGGACAGCGCAGACTACCACGACACAACGCACATGCAGGGTAAGTCACATGTGGAAATAAATTGCAATAATGGGGACTGTAAGCAGGGGGGGGGATACCTACTACACAATGCATGTAAGTCAGCACATATATGAAGTGGCATGGGTAAAGGGGCACGGCAGGGGGGCATGCCCAGCACAGACTGAAGCTGGGGCACGACAAAATACAGCACCAACAACAGTCCCATGGGGCCATCCTGTAATTACAACAATAGAGCCAAGGGAAAGCAGCGACAGGTGGGGAGGCCACTACGTCAAACTCACATCCAGGCACTTGTATAGCAAAATCTATCCTACATCAACTAGGTCCCTATTAGTAATGCATTAGCCAAAACAACTACTGCAATGTAACTGCCACAACAGTTGACAATAATACCTCTCATCTCTGTGCAGCTATAGTACCAAATGGCAGGAACCTCCCCATGGAACTTACATACCTAAATTAGGGGGCGAGGATGACATCCGCAACTATTCATAGAAATAAGACAAAGGCACCAGTACACTCAAATGCCGAATGTCCATACCTGACACATACATAAGCCAAACTAAACAGCAATAGGAGCCACACAGCACTAACGACACATACATGCTGCATACGTCAGGGTCCCTCACGTGCCTGGCTAACAAGGCTACATCACTAATGTCATACTGCTCAGACAACACCTGAGGAGGGGACACAGGCAACTGGTCACTGAAACACACCTGCAAAGTCTGACAACCAAATAGGACATTCATACGATAAACAGGCCAATCCAATTAGACACACATGACCCAACATCATCTTCAAACATCAACAATGTTTACATCCATACCACATCCTAACATTGACATGCATAGGTAATGCCACGTAACATGTACAGTTCATGCAATGTGAATAAAAAGTGTATGGGGCAGGTCCTGAGAGGCAAGTGTGCTGGCAGGGCAGTCACAACACCCACAGTCAGTCAAAGTGTATTGTGGCAAGTGTAACGTATAATTTGCGCATTAGCCTCAGGCTGGAGGCCTTTGTGCATCTTACCCTGAATGTACTTATACTCATTTGCTCACATCTAAGAGCCTCAGAGCACTTTGCACTAAATGATTCTCATTGCCCTTCCTATCAGCTAATTTAGCAAATAGCCAGTCCTAAGGTGTTGTCAATTAGTCAAATCACACTGTTTTGCCTACTTCTGCACTGGAGTTTGCCAGAACATATTCACTCTGTGCCCCAGTCAAGGATACAGTCTGGTACGTTGCTGATAGATGTGGTAGGGGTTAAGGTTTGGCATTCCTGCGTAGGGAAACTTTGTCATCACGATGACATATGACTTATAAAATCACTTCCTTGTCCCAAGATATACAAGAGGGAGTTTCCAAACAGAGAAACACAACTAGATGCTGCCTGCCTTGCTGCTGATGCACAACCAGATCACAGGCCATTCCTCTGATATGAGGGATGATGTCTCCCCAGTGATTCCGACAGGCAAGCTCCAAACTCAACATGCTGTGCTATACATAGAACAAGCAGAGGGAGAGTAGAAACTGTTAGGCACCATGATAGCTGTGTACTAATGTATTACTCTCCTGCGGACTATTTCAATTCTAACAGTGTGTATTGTTTGGGTTATTGTGGCTCACACCTAAATTTCAAGAAGTCAGTTGTACAATGAAACCTCATATTAAACAAATACTGGCTTTCTCATTTGTGTATGGGAACATACCGGAAAATACATAATTGTGTAGGATCTGAGTGACCACCACTTCCCTGAGGAGTTCCAAAGATGTCATGCGCTCGGATGTCTAAACATTCCTTTGATGTGGGAGACCAGATGCATTGCTAGTTAGTCTGAGCAAAATGAAATATCAGGGTGACAGAGTCAGTTACAAGTGGGTCAGACTTAGTCCCCCACACCATTAGCTATCCTGCTGCCTAGAAAGCCAGTAATCACATGTAGGATAATGAGAGCCCACCCAACAAAATGTCCCTCCATAACAATAGTTAAACACCGAGGGAGGAGTAGGACAAAAACACGCCTATTCCTAAATAATTACAAAGCAACACCTAGAGGCGATCAGGCAGACATGTCTGATAGCTCCATATCATACATGTGACACACAGGTGGGCCATAGGCCTACAACAATGCCCTATGACGGACAGCAGATACCAAGAGTATGCACGAATGCAACATAGAACCCCTCAGGGCCGACCTGGCTGCCTACCATCGTGATGTGGCTGCCATTCTGAAAAACCAGCAGGCCCTCCTTGCTGCAGTACTGCCCTTCATAACTCGACAGGGATCAGCCCCAGGGATGTCTGCCTCCATGTCTTCTAACACTGAGGTGTGTGTTGCCCCTTCACAACCAACAATAACAAGGACACACCAGGTAACACACACATCAGAAGAAGAAGACATGGAACAGATAACATTCACACGCAAGAGTACCCGGAAGCCCTAGTCCCTGCACCATGGCCTACTCTGACCAAGGTCCTACGTTTTGTCAAATGCCAGTCTCACTACAACTACACTCAATGACTGTTTGGCAATCCACTGTATGACTTGTCCCCATTGCCAGTGAATGTCTCTCTCCTACTATTTGGCAATTCCTGTCCCTCTGCACTGTCTGTGACATCACCCCAGCATGTCAGGAGCATCATCCACACCCCTTCTGTAGGATCACCATGTAATTATGCACCAGAACGGACTCAGCAAACATGGTGAATGGACAATTTGCACTACACCACCTATAAATAAATATCACTTGCACACCTATTGTGTCTCTGTGTTATTTCACACTTCAACTGTGCAGTACATAACTCCAAAGTGGCTGTGTGGCAACCATGTAGATTCTCTATACTACTGTCCTGATTTCATGTAAACTGAAACATCTGTGCAGTGGCCAGGATTGCATCATAGCCTTACCATACTGAGGAAAATAACTGATGAAGGGACTAAGCACACACAATCATGCTGTGTTGGACAGAATGATGCACCATCTATAGCTATTCTAGACAACTAATGGTGCCTGAGAAATGTAGGCACCATGCAATACTTAAATAAGAAAAAAAGCCGTAAAATGTAAGGAATCATTAACAAATTACACTGCATCAATCACCCTTAGGGAGTATACTTCCATGAAGGAAAGTCATGCTGAATCAGTACACACATGAAGTAGGTCAGCAATGACAGCAACAACACAAGAGTGTGAACAATTCCTCATCTACAAAGATTTCCCTGAACTTCACACTGCTGTCCGACCTATCTATTTACCCACAATAACAAGTCTGGAAGCACTCTTTGTGAAGTAGGATACATACCGAAACAAACCCTTGGTGATCAATGCACACTACCAATGGTGGGTCTCCCACATGGTGGATACTTACCAAGTTAGCACACGGGTAGCTGGCATGTTAAACCTCAATATCCTGGGGATAGCGAGCATAGGACACAAATGTCATACTAAAACATTCTGCTACACTGATGTCAAGGCCATGATAATGTAGCACCTAACGCATCATGTAAAGGGTTAACTACATTTTTATTTCAATGAAGTAATAAAAGAGGCAACTAAGGGAAAGGTAAACCTACACTAATCTAACCTGACTACTACTAACCCACAACTGTCCCTAACTAACCTAAGCTAAACTTACTCTACACATGTAACGAAACGATCTAAACATCAACCCCCCACCCACCATTATGAGACAAGACACATGCAGGACAACACTTACTAACCTACACACATACTATACTATCCTAAACAAACATATATATATATATATATATTTTATATGTTTTAATTAAATTTTTTTTTTTAAACAGGAATCCCAACATTGCCCCCCACCCACCCACCCACACACAAATATAAGATAGAAAGAAGAAGGACCCCCCACCCTCTTCCCTAACACTAACTAAGCTATTTACCTATACTTATCCTATAACTAATCCCCAAAACCCAACTAACAGTATAAAATAGGAAAGAGGTGAGAGGGGAGGGGTAAAAGTTCAAGAGGGCAAAAGTACTACAGATTTGCCCTCCGTAGTGTGCGCCTGATGGAGCGGACCTTCTTTTTGACATAATTCATGTCCTCCATCAGGTTGTCCACCTTTTTCACCAACTTGTCCAATTTTCGGGACAATGCCAGGAAGGCAGCTGGGTCCACAGGAGGGTCTGTGCTGGTTTGCGTGCCGGCGGAGGTTGATGTTGTGGCAGGAGTTGTTTGGCCACAGGACAGTCCTGCTACCACCACACAGCTGGGTCCAGGTCTGGAGGAAGATGCAGGGTCCATTGCTGAAGACGTTGCTGGGTCCACTTGGGCAGACCTGGTGGATGTGGTGTTGGTGGTTGATGGTGGCACTGTAGGGGGAGCCTGTGGTGTGGCCCACCACGCCCCGGAGGCCCGATCTGAATGGTACTTGCGGGCCATCCTCCGATACCCACACTGCACCTGCAGGATGTGCCTGTATCTCATCGCACGGCGCTCAAAATGGTTGCGATCTGCGGCACTCAGGTTTGCAGCTGTGAAGAGAAAAGGCAAATATTTAGCCTTGGATTTGCATTGGGTGGAATAGCACAATGGGTTATTTGTCCATTACTAGAAATTTATTGGTTGCAGCAATTGTCACAACATAGTTCACGGAAAGGCTCAGAGGAAGTACATGTGAAACATGCATACAAAAGGGCATATCACACCTAGCATATCCATGTCTCTACATGATGGATGACATCACCCTAAACTACTCATCCAAATCATACCTAAGGCATTTGACATCATGGCAGCACCTCTTCCGCATACTGACTTCACTACATATGTCACTCTATGTGATAACAATCACACTCCTCACTCAATGCCATTTGGAATTAGTTGTGTGCTAAGATTGAACCCATGGGCCATAAACAAATGTCAACACTAGGGGCCAGATGTAGGAATTTGGAAAATGCAACTAGCAATTTGCAATACAGAACGGTGTCTCTGACACCGTCTGCGAGTCGCTATGGGGTTGCTAAGACCCACCTCATGAACATCAATGATGTGGGTTCCAAGTTGCGCTACCTTAGCGACTATGGGCACTCACTGGGATGGAGGCCTGCTGGGAACAGCAGACCTCCATGGACGTGACTGCTTTTAACTAAAGCAGGTTATTATTCCCCAAGTGTAGGCCGTTTACCTGAAAGGAAAATGAGCTGCACTTAGTAAAAAATTACAACAACTTCAATTTTGGATTATTTCACGGTAATTAGTGGTCCCTTAGACCACTGGCTGTTTTGTACAGGATTATTTAGGTCCACTCACAAAGGTGAAGGGTTACAATGGGGACCCCTTCCAGTTAGCAAGTGGGTTACCATCCACTTCAAGTGGATGATAACTGCGACTCACTTTGCAACCACGTACTCGGTTGCAAATGGAATTGCCTACCACTGTGAGTTGCAAGTAGGTCTGGAAAACCCCTTCATATTTTGCATTTGGAAAAGCATTTTGCTAATATGTTCATGATCACCAAATACATTTCGGAATAGGAAACAGACGTTTGCAACTCACAAACAGAAATGTATGACATTTGCAACTTGTAAACAGTTTGCTACATCTGGCCCTAGGTACTAACTCAAGTCACAAAAGGTGTCAAGTACGTGTAACATACTGGTTGCTACAGTCCTAGGTACCCTGTTTCACAGTAACATCCCAGTATTTGTGGGTGGTATGGGAGGAACAACCAACAATCCCATGTTCAATGCACACCCAGGAGTGTATAGAAAGTTCAACAAGTATGTGCCTTCACACACAACACCTATGAAGGGCTAGCAACACGTTGTAGTCAGCCAAACATTGACACATCCCAGGTCCACACATGTCAAAATGATATGACTTAGGCCAACATGACATACTATCAGTGAGGCATGTTTTACAACACACACAGAGGAGGTAGAACACCCAGGCCCATATTTATACTTTTTTAGCGCCGCATTTGCGTCGTTTTTTAACGCTAAATCGGCGCGAAGTTTCAAAATGCAATTGCATTTTGGAAGTTTGCGCCGATTTAGCGTAAAAAAACGACGCAAATGCGGCGCTAAAAAAGTATAAATACGGGCCCCATTCTCATGATTCGACAGAACACCTAGGCCATTGCACTCAAGTCACACACACTTCTAGTTCACCTTGTGGAAGTACATGCCCCCGGAAGATCCGACCTACAGTGTACACAGTCCATCCTCAACTAGGAAGAAGCACTTGTCATCAAAGCCATGTGCCTAAGCTATCTGGGAGACTGTCAGTCTGATATGCAGACTCAGTTCATGCCAAGTCCCTGACCAAGTCTAACATTGACCAGTGTATTCCAAATGAGTCATCCCATTCCCCATTGCCGCCCAACTGGAATGACCTACAGCCCCTCAATCTGAGAGATGGCTAGGTATTGCTTTACAGAAACATAAGTCCTATTTGATATCACACTAAAACAACAATGCCAATGAACGGCCAGCGCATCAAATCATGAATTCTCTTGAACACACAGTAATCCATCATGCTTCATTACCAAACAATGAAAATAGCACTCAGGCGACACTCACTGTAGGTATCGGGGTCGTCAAAATGTGCCACCTCTCCCACGGTGTACGGGGCTGGTCCACCTGTAAAGCATGAAAGGAAGAATATACTCAGACTGGGTGAACTGACAAATAATTTCAGTTACAATGACACTGTGTGAATATGACATGGTCATGATAGACTTTCCCACATGCTCATACTGCATGGATGACTTTGTATTCAACATTAACATTGGATGAGTCTCCTGCTACAGGTACACACCCTACTACACACATGCAGTGGCCATGACAGTCATGTGTCGTCCAAGTTAACCCTCCATTAGTATGCCCCAACAATAATGTTATCCATACATCTCAGCATGTGCATCCCAGAGAGACATTCCAAAACTGGTTCCATGAGGACTGCATGACCACTCACAATCAAACAGGCTAGGTGGACATGTTCAACACACAGCAACCACACACACATGTGACATATGTGTGGCCAACATATCTAACTTCATGTGACGTGAAGGCAACACACATGTATAGCATCATCATGGGTTTCAAATTTTCTGTCTAGCTATGGCGTCTACATATGTAGGTATGTTGTTTCTACATGACTTACTCACTGGCCATTATGACCTGTAGAATACAAATAGAGCCGTTAACGTGTTGCTTGTCTGACACAAATGCAACACTACATTACATACAGCTACTGGCATCTGGTATGTGTTGCAAAAATGAGCCATCTGACTGCTAGCATTGGTCTTCATACACATTCTGCAACAAATACACATTAGGGCACATATGTATACCTTTGTAGCGCATCATTTGCATAATTTTGTCACGCAGAGAGGGGGCAAAATAGCAAAATACAGATAGATGTTGCAATTTGCTGCTGTTATTGCGTGAAAATGTGTAGCAAAAATGGGGATATATGTGTATAAACATGGGCCTAGGTTTCCCTAGCATTACACACAGTCAGCTACTTATTTAGGAGATTGGGTAACAATCATCACATGTTCCCACACAGATTTTGATTATTCCCATGTAATTGATTTGTACTCACCAACATGGCCACCAATCCGGATTCCCAGGTGGTCCAGCAGGTCCTGTTCCCTGGTGATCAGATCTGCCCAGCGGTGCTTCAATTGATGGACATTGCGCATGCTCCCGGAGACCCGGACCAGGTGATGGCGCACCTTCTCCCACCGGATTTTCCTAGCCTCCGTGTGATACCCCTGTATCACACGGCCCCCAGCCTCCAGCATCAGTGGGAGGAAATGGCTAACTAGCCATATGAATCCCCCCAATTCATCTTCACCCATCCTGGACAGGCGAGGCCTTCCTGACATATTGACTGCTAGAAAAATGGACAAATGAAATAAGAAAGTAAAAGTGGGAAATGGGGAAAGGTAGAGGTGTGAAGGAAAAGGAAAAAGGAGAAAAATAGCCCAACTAACCCCCAAAACTATGCTACCCACAACAGACTCCCACAGACAATACAAACAATCACAGGAATAGACAAAACAAGACTAAACAGACTGAGACAATGTTATGCAACAAGAATAGATTCACAAAAAAGACAAAATACAAGGGACACAGGACACAAAATCAGTAAAACACAGGACAACACCTTTCACACAACCACACAGTCTAGATAAATCTGAGACTGCAAAGTGAAAGTGAACGTTAACTCCCAGTACAGATTTAGTAAACAGGATATCCTATTACATCACTTCCTGCAGAAAATGGCCGCCGTTTTTATTTTCCCGTTATGCGTCATATTTTCACGCATACACAATTGTGCGTAAAAAATTTTTTACGCATTACATTGCACATGATGCTGAGTCAAAAAATATGATATGAATATTAATAATTTTTGAATGTACATGAGATGACCAACATATTGTCCATGTAGCGTCAATTTTTCCACGCATACATCATGGGCGTCATTTTTTTCCACGTACAGTAGTGCACATGATGCTGAGTCACAAAATATGATATGAATATTAATAATTTTGGAATGTACATGAGATGACCAACATATTGTTCATGTAGCGTCAATTTTACCACGCATACATCATGGCCGTCATTTTTTTCCACGTACAGTAGTGCACATGATGCTGAGTCAAAAAATATGATATGAATATTAATAATTTTTGAATGTACATAAGATGATCAACATATTGTCCATGTAGCGTCAATTTTACCACGCATACATCATGGGCGTCATTTTTTTCCACGTACAGTACTGCACATGATGCTGAGTCAAAAAATATGATATGAATATTAATAATTTTTGAATGTACATGAGATGACCAACATATTGTTCATGTAGCGTCAATTTTACCACACATACATCATGGGCGTCATATTTTTTCCACGTACAAGAGTGCACATGATGCTGAGTAAAAAAAAAATTATGATGTAAATTATACTTTGATGGCTAAATATGTGAAACTTTTGGATACATTTAGATTTGACTCTGCATTCTGTGCACTCATGTACGTGAACAAATTATGACGCCCATGCTGTATGCGTAGAATTTGGAGCAAATTTTTCCTTATGTCTTCATGTTTTGAACTTTGGAAAGGTGATTTGTCATGGTCAAACGGTGCTATGTGATACACATTTGTGTTTGGATATGACACATGTCCGTTGTTGTATGTATAGAAGGCATTCACACTGTAATGTTTTGGATACGTTAACTAATGTATTGACCATATTTGTCTACATATTTTGGGTAATTGCAGATGGCTATTTTGAAATGATGGATGGGATACCATGATGTATTCCTTCTCCAAAATGTGTCCACAATTATGATGGTGATGCTTTTATCTGTAGTCCTAACAGGGAGTGCAATAGTCACTTACAGTTTTTATGGGGCTAACCATGTACCATTATGATTTTGTGTTTCTGATTTGTGTTGGACTTTTGACATGTAGCCCACACATGTGCCTTATGTTCACAAGTACAAGATTATTGTAGGTTTGGGGGCGGTAGAGGTGGACTTAGGCCCCCAGCACCCTAGGATTTGACCATCCAGAATAGCTACTGTATCCATGGGTTTTATTTATTATATCATGGCAAACCTGCTGCAGCAGGCTAATGTAAGGCCATATGGTATGAAGGACTGTTGACCATTCATTCATCTCATTAGCCCATTTGACGTTTGCAGTAATGATGAATTGGAGCAAACTTGCATACCTTTTTCCAATGACTATGTTTGCAAGACTCTGAGCGTTCCTGATGTGCCAAGGAGAATAATTTTGTTGTTGTCTGTGTCCCTTTCTGCATAAACTGGTTTAGTGGCATGTTACATTCTTCCTGCTAGGTTCTAACTGGGACACAACTGTGATGGTCTACTTTCAAATATTAGGTTGATTGTATGACATATGTGTACATGTGTGTTGGAATGTGGATCCACTATCACCTGTCTGGGTGTATGTTGTCACTGTGACTTCAAGGTCTCCTCCTGAGTTAGTGGCAGCTGATGTTGTTCCAATTGTGTATTGCTCATATCACACACTTGAGAGAAGCCATTGATGACATGGTCACGTACACATGGATGGTCCCACCCTGTCTCTGAACACGTGTGATGTGACTTTCAAATGATCTCAAATTTTGGGCTGGATGAGAGACTGTCTCAGGTGTTTGGATCCGGCATGTATAATTGCCACATTTGTACTCCTGTTGGCCTCTGTGTTTTGTAATGTATCATGTCACATCCTACCCTCTGTGCATATATTTGTGATATTTATTTTTGGTGTGATGAATGTTATAGCATTCTTGCTCAATGAGACGACATTCTTCTTCAGCGATTTCAAACTAACGGTGGTCAGAAATGCATAGGCCAAAGCATGATGTGGTGTTGGTTATCTGTGTTTATTTACAAGTGTGGAATACAAGTTATTATGATACATTAAGAAAAAATTTTATTTACAAGCTGTTGGCGCCTACGCACTCCTGCTGCCGTGTTAGGTTGTTCCCCCTCCTGTTGCAGGCCAGCATCCTCCTCTTCGTCATCCTCAGGCATGTCTGGGTCCAGGTCAAGGAGGGGAATATTCCTTTTTACACAAATATTGTGCAATATGGCACAAGTGAGTATGATCTTACAGACCATCTCTGGGGAATAGAGTAGGCTACCGCCAGTGATGTCAAGGCAGCGGAACCTAGACTTTAGGATCCCAAAGGTCCGCTCCACAACGCTGCGTGTCCTCTTGTGGTCGTCATTGTATGCCCGCTCAGCAGCAGTATTTGGGTTCCCAAATGTTGTCATTATCCAAGGCTGGATGCCATACCCCTGATCAGCTGAAAGAGAAACACAGAATGGGATCAATTAGATGTAGGAGGCACTGTTGTACGGATCTTTGATGGCAGTAGTTGTGTTGTGTTGTCTGTGACTCTTTTGTGTACTAATGTGACAACCTATGGTTGTTGGTGAAAACTTTTGCATTGAGTTTTTTTCCTTGGCTGAGCAAGTGTTTGTTGGCTAACTGTTTGTCAGCAGGATGTATTGGTTTCTCCAGTACAGTGTGCCCTCCCTTGCATTGTGACTTGTGATACAGGTGTCCGTGTGTCCTCGCTGGGGGTGTGATGATAGTTCCATGCAGAGTTGAAACATGAAAGTGTATTTTAAACGTTCATATGAACATACCCAGGCCATCCCATACCTTTAAACTTATGCATTGTATTAGTGTACAGGTTATTGTGAGACTTCCAATTTGCAAGGTGACATTTAGGCTACCACAGTCATTAATGTCTTCACACTAAGCTGTACAGTAAATTACAATGTGTGACAGGTTCAATGGTGACTTCTGAAACATGGCTAGTGATGTGAGTACCTCAGTGTGTTCCTGGCTAGGTGTTGCTATTGTGGTGTATGTGTTGTTTGTCCTAGAGGGTTTCTGAGCAGTGTGTATATGAGTTTGGTTTTTGTCCTTACCAACAAGTAGTCCATTGCCATATCGTCCATCCTGGAAGTGTTGGTTGATGGTGGAGTGACGGAAGATGAATGCGTCATGTACACTCCCAGGATATTTAGCCACAATATTGCTGATCAGTCCTTGGTGATCGACTATGGCCTGCACGTTGATTGAATGTGTGTGCTTCCTGTTGCGGTAGAGGTGTTCTGTTGCAGCAGGTGGCACAAGGCGTACGTGTGTGCAGTCGATTGCACCAAGGACGTGCGGGAAGCCACTGATGGCGTAGAACCCCTGTTTAGTTTCCTGCTGCATCTGCAGTGTGTTAGGGAAGCAGATGTGGCGGGGTGTCAGGCGAATGATGGCATCCAGTACTTTAGGCAGGAATGCGGAGAAAGATGGTTGTGATATTCCACCAACCAGGGCACCAGTTGTCTGAAACAAGCCACTTGCCAGCAGGTGAAGTACGGCAAGCAGCTTTGTTTCTGTTGGGATAGTGCGGGGAGTCACTAAAGTGGGGGCCAACTGCTGTTCAATATTTCTCAGCAGCTGCTGAATGGCCTGCCAGTTCAACCGGTACCTCTGGATGATGTCTCGTTCCCTGAGGCCATGCAGGGTTGTTCTTGGGCGGAATATCCTCTCCTGCCTTCTGCGCTGTCTTTGGGGTCCCTGCTGTTGTTGTTGTAGCTGCTGTTGTTGCTGCAGGGCTCTGCGTCTACGTGCACGCTGAAGAAAAAGCACCTCCATGTCTCCCTGTTGCTGCTCTGCTGCTCTGCTGCTCTGTTGTTTGTTCTGTGTGTTCTGATTAAGTACAGGTGTGTTTGCCCCATTTTAACGCCTGCCCTGACCCAGGCGTTAAAATTTCACGTTATTCGTGCTTTGCGTGATTTTTTTGCGCCGCCTACCGCGCGGGAGTCATTTTTGCCCGGAAGCATAAATATAACGCGCGGCTGTGTGCGTCGGTTTTTGGACGGGAACGCCTACCCTGCATGTCATTAACGCAGGGCGGGGTGCCGCTTCCAGAAACTGACGCACATTGCGCCATTTTCCTTTTGCGCCGGCTCGGGCGTCAGGGTTTAAATATGGGGCAACGTTTGCGCTGAATGTGCGTCAGAATTTTTGACGCACATTCGGCGCAAACGGAGTATAAATATGCCCCTTAATTCTGCTAATGGCGTTATGTACAACCAATGGCTCCTGTTAAATCATTATTAGTAGTAGTAGTAGGAACGAAAAGCACCTACATGTCATTGCATTATTAGAGTGCTCTTTTTTTCCCCTGTAGGACTGGACTGTTTACTTTTCATGCTGTAAATTATAAGCAATAGGCATAATCAATTTTACACAAAAAACAATTTTATATAAGATACAATAAACCGCACACCTATAAGCAAGGAAGTGTGCTTTATTATGAACACTTAGGGCCCGATTGCAAATTTGGCTGTCTGGGGACCGCCATGGTGGCTGTCCGAGAGCCACTTTGTTGGGGGCCCGACTGCTGTGTTACGATGTTGGCGGTTTGCTTAATTAGAGACCGCTGGAGTACCGCAGACACCGCCAGTCATCTGCCAACCACCTTGACGGTGGCTGGGAAAAGCAGCCGTCACAGGGCAGTATAGGCAAGGGTACCGCCATACACCTTAAGATGTGCTGTTCCTCGAAGCTGACTGTGGTGGGCTAGCTCCCTCATTTCCTTGTTTTCCCTTCAGTCTCCTGTGTGGGCCTCCCCATCCAGGGCCCCCATCACAGCAGCATCTTCACCCCTGAAACAAAAATACAGGTAAGTACAATTTGCACTTTTCTGCCATTGACTGGATTGGGCATATATGGCCCAGTCTTCAGCAATGGAATTGTACATTGTTGGAATTTTTTCCTTATGCAGGGTCATCCCCAGTCTTTTTGCCTCCTTCCTCCTATTTTTTCTGACCTCTTGCTATTGGCTCTAGGACTCTGAACACTTTATCACTGCTGAGCAGTGCTAAAGTGCAGGTGCTCACCCATCTAAAGTTGGTATGATTGGCCTTTACCTGATTGGCACATTTAATTTACCTGTAAGTCCCTTGTACAGTGGTATCTCTATACCCAGGGCCTGTAAATTAAATACTGCTAGTGGTCCTGCAGCGCTGCTTGCGCCACCCACTGAAGTAGACTTTCAAACCTGCCTCAGGCCTGCTAGCACAGGGCCTGTGTGCACAGTTTTCTGCTGCGGGGACCTGGCATCTAACTTTACTTGCCAGTCCAGGAACTCCCCTTTTACTACATGTAAGTCACCCCTAAGGTACGCCCTATCTGGCCCTATGGGCAGGGTGCCATGTATGTAGAAGACAGGATATGTGCCAGGTTGCGTGGCCTGTCCTGGTAATGACAAACAGCCTAACTTGGTGTCTCACTGCTGTGAGTGCTGCCTTCTCATAGGATTGCATTAGAAATGCCCTGCCTTTTGTGTAAGGGGTATTGTCTGATTTATGAGGGGAAGCGTAGGCGTGTTTGGTATGGTTGTGATAATAAATGCTGATTACTGGGGTAGGTGTATTTTTTATTATTATTACAGAAATTCCACTTCTAGAAAGTGCGCATTTATCTGTGCTTATGACTCTAGTGTTTTTCAGCTTGACTCCAATCCACGCCTGGGCAGAGTGACATTGGGGCTTTGTGCATACATTTCAGACACCCTGTACACAGGGAGGGTGGAGGTGTCACAGAGGTGCATCTGCATTCCTGGGCTGAGAGAAGGGATAGGCGGGGCACACCTACATTTGTAAAGGCTGTGCCCTGGCCTCACACAATAGGGTTGTTTACCCCCCAGTGATGTTTGGAGCCTGTGATGCAGGGGAGAAGGGGCTCTCCCAGAACCAGTTGTAACTGGCTGGAACCTCCTCTCCATACCATTGCAAAACATTGTAAAGACTGAGTAAAAGTACAGGAGAATTTTCCCCACAATTTGGAGACAATATGAATCATCTTGGAATTGGACACAGAAATGCTGGAAGGACTCACCAGGAACTGCCATGGACTGCTGCTGCTGTGCTGACCTGTGACCTGCTTGGTCACTGTAAAGGACTTGCCACTTGCTGCATCCACTTTGTGCTAGCCTGTTGCTGGGCCCCTCCACCTGTGAGCCCTTTTGCTGGACTGCTGTCCCCCAGGGGCAGGGTGCTATGGCCCGACCCCTGCATCCACTTTGAAGCACGAGGGGTGCTTCACCTTTTTGCTGAAATTAAGCACTTGGGAAAGTGCTTGCTGGGGCATTTCTTTAGCACTTGGAAGCGCTTCCCCTTCCTGATGCTGGGCGCCCTAAAAAGCATTTCTTCATTTCTGCATAAAGAAATCACAGCTGCGACCCGGGCTTTATTGGTGGTTCAAGTGCTTTTGTAAAAGCGCGTACTGATGCCCCAAATCACCGCCGCAGCCCGGGGGAGCTGCCTCAACTAAGCGCGAGCGAGCGCGCTGCCGCGTGCCCCGGGGGTACAAGAAGATCCAAGTAACAGCCAAAATGGAGCAAGAGCACTCCTGTCATGCCCCCGGGGTGAAGCGCGCTCCATGGAGCGCCCACGGGGCACAGGCAGGAACCTACATTGGTGCCTGCCCCTTTCTGATGGCCAGACGGGCCACTGAGTGCTGTTGGAGCCGGTGGGTGGGGAAAGAAGCCTCATCGGAGGCTCCCTCGCCCCACCGGGACCCTTTTGGATTCTTCTGCTGGGCAGGGGGAAGGGAAGCCTCACCAGAGGCTTCCCTGCTCCCCCGACACTCCGGACTTGTCCGTGGAGGCCGCAGGCGGGGTGGGAACCCCGCTGGAGGTCCCCCCACGCCACCGGCTTCCTTGTGTGGTCCGTGCAGGCCAGTGTCAGTTTTTGTGGTCTCCCCCACATCGGAGGGCCAGTACCGGCCCAGCTGAGACCTCAGGAGATCACGGGCCCCAGGAGGGGCCCATTACAAAGTCAGAGGGGGTGCATGGCACCCCCTCCTCTTGCGTTATCCCAAGGATGTTGGTCCCCCTCATGATGGCCGGTTGAGGCCTGGGGGGCCCCCAGTGATCACGGGTCCCCGGAGGGGCCTTTCCACAGTAGAGAGGAGGTGCGTGCCACTCTCCTCCTGCCAGAGGATAAGAGAGGCCCCCGTTTTGCGCAGAGGAGTGCCAGGGGCCCCATTTTTCCTCTTTTTGGCACTAGATGTGCCTCATCAGACAAACGGTATTTCCAAAAGGAACAAAATAGCTAACCAAAGTTCTTTCTACAGACTTGAACACGTATATTGCCTACCTGTGTTTTGATGTATGGATATATGTATAAACATGTTCCTATTATGGGCATAACATACTATGGCCCTCATTTCAACCTTGGCAGTCTCCTCCAGAGACTCAGTATTCAGTGTTGCAGTGTTCTGGTGACGGGGTGCTGGTGGCGGAGCAGCCCCCATGGATCCCGTTCCCTCCCAGAGGATCACCGGAACAGGTAAGATGATCGTCTGTTAGGGAGGGGGGTGGGGGGGCGTTGTGTGGTGTGTGCATGCATGGGGGTGTGAGTGTGTAGAGGGGTTGTGTGAGTGCATGTATGCATGCGGGGTTGTAATGTGTGTAAGGGAAATGTAATGTATGTATGTGTGCATGTGTGCATGTATGTGCAAGTGTATGTGTGTGAGTGGTGTGAGCGTACATGTAGGGGGGTGTGTGGGGTATGTGTGGGGGTTTCAATGGGGATGGGGGTGGGGAGGGGGTCCTACTACCTTTGGGGGATGGTAGGGAGGACGTGGGTGTTGGGGGAGGACTCAGGCGAGGGGGAGACCTCAATCAGTACCAGGGAACGAATTCCCTGGCACTGATGGTGCATACCGCCATGGATTTCATGGCGGTAGAAAACCCCACAAAATCCATGGCGGGATGTGGGATCCTGATACCGCCGGCCGTCTAGTGAAGGCCACCGGGCGGGAGACCATTGTCTGCAGCCTGGCGGTCGGTACGGCAGTGGCGGACTGTGCAGGACATTGGCGGTTTGGCATATGCTGATCACGTCCCCTGCCAGTCCACCACCGTCAAGTACACTGCCGCTGGGCCAATGGTATCATTGTAATACGGCAGGAGAGAGACCGTCAACTCGGCGGTCTTTTTGGGAGTGCTGCCTTGGCGGTCTGGCGGTCCGACTGCCAAACTTGGAATCAGGCCCTAAATGTGTGCTACTCATTACAAATGCTATGATTTGTAAGCATGAAGCATAGAAAGTGGTTTAATGGCACAAACATTTAAATATGTTTTGTCCAACCACACCTAAACTGCTGTAGCTAACTTAAAACAACTACCAGAGGTAAAGCGTTAAGATTTAACCTTCCCTCCAGTAATGTTTTTTTGAAAAAGGACAATGTTATGTCTATGCAACTCTAGTAATGGCTTAAGGTATTGCAGCCAGCTAACAAAAACACTTTCTTCTAACTTGAGGCACATCATGCAATGGCCTCTGGTACCTTTTCCAAATCTAGCCTACAATTGGGATGTGCCGCTTGCAGCTTTTGAAGAGCATGAAAATATAAAAGCAGTTGCTTCTTTAACTAGCATTGGCTGCCAGCCATTTGTTATTCTCAATGGCTGTTTCATTTTCTTATGGTTTTTGGTAAACATTATTTTGGTGGACCTGCGTGGCCCTTGTCAATAGTAAAAAACACAATGGCTGAAAGCAAAAATATTTTTCACACATTGCCATAGTAGCCTTTGCATTGCTGAAGTGAACTATTTTGTGTGGTTGAGCTCTTGAGAAAGAACAGAATGCTGTCACTCACAGTGAAGTTAGCCAAAGGCTTAATTGGGCTGACCCACTGCCCCAAGCTATATCATGTAGCTTTCAGAAGAAAATGTGAAAGACACAATAACACATCAATGTATGGGGAGAATTGGCTGAGAGCACTTATAGGATTGGCTATCATACATTTACTTTTAGTAAAATAAAAAGGTTTTGGCTAACAGACTTAAAAATAGCAAGACCTGTCGGCTTTGCCAACATTTGTTAACTCTTTAAGCCTCTTTAGATTATGACCACTTTGAAGGAATGTGTTGATGACAAGGTATTTGTAGTCTTCTCTACATTATATGCTATGTTAAGACGTCACCTGCACTGTAGAAAAAACGATATCTGTGATATCATGGAAACAACATTCAAATTCAAATATACTATGTACGTGTTGCCAGTTACTTACACCCTCTACACACCCTTTACGTTGTTCGTCTTTTCAGTATTTGTATTTTGCTCTCTGGTCATGCTCTAGGCGCATTTTGGCATCCGTGGTTATTTTTAACTGCTATGCACATAATCCTATTGATGGGAGGATTTTTTTGCAAATACGATTTTGTTGCCATCTGAATGCTCTGTAATCTTTGTATTTCCAAACTATTAATTATCAGAATTAATGATCTGTTTTTGTCAATTTATTCTGGTTATTCTCCATACTTTTTATTACTTTCTATTTCTATTAAATCTATGCTGTGGGGGGTCTGTCTGGTGACTTAATTCTTGCTCAAAACTGGTCCTCAATGTAGGGTGTTTTTTTTAGCGCAACAGCATTTTACAATTTCTGTACAATGTTCAGTATGCCAGACAATAATATTTAGATTGTGGTTCAGTATTGTATCTACTGACTTATAGGAGTGCAAAGTATTACAGTTTTTCAAGTGGAAGGTGAACCCAGACCACATCAGATGAAATTCCATAAAAAAAATCAAATGTACTGTTAACTTTATTGAACCATCATAGTTAGTCAATCAATCCCGAAGATACATTTGACAAAGGCATTGCCGGCAGCTAAATACTCACCAGTGGTGATGGAAAATTTACAAAGCATTTTTGTTAATGCTGACCGCCTTAGGGTGGTCTTCCCCCAAATATTTGCCTGCCTTCCTCCATTTTTCAGAACTCGTTTTTGCTGGTTTTAGAACTCTGCACACTTTACCACTGCTGACCGGTGCTAACATGTGTGTGCTCTCTCCCCTAAACATGGTAATATTGGCTCCTACCCATTGATATATTTGATTTACTTGTAAATTCCTAGTCAAGTACACTATGGCCCTCCTTACAACTTTGGTGAATGGAAAAGCCCATCTGCTGAAGTTACGAGAGGGAGGTTGCTGCCATTGTGGCTCCCTCCCGGCCGGACCATTACGAGTTTCCTGCTGGCCCAGCCGGAAACAGCCTACAGCATTGTCTCCGTCTCGTAGTAAAGCCGGCGGCAATGCTGTAGTGTATAGGGTGCACCAGCACCCGTCGCAAAGTTCACTGCATTGCAATGGGGTTGGTCAGGAGGGGCCCCTGCACTGCCCATGGCAAATGCATGGGCAGTGCAGGAGCCCTCTGGGGCACCTTGCATTCTGTCTCCACAGCCTTTTCATGGGGGGGGCTACTGCCATGAAACTACTGGCAGAGAAGAGGGTTGTAATCCCCAGGGCGGCGTAGCTTTCAGCACTGCCCTGGCTGATTAGGACAGCCAACACTGCCAGATAGTTGTGGAGACGAAACTGTCAGTTCTGGCAGTCCGACAGTGGTGACCCTGGCGGTCATTAGACCGCGAGGGCCGTAATGAGGCCCTATATGTGCCCGGGGCCTGTAACTTAACTGCTACTAGTGGGCCTGGAGCATTGATTGTGCCACCTACATAAGAAGCCCCTTAACCATGTCTCAGGCCTTCTATTGCAAGGCCTGTGTGCAATTTACTGCCACCTCAACTTGGCATTTAAAACCCCTTCCCAACCTTTGACTCCCTTTTTTCTTACACATAAGCCATCCATAAAGTAGGCTGTATGTGACCCATAGGACAGGGTGCAGTGTATGTAAAATGCAGGACATGTCATTTAAGGTTTTACATGTCCTAATAGTGAAAAACTCTCAAAGTCGTTTTTCACTAATGTGAGTCTTACTTCTCTCATAGATCAGCATTTGGGAATTCTTTAATATACTTTTTAAGCTTTATTTCCTGATCAGAAAGGAGTAGCCACATCATGCTTCATATCTTTGGAATGGTAATGATAAATCCTCTTTACTGGTAAAGTCTGATTTAACATTACTATTTTAGAAATGTCACTTTTAGAAAGTAGTCACTTCTCTGCTCTTACTGCTCTGTGTGCCTTACAGCCTGTCTCCAAAACACGTCTGAACTGGGATGGGTGACAGCTACATTTGTGCATTCCATCCAGGCAGCCACAAACACAGGAGACTCAACTGTGCCTGCATTCATCTGCATCCTGATCGGTCTTCCTGGGCAGGCAGGATGGGAGGAGCTCACACTTACACTTCAAAGAGTAGTGGCCTGACCCCATACAAATGACTAATTACCCCCAGAGAAAGCCTGGCAGCCAAGACTGAGCTGACAAGGAACTGGTGCACTATAAAACCACTCTTTGAAGTCTCCCCCACTTCAAAGGAACATTTGGGTATGAGTACTGCGTCTCTGACCCCATCAAAACAGACACCTACTCTGTCAGTAGGACTGCTGGGCTTCTCAAAAGACTCAACTGGACTGCTTTTCTGGAAGGACTGCTCTTCTGCTTGTTGCCTGCTGCTCTCTGACCCAATTAGAAGTACTCTGCCTAGCCCTACAAAGTGATCTCCAAGAGCTTGTTGGCTTGCCTCCATTCCCCTGCAGTCTCAAGGATATCAAAAACTGCCTACAATTCCCTGGTGCTACTGGACTCTGCTTTCTGTGACTCTCACCCATGTCTGAGGTGCCCCCCGAGCTTTGGGCCTCAGAAGTGAGTTCTGCAACTGATTACTACAAAAATCGATGTATCGCCTTGAGTCTGAGAGAAGTTCCCCTTAATCGCTCCTTCGATGCCAGCACAGAGGCTGTTCGACGACAGGGTATTCCCAGCCTGGGCAGCCCGATGATGATGCTCTGCGTGGCTCGGCAACGACCCATCCCATTCAATTCAATGGAGTATGCTGCTGATGCATTGATCTGACTACGTGATAAATACAACACATTGTGCCCTCAATTTCAGTGCTTTGCTCCATCCAAGGTACTGTTTCAGCGGACTCTGCATGGGTTCTGTAGCTGGCCTTCCCTCCATTGTGATTGGCCTGAACTTTGGATTTGCATCGGTCCCTCGCGACCTCAGGTAACCTTTTGATCACTAGTGACTTCTAAGCATTATTTAGGATTTAATCTTTAAAAAATCACACCTCGACTTCAACTGTTTGGATTTTTGTTATTTTAGTCTTGTTTTACTAAGATAAATATTCTCTATTTTTCTAGCATGGTGTGGAGTTTTTTTGTGGTGCTATCACGGGGTTACTGTATGAGTTATTGCACAAATGCTTTTCACGTTGCCTTCTAAGTTAAGACTGCCTGCTCTGTGCCAAGCTGCAAGAGGGTGAGTACAGGACAATTTCTGACACAGCAGTAGTGTGAATTATTTTTTTAAAGTGGGGTAACTTTAGATGACCTTATCAGTTAACCATCACACTGAGCTTACTGCATTAGAAAACAAACTTCTGCAATAACCATCAGACTAGATTTCTCACATCTAATGTACACAGTTTATTTTATGATGCTTTTCCTAATACCTTTTACTTAATGAGACTACAAAGGGGTACTAGGAGAATGGTATTATAGAATGCTCATTTAAAAGGGAGTGTGATGACAAATCCCAGCTTCATCTAAAAAAACATGCGATTCCAGGCAAATTGCCTAACTTCCCAGACAAAACGTGTGCAACGTATTCGAGGTCTGGTGTAAAATGCTCTATTCCCTTGGGCCATGTCTGTGCTACATAAAACGACAAAGGACACTTCTATATAGTGGATACAGCCCATGAGTGAACTCTGTCACTGATATCTCAGAAGAAATGAAATAGCAAAAATGGATTGGTGTATTTTTGATCTTTAGTTAATGAGTGTTAATTTAAGAATCTACTAATGAGTTCGACAAAGGCAATGCAGCATTCAGCGGTATAAATTCCCCCAAGTAGTGTGACTTCGCCTTCTATGTCAGCACCTCATTCAAGAGACCTATTACATTTTATGAGCTTGAAAATGTCCTAAACTTGTTCAGATTCTGCATATGTGCTGGTATTTGCTATTGGCAAACGTCATGTAATTAGAATCCCTGTGACGAACATCGGTTTTCGTTCAGAATTTGTTAAAATAAAATTACAATGAACATTTGAAAAAAAACCTGAATCCTGTATCAAGATTAAAATCGTTTCCATTTTATGCAAATAATTTTATTTACGGGGTTTCTAGGGCACTAACGTTATTCTGCTGAACATTGCAGAAAAAAACATTTGTAATGCAATAGGCCTTGTATAGTTAATTGTCATCTTTTGAAAACAGCGCCCACCAGCAAAAGCCAAAGAAAACATGAGACTAAACTGAGAAAAGACGATTGGCATTATAAAATAAAGTTAGCTTTAAAAAATAAAACTTTGCAATTTTGTGCCTGCTGGGCACATTTTTGCCAGTCACAAGCCTGTTTGTGGTGCACTCGAAATTAAAAACAACAAATAGTATCTTGCTCATGTCGAAAGCAGCGAACGGACACTAATTAAGTTGCATCAATTAGTGCTTGATCCCTGCTCCACACAGAGAAATGGAAGTGATGCCAGGCGTGCCTGGAAGAATTCCGAGGCTGTAAAGAAGAGTGCCATGCAAGCCAACAAATGGTGAGCGACAGGCGGGCTCCAAGCCCTTTACTGAACACAGCAGACTCTTGCAAGCCAGACGTATGCCCTAGCGCATGCACTCGCAGGCTAGACCATAAAATGCAGGAGTACAGTGAAATGTACATTAGAACAATGACATACTAAGCATTAATGGCATATATACACACATCCCAGCAATTGCAAGGTCATTATGTGTCAGGCTCATATTTGAAACAAAAGGTGACAGATACTTTTTAACTCATTTTCACATGCGGCACACTACAAAAAACTTGTAGCAAAGCCATTATGTCTGGGCAGCATCATGTATGCATATCCGTTCTTGACTTCCATACCACATTAATGCCAGACCTTTAGGCTTTGCCAGTGTTTATATTTACCGAAAATGAGAAACTAATGCATACATTATGCAATTAGGCTATGTAAAAAGAACATTTGGGGCAAGTATATCATATCTGTTAGATGTGCTAAAGCTTCATACATAGTTGGTGCCTTTCTTGCTGGGCCAACCATCACAGTAACCGATAAATAGAAAAAACACTTAACACCATCAATTTTAGCAATTTGTATGTAATCTTAATGACACATTTTAAATTACACAATCAAGTGCGAGAAGAATTGAATGAAGAATTGTTTTAAAGAAAAGCACACTGTGTTGCCGAAAAGTTACTTGTGAAACCCTTTAAGATGTAACATTAAATCATTTGAATTCATTGTGTTTGAGAGAGCCTCTCCCTGTTTCTTGCATATTGTATATTTTGTGCCACCACTGAAAAAGTTTGGAATTACAGGCAGATATTCACTGGTGGGATTTTGTTGTGACTTCTGACACGTTTCCAGTTCTTAGCTAGCGTGACATAAAAAAATACACCATTATTTTTGGTTCGTAAAATTGTACTAAACTAAATTCTAACACTGTATTTACTTCCACAACACCATCTATTTTGTCTGTTCCACTGTCACTGCGGTAATAGTTGGCTATTCATGTAGTTTTGCTCTCTATGCAAAAATACAAAGCAACTTTTAGTAGTAAAAATAAAGCATACTTTTATGCAGTGAAGTTTCATTATTATTATCTGATTGTAAAAGTAATTATTTTTATATTGTAAACTTTGCATTTCTGGTTTCATGCATTTGACAGAAACTGGCATTTATTATTTCTTGGTTAATATTAAATATTTCATATTAACTCAGATTATATTGTTCATTAAACTATTTTCATGTTTAAAGAATAACAAACTTTATTAATTTGCCAATATTTTCACAAAAAGATAACTCCATCTCAGCCGTGAAGGTCTCCAACAACAAGCGAACAGTTACTGGTAGTAACATTACACTTGTAAATTCTGTTCTGTTGTGGGTAGCTCCACCTCCACATTTGAGGGGGTAACGACAAGTAGGTCTACACAAAGTGGCAAATCTAAACTTGGAAAAGTGGAATCGCAAGCAAGTGGAACATTACACCTAGGTGTAGGAATATATATATACTTAACTTTGTGAATCAGGCCCTGGGTTAGAAGATAAAAACTGTGTCTGGGATGACCTACTTGGTGTGTCCGACTTCTGCTTCACCAGGGTTGACCTGAAATTGCATGTAGGTCTAGATGAAACTGTTATTTTCAATGACACTTTTTGTCTTAACATTTTGAAATCCATATCTCTAGTTTTTATCAACCTATTTCCATTTTCTTGGTGTCTTTTTACTTATTAGATCTTTGCCTATTTTTCTCAATTGGTTTGGTGATTTTGTTTTTGCTGGGTTATTTACTTTGAAGTACTGCTTTAACTCAACATGCACTTCTTTGGGGACTTACTGCTGCTTGTACAATAGGTACAGAGGTTGCTCAAGGCTTCTCTTAAGTATTGAGTTTTGAACTAACCATATTACATTTACTAAAGTGTTAGCAGTCACACCCAAATTATTAGCTCGATTTCTGACAGCTTAGATATAGAAAACTTGAAAGGCTAGAACTACATGAATTGAATTACGTGTTTTAGTATCCAAAGGTTTTCTTTCAGAAAAGAAATGGGTAAATACAATTCACTTTCTCTCTCTCTCACACAGACACGCATAGACAAACACACAAACACACTCACACACATATACATCTGCTATTGAACTGCTACATTTGTGCTTGACTATATTTGCTGTTGCAAGTACTCAGGTCACTTATCCTAATCTTGGTTGGGTCTCATCTTTGGTTTCCCATAAAACCCCATATATCATACCTGTTTGCCTAGTTATCATCTAGCAGATATAGTTATGAGAGCTTTGAATGGGAAGGTGTTGGGATGGAAAAGTCCTCTGCATGGTAAGAAAGGTGTACTCCTGCCCTGAATGCCCAAAGGTATTATTGTCTGGATCCAAATACTGATTCTTTTCATAGGCAAACAAGAATCATGCATGTGTGCCATGGCATAGACCTGTCTCAAGAACTGCAGTCTTGTTGGACTGGAAGAGGCACCCAAAGTGCTGCCTTTCCAGCGGTGGTAGGCTACCACCTTCACCAGGAGTTAAGCAGCACAAGCACAGTGGTGGCAGCATACTGTGTAGGAATTAGTAGTAGTGAACAGGTTCCTTTTAGCCTGGGTCACTGCAGTGAGACTTACAGGCTCAGTCACTTTCTTCAAAGTTCTGCTGCTATGTGATTCCCTCACCCCTGGCGTATATCACGTTGATGTGGAAGTGTGTACATGATGGAAGCATATGCTGAATGCATATGCACTCAAAAAAATATACACTACACAAAGAGTGAAGTGTGCTACAGTGGGCACATAATAAATGTGTGTGTGCTGGCAGTGTGTGTTTTTAAAATAACACACTGACAGAAAAAAGAGACTGCAGTACTAAACAGTATGCACAGGCAGACTGTATGTGCTGCATGTGGCTTTGCTGGTAGTGGCATGATACATGAGGATAACATCACTGGGCAGTAAGTGTCCTGTAGATAAACACTGAACGCAGAAGTGCCTGCACTGGTAATCAATCAGTAGATTTGTAGAGGGCTACTTGTTACCCGCGAGGTTTCCAGGCACTAGTACATCACATGGAGGACTTTGGGTTCCATCTTGGGAAGCCCAGGCCTGCCTGGTGAAAACATGAGGAGTAGAAGAAAGCCCCTAGACAGATTTGTGCATTCCAGTAAGCTCGGTAGGACATGCATTGGAGAGTGACAGAACCAGACTATCTCTGTGCATTTCAAAGGGCTCTTTGATTGAATGATAGATCACTAGGAAGGGATCTGAAAATGTCTCACGAAGAAAGAGATGTGGCTGATAAGGAAATCATAGAGTGGAGCTGAGGGCCCATGATTAACCCTTTTGATTCCCATATCAGAGTGGCTGACATCCAGGTGTGAACTCTGGTCACTCCGATGAATCTTGTTGTGGGTTAATCAGCTCCTGAGTCCTGCCTGCTTTGACAGACATCTTTTAGGAGGAAGAACGGAGAAAGATGTCCATTTCAAAGAAGCAGAACTCCTACTATAAACATTTCAGAGACCCGGACACTAAATTACATTTTGTGCCTGGATATGGACTATAAGTAGAGGAGCCTGTGACCCCAAAAATGTTGTCATCTGCTGAGCAGCCAGACAGGATGTATGAGGAGGAAAAGTTCTGCAAGACGTCTGCCTGTGACCAAGACTAGGGGCCCAAGCCTGCTAGTCTCCCTGCTGGGTGAAGGGGTATCATTCAGGAAATCCAAGACCACCTGCCCTGGAACCAGGAGCACCAGCACCTGCCTGCTCAACAAGACTAGTGGGCCTCATGAGGGAGAGGAGAGCATTAGTGGAATCGAGCTCCAGATGAGAGCTCTGACATGAGGACTCCTTGAGCGAGGTGTGAGGTATCCGTTCCTGCACTAGTTGGACTGTAGCACATGTGCCAGATTATTTCAGTGACCCCCGTATGCTAGGGGGCTGCTGTGGATGCCAACATCAGGTCAGCATGACTGACTTGTGAGTGCCGTGATAATGACCCCATGTGCCAGGAGAGTCCACCGTAGACACTGAGGCCAAGGGCCTATGTCATCACCGAGACCGAGAAACTGCTGTTGGGTCCAAGTCAGGAAAAGCCTGCATTGTATGGACTGTGCTGAAGGGGGACTGAGGATCAACTGGACGCCGTTGGGGCCCTGCCAGAGCAAGGAGACCTTCCCCCATCCCTGCAGAGGAAAAAGTGACTTAACACACAATTGCTGGGAACAAGAGCAACCCAGATCTTTGGAACCGGCCTGTAGAATGGCTTGATGGAGGGAGCCTGCCTGGTGCTGCTGCATGTGACCACATGCAGCCAGATTTTGCGATTCAGGTGCAGGACTGACTGCAATGACAAAGGGTTCCATACCGCCGGAGTGGGTAAGCTAAGCACTGAACGTTTGGGGCCCCAAGGAACATACCACCATTGGTGCTGCAACCCCATAAACTTTAGTGACTGAACTTACAAACAGAATCTGAGGGGAGAATTCTTGAGTCTGGCCTAATAATTTACGTTACCTGAATGCAGTCATCAGTGAGTGGAGAATAACTTCAAACCCATTGCAGTAGAGGTGGAAGGACAGGGAGTGGCCTGACAACTACTAGAGCCCCAACCTCAGGGGTATTATGTTATTGCTTTTGAATGTTCTTTACCTTTGCATGTGTAGAGTTAAAATGAAGATATCTCTTTTTATATAAAAACAAGTATTTGACTAGACATTGGTTTATTGTTCACACTACTTGCACGTTGAGTTATGGGCTGTGTTCACTGATCTGTAACTGCACTTCCTCCAAAGGAGCCTTGACTGCTCGTTCTATGATACCCAACTGAGAGTCAGGTGCAGAAGGGGGTACTTGGCCAGTTGAGTTAGATCCATAACATGGGGGGGCTCGGGACATTGGGAGTAAAAGGCCAAAACCAGCATGGTTGAGCCCAGTAACTCCTGCTTTCCCCGTGGCCCTCTGAACGGGGTTCTGACAATTGGTGGCAAGGGCTGTGATGCCTAACGTATAGGAGCCAAAAGATACAGAGGTGGCAATGGCCATTTCCAATTTGCCTCAGTGCTGCAATAAGTCACGTTTCTTTCTCTTCTGCTCACAAAGGTGACAAGCATAGTCAATGGAGAACACAGGTTTGCAAATTGACCTCATCACCATGCCTGTAGACAGGTGAATAAATTATGTAGGCACAGAGGTTGGAGGATTCCCAGCAGTAGGGACAAAGAGGTCCAGGCTAATTTCATTAGGGACTAGTTTGTGATACTCGGTGAAAGGGAGGAGGCTGTAGCTGACTCTGGGGATGGAGCCATGTCAGGACCTGGAGGAAAGCGCAGTGGATTCAGGTTCTCGGATCCCTTGAGTACAGATCTATTCCAGACACATGCTGAGTGTGTCCTCTAATGCATTTTCCAAAGATTCACCCTAGACACTCACCACCTTTAGTTTTTAGAATACCTCAGGTAGAGTGACACTTTCACTCTTCCAGGAATAGATCCCTTGTGTGGTTTGTCTAGCAGAAACAATGAGTTTCGCACTTCAGAAAGGATGAGGAAGGTGAGAAAGCCAGAGAGTTTGAGAGGCAGAAGCTAAGACTAGCTCACTAAGAACAGGAGGAGAGGAGATAGGAGAGACAGGAGAAGTGGTCCTGGGAGGAGAAATTGTTAGAGAGGGAGGAGAAACAGAGAGAAAAGGAGAAAAACAATATATTGGGCAGGAGAAACAGAAGGAAAAGGAAAGAGTGCTGGAAAGGAAAAGGATAGCCCTTGAGAGAGAAACTTAGGATGGCAGCAATGACAACTCTTTATGGGATAGGTGAATCTACTCCCAGTTCAGGCCACATTGTGGCAATGCTCCCAAATATATTGTGTATGCATATGCTGAAGGTCAGGATACTTTGGAATGATTTGTGAACTCTGAGATTGCTTGTTAGATGCAGGCCTTAAATGAGATGTTTAAAGCAGCTGCCTTAATGGAGCTCATGTTTTTGGAATAGACAGCTGACATTGGGAGGATGCCTGTAGCAAACCAGATGGTCCATGAGTGAATGAAGAAAGCTCTCATTAGGTGATTTGGGCTGAAACTAGCTTAATACCTGTAGAGATTCTGTGACTGCAAGAGAGCGGATAGCTTTTCGTTTGAGACTTGGATTGGTGGTGAACTGCATGGTTGGAATCAGTGGGAAAGCGGGATAGAGGTCAGGGATTTTTCAGTTCCTTAAGCTGCTGACGGTGACAGAGTGACTCAAGAATGAGTGCTCTACCCCACTTAGGCAATAACTGCCAGATCTGACAGAGAGGGAAGCAACAAAATGGGCAGTGTTAGCTGATAAGTGAACAGCTACCAGGGTTCACGAAGGGCTGGAGCAGCAAGGTTCTAAGCAAAAAGGAGGTGAAGAACTCTCCACAGACTGGTTCCAAACCAGAGGGTAAGGCCCAGAGTAATTCTCATGGGACTCGAGGCAGGCCCAGGAAACATGGTAATGGTAATGGTGTTCCCAGGAGGAAGCTTCATGAGAAGGGAAGGCAAGGAAACCCTTATAAGTCCAAAGTGGTGACTTGTTTAAAGTGCCACAATGTGGGACATTACAACAGGGACTGTGAGGAGAAGGAACTCGACCCAGACACACCTGTGCTAGCAAGCATGTTACACATGAGTGAAGGTACCCAAGACAAACTGGTTATGTCTAACCCAGTAGCTATGGGCATTTGACAGAGGAACCTACATGCTCTGAAGCACAGACATCCCAACACATTGGGATTTGAGCAGGAAGTTAGAATCAATAGGAGGAAAGTACCTGTCCTGAGTGAAACTGGAGCCTTTCACACTATAGTTGAGAGGAAGTACATTAAGCATGAGGAGATACTCCCTGGAAGCTAGGATACAGGATTGGTAGCCAGTGGAGAAGGCATGGAGTATCCACTTTCCAGGATTGAGAGTGAGCTCCATAGCAAGGTGGCCATGGTTAATACTAGGGGAAGGGGAAAGCAAGGAGCTGGATGTCTCTTGGGCAATGATTTGATTGCTCCTGGCTTGGTGCCAGGACTAGAAGCCTTTATAGCTTGGAGAACATCCACTCTACTGCTGACCAGAGCTCAGGCTGCATCACAGTCTCAGAGTGAGGCTGGGATTATCTCTGATTTGCGAGGACCAGAACAAAGTAGTATGCAGGAAAGGGCAGACTCTGGAAAGGCAGTGGCCACAGAGGTCATCGCTTCTGCTCCAAAGGGAAAGGAGGGTGAGCCTCCTGAAATGGATCATGAGCTGGAGGCTGGGTTGTTTCCAGAGTTGCAAGGGTTTTTAGCTGCTGGTGGGTTTACTCAGAAAGATTTCTGCAAGGCTACACTTGAGGGACTTCAGAATGAAGCCCAGGATCAGGTCAGCAAAGAGGTGGTTGGGAAATACTATTTTGGCTAGAAAGATGGTTTACTTTATAGTGAGCTGGCACACCCTGAGCCAGGTACTGGCAAGATGTGAGTGTCTTCATTAGTGCACTGTAACTTCCTGTGGTCACCAGCCCATGAAGTGCCCTTAGCAGGACACTTGCAAATTAAACAAACCCAAGATAGGTTGGACCCTATTTTCTACTGACCAGGGATGCACAGAGCCACAGAGTAGCTCTAAAGAACCTGTCCAGCATTCCAGCTGAGTGATAAGACAGGAGGGAAGGATAAGGCGCTGCTAGTGCCTCTACCAGTTGCAGATGTTCCTTTTGGGAGGGTGGTAAAAGACATAGTTGGTCAATTCGACCCCACCTCACAGTTAGGCAACAAGTATATCTTGGTTGTGGTGGATCATGCCACCAGATATCCTAAAAGCTGTACCACTAAGGAGCATGATTGCAAAGGTGGGAGAAGGAGCTCTCGTACATTTTGTTTTCTAGGGTTGGATTTACAAAGAATGGTAATTTCTGACTGGAAAACCAACTTTATCTCTTCTTACATGAGAGAGATGTGGGAGCAAGCTGGTGTAACATATCACTTCTCCATAGCATACCACCTCCAAATCAATGGTTTGGTGCAGTGCTTTAACAAAACACTGAAAAGTATGATGGGAACTCTACCAGAGAACCTCAGGGAGAAGTGGGATCTTCTACTGCCATGCCTCTTGTTTGCCTACCAAAGGAGTCATCAGACAGGAGTAGTGTTCAGTCTCTTTGAACTTCTGAATGGACACCCGGTGAGGGGTCCACTTGACTTAGTAAAAGAAGGGTGGGAAAAAACCTCAGAGACCCACAGAAGGATGTGGTACACGATGTGACTAGGCTCAGGAAGCTGATGGCACAATACATGAGTCAGGCAAAAGAAACCTGCAGGCTAGTCAAATGCTGATGAAGGAATGTTATGTCCGGAAAGCTACTCTGACTTGGTATCAAGAAGGCAAGAAGAGGTTGGTGTTGACATCTATTTGTCCCAGGGATTTAGAGGACAAAAGATGAGGTCCATACAAGATAGCTCAGAAAGTGTCTGTGGTAAACTACTTGGTGAACACAAGTGTCACAAGGGAACCCAAGAACAGGCTAGAGCATTATTTCCACAGAGATGACATGGTAAATGTCATGACTATAGTAGAGGAAGTGGAGGAAGACAGTGAGCCTGTTCCTGACTGTGAATGGGGTGCAGTTAGTCCCTGAGTTGACACCTGAGAAGCAGAGAGCGTGTGGGGAGGTACTGGGACAGTTTGCTAACCTCTTCTCACTGACTCCAAGGTTGACACCTATCTGTGTACAACAGTCTGCCAGTAAAGGGCAGGATGTACAGAATCTCTGACCAGACTCAAGGATGCAGTAATGTGGAAGTTACCAAAATGTTGGACCTGGGAATCATTAAGATTTCTCGTAGTCATTGGACTAGTCCTGTGGATCTAGTACCAAAGCAGGGGTCTACTGACTTGTGGTTCTGTGTGGACTACCGTGCCCTCAGTGAGGCTAACAAGACTGATGCCCATCACCCAAAGCAGATGAGCTTGTGTATCAGTTAGGTGCGTACAAATACTTGAGCACCTTTGATCTGGCCAGTGGTTTTTGGCAGATTGCATGGGCACCAAATGCAAAGGAGAAGACTGCATTTTCTATGCCAGAGTGGCTATATCAGTTCAAGATGATGCCCTTTGGGTTGGAAAATGCTTCTGCACTTTTCAGCACCTGGTAAACCATGTTCTTGCAGTATTAGAAAAGTTCTGTGTGGTATATTTAGATAACATTTCAGTATTCAAACATTCATGGAAAGACTATCTGAAACAACTGGACCAGGTGCTGGCTAGTATACAGTAGGTGAAACTGACCATCAAGGCAGTAAAGTATCAGGTGGGGCAGTCTTCTGTAGTCTACCTTCGGCATGAGGTCACCCATTGGATGCCAAAATACAGTCAGTAATGGAGTAGGAGGTTCCTACTACCCAGACTTAAGTGAGGGCCTTGTTAAGACCCACATGGTATTATCAAAACTTTGTGGCAAACTATGGAAGTGTAGTTCCCCCATTGACTGCTTGATCTCTACAAAGCAGCCCAGGAAGATAACATGGACTGCAGAGTATCAAAAGGCATTTGAAGAACTGAAGACGACATATGCACTACACTGGTACCAAATGCACCTGACTGTGGCCAGCCTTTCATTGTACAGACGGATGCCTCTGAAAAGGGAGCTGGAGGGGTGTTAGCTCAACTGAATGATAAGTGTAGAGAGCAGCCAGTAGCATTTATTAGTAGGAGATTAGTACCCAGGAAGCAGAATGGGGCAGCTCTTGAGAAGGAGTGCTTTGCCATAGTGTGGTTCTTGTGAAAGTTCCACCCTTATGTGTTTGGCACTAAGTTTGTGGTGCAGAGAGATCATAAGCCACTGAAATGGTTGATGGCTATGAAGGGAGAGAATCCCAAATTGTTGAGATGGTCTATTTCTGTGCAAGGGTTAGACTTTGTTGTGGATCACAGAGCTGGATCAAGTCATGGCAATGCTGAATGACTTTCAACCAGTTGAACCAATCTGACCACCGACTTCTCCAGGGTAGGAGTTAGTTCAGGGTATTCTAATCTGGGAGAGGTGTCTTTTGGAATGGAAACATCCTCTGCATGGTAAGAGACATGTACCCCTGCCCTGAGTGCCCAACTGTATTATTGTCTGGATCCCTAATGCAGGTTTTTTGTCATAGGCAAACATGGATCATGGATGTGCGCCTTGACATAGGCCTATCTCATATATTGCATTCTTGTTGGACCGGGAGGGGCTCCCAAAGTGCTGCCCTCCTAGTGGTGGAAGGCTACCGCCTTTACCAGGAGTTAAGCAGCACAAGCGCTGTAGTGACAGCATACTGGGGGTCATTCTGACCCTGGCGGTCAGAGACCGCCGGGGCCAGGGTCGGCGGGAGCACCGCCGACAGACCGGCGGTGCCCCGCAGGGCATTCTGACCGCGGCGGTTCGGCCGCGGTCAGATGCGGGAAACCGGCGGTCTTCCGCCGGTTTCCCGCTGCCCTGCAGAATCCTCCATGGCGGCGGAGCGCGCTCCGCGGCCATGGGGATTCTGACACCCCCTACCGCCATCCTGTTCCTGGCGGGTCTCCCGCCAGGAACAGGATGGCGGTAGGGGGTGCCGCGGGGCCCCTGGGGGCCCCTGCAGTGCCCATGCCAATGGCATGGGCACTGCAGGGGCCCCCGTAAGAGGGCCCCACAAAGTATTTCAGTGTCTGCTATGCAGACACTGAAATACGCGACGGGTGCCACTGCACCCGTCGCACCTTCCCACTACGCCGGCTCAATTCTGAGCCGGCGTCCTCGTGGGAAGGTTGATTTGCCCTGGGCTGGCGGGCGGCCTTTTGGCGGCCGCCCGCCAGCCCAGGGCAAATCCCAAAATACCCTCAGCGGTCTTTCGACCGCGGAGCGGTATTTTGGTGGGGGAACTTTGGCGGGCGGCCTCCGCCGCCCGCCGAAGTTAGAATCACCCCCACTGTGTATTCATTAGTAGTAATGAAAAGGTCCACTTTACCCTATGTCACTGGAGTGAGGCTATAGGCTCACTAACCTTCTAAAACGTTCTGCTGCTGTGTGTTTAACTCACCCCTGGCCTACATCAGGTTGATGTGAAAGTGTGTGCGTGATATAAACGTACAGAATGCATGTGTGCTTGCAATAAATGTACTACACAAAGGGTGGTATCGTGTACACATGGTAAATGTGTGCTGGCATTGTTTTTTTTTTAAATAACCCACTCTGGTACAGTACAGAGAGACTGCAGTACTGAACCATGTGCACAGACTGAGTGTGTGTGTTGCATGTGGGTATGCTGGTGGTGGCATAATACAGTACTGGGCGGTGAGTGTGCTGTGGATGTACATTGAGTTCAGAAGTGCCTTCACTATATATTACATGGAGGACTTTGGGTTCCATCTTGGGAAGCCCAGGCCTGCCTGGTGAAAAATTAGGCAAGAGGAATCCCCCCATACAGGTTTGTATATTGCTGCATTCCTGTAAGCTGGGTGTAAAGGGGGCCTTGGCACACCCCAGGTAGAGAGAGATGGGGCTCATCAGTGAATCATAAAGAATGGAACCCAGCAATAACATTTTGATGCACATATCACTGTGGTTGACATTCAGGTGTGAACTCTGGACAGTCCCATCAATCTTGTTGTGGGTTTGTCAGCTTTGAAGTACTGCCTGCTGTTTTTAGGAGGAAGAAGAAAGGTTAGAGATGTTCAATTCAAAGAAGCAGAATTCCAACATAAAACTTCAAAGACCTAGACAGTTGACAAAAGTTTGTCTGGAAAAGAACTATAAGTAGGGGATTCTGAGACCCCAAAAGCTTGTCACCATCCAAGTAGCCAGATGGGCTTTGTGAGGAGGGGAAGCTCTGCAAGACTTCTGCTTGTGACCAGGACTAGTGACCCAAGCCTTCTAGTCTCCCTGCGAGATGAGGGGACAATCACCCATGGAAACCAAGGACACCTCTCCTGGAACCTGGAGCACCAGCGACTGCCTGGTTGCCATGTGCTGTGTGCCTTGTGAGGGATAGGAGAGCATTGGAGGGAGTGGGGTCCAGAAGGGAGCCCTGAAGTGAGGACTCCTTGAGGGATGTGTGAGGAATCCACTCCTGCACCAATCGGGCCGTAGCCCATGTGCCAAGGTACCCAGATCTCAGAAGTGGTTGAAATATGTGACCACAATATGCACACTAATAGTAGAGACATATTTGCTTTACGTTGAGACTTATTACTAAAGAAGACAACCAGCAATTGATCTAAAACGAACAAAACTAATTCTGGCATCTGAGAGGCTCAAGTATTCGATCAAAAACATACCTTCCACCAGCGTTGCTTGTTCACACTGTAAGTGTCTGGAGGTGGACTTTCTCCCCAATTATGTTTTACCTACTTGATGAAATTGTTGCTCTCTTTTCACATAAATGGTTACAGTGCTGTGTGAAATGAATTTCTTTAGGATTACCCAGTGAGGGCTTGATGAAGTTTTCCTTTCAATGTAATAATTTTGCAAGAATCCTTTTATTTAAAACCTTTACATGTATTTGGAAAACAATTACAATCTGTTAAATAGCAAGGCAGGGAGTGCTAATCACTTTACCCTACATGATGATCTTGGTTTTAACACCATTAGCAGACAAATTCCTCCAAATGGTCCAAAA